>NC_135757.1:11482000-11815500 GCF_041903045.1 Epinephelus lanceolatus | reverse complement strand
TTTATGTGGGGAGATAATGGAACAGTAATGACCTTAACACATCATAATGCTTTTTGGAAAACATGCTTTGATCCATTACCTGTTATCCACAGGCACATGCAGCACGTTAGAGACTGGAATTTGAAGAGCGTCTGTTCTGTTTTATATCCACTGTTGCTTGCCTGCTTGAACTGGTTTTTGTTAAAGCATGCATGCAATATCCGGTCATTTGTGTATATGTCTGATTTTATGTTTGTGTGTGTTTTTGAGGGGATGTGTATGTGTGAAGTCCTGCTATCCGCAATATCCGGTGTGTGCCTCCTCAGCTGAGAGGCAACCGGAGGTCCATTCACTTCTCCTGATGGATCATTACAAGCTTTCAGCAGGTGCCTTGATGGTGGAAGAGGGTGTGTGTGTGTGTGTGTGTGTGTGTGGGTGTGTGTGTGTGTGTGTGTGTGTGTGTGTGGGCATGCGTGCATGTGTGCAAACCTGCCAGTAAGAGCAGTGTAATGATCAGGGAGAAATCAATTCAAGGAGGCAGCAGGCAAACAATTGAATTGTTTGAAGGAGAATCTCATTTTCCTGAGCAATTCCAAAGGATTGCAACGTTACAAACGACCCGCTCGCACCCCAATGTGGTTGCAAGCCATTTCCCACAGTGAAGCCCTTCACTCACAATCATATTACATGAACAGTCAAGGTGTGGGCATTAGCTGTAATTGGTGCAAGAGCACTTTTAGTGTAATGCTACATACAAGTTTGACTCTATCGTGCACTAAAACCTCTTTTTCCCTCAACCAGAGCTGACCAGATTGACACGTCTTGAAGCATTGCGCATGCTAACTAGACGGCTGACACTTTGTGCTGTCTGCAAGTGATGAATGGAAGTGTTCAATTAACGTTGCTTTGATTTAACGCCCATGCCTCTGTTCTCACAGTCAACATTCATTGCCGTTTCACGCGCCTTATTGCTTCCTACATGATACCTTTTCCTTTTATAATGTTGACCGTGTTGCTAATGGCCAACTGGCTTGTGATTAGAGGAGATTTGATTGCTGTGTGCCTTTGTTCCAGCTGTTAAGATGGAAAAGAGAATCTGGGATATAGGAACGGGGGAGGGGACGGAAAGAGGGAAACCACCACTAAATGATGGCGAGATCTGAAGGTGGGATACAGGATAAATGAAGAGCGAGAGGGGGCGAGATTGAGGCAGAGGGAGAAACAACAGAGAACAATGGGACGAGACAGAGGGAGGGAGTGAGAGTCAGAAAAAGACAGAGAGTGAGAGAGAGACCCTATAAAACTATATTTCTCCCCGGAGAGTGTAACAGCGTGATGAAAAAGGAGGGAGGCCCATGGGCGCATGGCCCCTTGATTAAATTGTCCAAACAGGGAGCAAGGGAGCAAAAGAGAGGGAGGAATGGAGGGAGGGAGTGAAGGACAGAGAGTAATGGCGCAGCTGAGAGAACACCTATAAAGAACAAGGCTGTCGTTAAGCAAAAAAAAAAACTAGAGATTGCACCATCCAGTAGGGGCAGAGACATGGAGCATGTGCACGTGCAGGCGAGCTCGTTCACACACGTCTCACACCGGCTCCAACGACACATGCACACACACAAGCACGAGTGGTGTTAGCCTTGTAATGTGCCAATAAATCACACTAAGGGCTAGATTGACCTTAGCTATCCCGCTCCCTCCTCCCAACCCCCTGACTGTTCCTTGTCTTCTCACCGTACTTTATGACACACACACATATACGCGCACACACACTACGAAAAAGCCTTGTCCATGTGTTATATGAGCAACCCGGCTACTCATAGGCTCCATTTATTTCCAGCACGGGTAGATAAAGTAGTAGAGATATATCTGCCACATATATATAATGAGATAAGATATAGCATTATGGCGCTGCAGGAGGTCAGGGTTTGCATGAATACTGTATGAGTGAGGCGTGTGTTTATTTGCTGCAACTTGGGAAACGTATGGTGGCACTGGAAGATAAATGGTCTTTATACGTGGTAGAAGAGCTGCAAAACACAACCACATGCAGAAACACGCTGCAAGTTGCTCAGTACGCAGTGGAAATGATTTACAAAACATTTGTTTTCCTAGTGCGTTTCTGTGTTTGGTTGTGCTTTCTGTTTCCGCAGGGCAGGTCTACATTTAGTTGGGTTTCTGTGCATATTTTTGTATTTGGTTGTATTTTATGTTTTTGCAGTGCGTTTCTGTATTTGGTTGTGTTTTCTGTCTTTGAAGTGTGTTTTTGTGTTTGGTTGTAATTTTTGTTTTTGCAGTGCGTTTCTGTGTTTGGTTGTAATTTTTGTTTTTTCAGTGCGTTTCTGTATTTGGTTGTGTTTTCTGTCTTTGAAGTGCGTTTCTGTACCGGGTTGTGTTTTCTGTTTTGGTAGTGCGTTTCTGTGTTTGGTTGTGTTTTCTGTTTTGGTAGTGCGTTTCTGTGTTTGGTTGTAATTTTTGTTTTTTCAATGCGTTTCTGCATGTGGTTGCATTTTCTGTTTTGTAGTGCATTTCTGTGTTTGGTTATATTTTCTGTTTTGGTAGAGCGTTTCTATATTTGGTTGTGTTTTCCATTTTTGTGGTGCATTTCTGTGTTTGGTTGTATTTTCTGTATTCGTAGTGCGTTTCTATATGTGGTTGTATTTTCTGTTTTTGTAGTGCGTTTCTGTGTTTGGTTATATTTTCTGTTTTTGTAGTGCATTTCTGTGTTTGGTCGTATTTTCTGTTTTTGTAGTGCATTTCTGTATTTGTTTGTATTTTTTGTTTTTGTAGTGCAATTCCATTTTTGGTTGTATTTTCTGTTTTTGTAGTGCAATTCCATTTTTGGTTGTATTTTCTGTTTTTGTAGTGCGTTTCTGTGTTTGGTTGTGTTTTCTGTGTCTGCACTTCCTCACTGTATTTGGTTGCATTTTCTGTTTTGGTAGTGAGTTTCTGTATTTGGTTGTATTTTCCATTTTTCTAGTGCGTTTCTGTATTTGGTTGTGTTTTCTGTTTCTGCACTTCTTCACTGTATTTGCTTGTGTTTTCTGTTTATGCAGCGTGTTTCTGTTTTGGTAGCGCATATCTGTATTTGGTTGTTTTCTGTTTTTGCAACACATTTTTGTATATGGTTGTATTTTCTGTTTTTTGCAAGGTGTTTCTGTTAGTTGGTTGGTGCGTTTCTGTGTTTGACTGTGTTATGTAGTTTTGCAGTGGGTTTCTGTAATTGGTAGTGTTTACTGACTGCGTTTCTGTATTTGACTGTGTTTTCTGTTTAAAGGCGCATTTCTATATTTGTTGCGTTGTCTGTTTTGCAGTGCGTCTCTGTATTTGCTTTGTTTTATGTTTCTGCAGTGCGTCTCTGCATTGGATTATGTTTTGTCTATGCATGTGTTTTCTTCAGTGACAGTGCGTTGAGCTCTCAAGGCCACCATAAAAATGTATCAAACCTCAGCCAATTCAATTTCCCCCGATTTATTTGTCTGTAATTTAATACAAGTCTCAGTTAGTGTCTCTCTTTTTCTGTCATGCTGAAACATATGAGGTGCGAAGGTGCCTTTACTGGGAGACAGCAAATAACCACACCACTCTGTATCCCTCTTGGTTAAGGTTACTAAGAGCTGGAGGCCAGATACATGCAGCACTATTCTAATGAGTTATTTCTGCTTGATGACCAAGGGGCGGTTGGAGGTTTCAAGCAGACCTTTGAATTTCAATGAAGCAGAGGTTATGCACTCACCTACCAGTGCCTGTGTGTTCATGCAAGTAAAATTAGATCAAACATTAAAGTGATCAGGAAATTGTTTAACAAGAATACTCCAGTAAATTACTGTCCATGCAGCTTTTCCCCCTCACTATTTCTGTGACACTTCACCAAGGCAATCTCAGAGCAAAATAATTATTTTTTTGTCCACTGGGTCCTCTTGCTCTTAACTAGCAGAGCAAATAGGCACGGAGCAAACATGTTTTATATAAAAATATCCTTGTTTCTATAGTAACACCTAAGACATCTGTTGGAGTTTTTCTCCAACGTGACCTTAAGGTTACTTATGAGACAGAAGCATCTGCTCAGAATGGTGGGGCGCTCTTTGGGCTTATGCTTTAACAGTTTTGGACTAATTAAGCATCAAATTTAGTCTCCCACACTGACTGCCAAGATTGGTAATGAGAAAGCTTGAGCGAAAAATAAACATTTCATCCTGTAAACGATACTGTATGATCTGAACAGGTGGAATTTGCTGTGGATGTGTTGAAAAGCCTCAGTTAAGAGAAGGACAGAAGAGTCTGGTTCCATACAACTAAATCGAGTGCCACGTTGTCCCTTGGAACAGAGTAACAAGGGGTAGTGGTTGAAAAGTGGTTGAAGACAACCCTTCAAGACCCTGATACGTCATCAGTATCTTTAGTGTCATCAAGGAGTTTACGTAAACAGACGCAACTATGGCAATAATGGTATTTTTACAATGACATTTGCTATTTATCTTGAGACAGAAAAGCGCGGACGCTCGCTATTTGTTCACTGCTTAGGTTTCGCACAATCAATCGATCAAACAAGTCATCAAATAACTAAGAACACTACGTCAATACCAAGCCACTAGCGGTAGTCTGTAGGCTAAAGTTAGCGACCCATACTTCTGCATACCCTGACAGTCTGCGGGACGTCGCCGCTGGACTGAAGCTAAATTTCGGGTGTCATATGCCTTCAAACGGGGGGAATGCAACATAGAAAAAAAAACGTCAAAATGTGAGAGGGACTGTCACAAATCAACAGTAACAATGTAACGTTAGCTAGCTAGCTAGCTTGTTAGCTACAAACACAGCAGCAAACTGATTGTTTTTTTGTTATTCTTGTTACAAAGAAAAGGACGATACATTGAAATGCCATCAAATGGAAATTTTAAATCTTTATTAATGCCGAAAAGACATTTGTGGGTTTTCTTGTGTTGCTTGTGCAGCCATCTTGCCGATGATTTCTCACAACACTCAATTTGTGTGTGCCTCTGAAAAACCTCCCTTTGGAGGCCCGAACACTCCGCCCTACTCCTGTATCCCAACAAGAATCTGGACACCCTACCCCTTGACATGAACGCGCAAAACAGAGGAGTAAGGGCTAAGTGGTAGGAGCAATGGGTAGATCAGTCTCATAAAACAACTGCCTTCTGGCTCATGACTGTTGCCACAAAATATTAAAAATTCCATGTTTTTTTTTCTCCGTATCTAAGGGATCACCACGGTGCTGACAATGACCACTATCAACACCCACTTGCGAGAGACGCTGCCCAAGATCCCCTACGTCAAGGCCATTGACATGTACCTGATGGGCTGCTTCGTCATGGTCTTCCTGGCCCTGCTGGAGTACGCCTTCGTCAACTACATCTTCTTCGGGAGGGGTCCCCAGATGCAAAAGAAGCTGGCGGAGAAGGCAGAGAAGGCCAACAATGAGAGGGCAGCCAAGTACGATGCTGCGAGGGTGAGTTGGGATTTGATGGTTGGACGTTTTTGATATGATCTCTAGACTCAAATTACGAGTGGATAAATGGATTAGAAATTGGATTAATGTATGAGAAAATGTAATAAATGAATGTACTGCATTTGGTTATTTCCACAGAAACTGCCGCTGACAGTCTGAGTGGACTAAGCCTCCAACTCCTTAATTTTTCTTCCTCCCAACAGGACATGAATGATAAAACAGCCTTGACACTGCAATTATTTTAAAATGAACTGTTTTGTCAGCTCTCGATAGCAGAGGCAGCAAAAGGAAAATGTTCTGCATAATTGAACTGTATTACATTATCACATTATTCATAGGCATCTGTATCCCCGGTGGAGGCTTCAGTGGCCGAAATATGTTTTAAAAAATACAGTTTTCAGGTTTGTTCCCCACATGTGGCTGAATATTTTCATCTCCTCAGGAGGCAGGTAGTAGGACCGCATCCCTAAAGCGGTCCAATCAGGTTAAAGGTCTTCGCCACTCACGCTCGGTGAGTTATTTGTCCAGTGAGACTCTTCAATATCCTTGAGTCAACTCTGCCATTGCCATCAGCTGACATGGATGTTTTTAATTTTCTTTTGCCGTAATGCAAAATATTCCTCCATCCATGGAATGAGTCAAGCGACAACAGACATCTTCATGACATTGCCATGTTCTCAGGAGTATTCATTTGACTTTGACTTCTTCACTGCAGTTCCTCCTACATCGAAATGCTCTCTCGCATTGCACAGTTGTTTCTGATATGAACCTGTTTCTCCTTCCAGAGGTCATCCTGAATGCATGCCGTGTCTGTAATTCTTTACTCATTGAAGTCATCATTAAGAGCCACATTTTTCACACAGCTTTCATGGCATGTCAGGATGTGGTGAATCAGTGTTACTGCAGAGGTCCCCCATCATGCGTCTGCGCACGTAGCAGCCAGGATTCTTTTTGAAATGGAAATTTCATTTGAAAAGTGCATTAACTCCAGAAATTATTTAATGGAACTGAATAGTAGAATACATATTGTTGAATAACACCAGTAAGTTACAGTTCTCTCCTTTAAAAAAAGGCTGAATGTGAAGCGAGTAGTGGAAGTCAGTAAACGCACCTTAAAGAACCTGTTTGACCTGTGCAAACACCAAAATGTTTGTATAAGGGAAATGTGGGACTTCCACAGTTTCTACATTTGCATGAATGATCGCCGTTGTTTTGTGGTGCACACATCATAGGCATGGAGTATGATGTGTGTCCTGTGTGTTTGATTTAATTGTTCACACAGTCTGTGTGGTGGGAAAAAAATCACTGGCTTCAAAGGGGAGGTTTACAGGTTGTAGCAGGAGGCATGACACTCAAGAAGAAAAAAAATTCTTTGATCATTTTATCAGTGGAAACTGTCCTCCTGTTCCTCAGTCACACAGAGCAGCAACGTTGTGGTGGCTGCCATTACAAATGTCATCATGAGAATGACTGGCAGGCGCAGGAGACCCCAGCTGGGCCTGAAACTGCTCCCTTCTCCACTTACTTTTCCATACACAAGGAACACTCACAAAGGTTTTTAAAAGTGTCCGAAATCTCACTATACTTTTCACTCCACATAAATGACGAGTCAGGTAATCATCATTTACTACACATCTGTCAAGTCACAAGCAAAAACAAAGCAGTGCAGTGAGTATGTTTGAGAACAAAAACCATTGGCGATATTTTTGAGGGAATTAAAAAGTGCATCAATTTCACATTTAAAATGTGACAAAGGGGCAGTTTTTGGACATGCAATTTGGAATGCTAACCTGTTGGCTTGGCATGATATGACACCCATGGATGGATTATCAGACAATGGGCCCCTGGCAAAAGCTTCTCCATTCCTCCTACATAGGAGACACCTTGAAAGTGTAAAAAGACGCAAATCAAGTAGTCATTTTACATCTCTTTTTAGTTATTTTGTGGGGGTTTTGTATTTATTTTTGTCTATTTGTAAATATTTTGCATCCCCTTGTAGTAATTTTGCATCCCTTTGTAGTCATTTTGCACCTCTCTGAAGGTTTTTGTCTCTTTGTAGTTATATAGCATCCCCTCAGTTATTTTGCATCCCTTTGTAATCATTTTGTCTCTTTAATTTGTCAATTTGTGTCTCTTTGCAGTTATTTTGCATACCTTTGTAGTCATTTTGTATCCCTCATTTTGTGTATCTTTTTAGTCATTTTACATGACTTTGTAGTTATTTTATGTTTTCTTTGTAGTCACTTAGCATCCCCTATAGTCATTTTGTGACTCTTTGTAGATATTTTGTGTCTCTCTGTAGTCATTTAGCACCCCTTCACAGTTATTTTGCATCCATTTGTAGCCATTTTGTGTCTCCTTATGGTCATTTTGTTTCTTTTTTAGTCATTTTGCATTCCTTTTAAGTCATTTTGTGTGCCTTTGTTGTCATTTTTGTCTCTTTGTAGTCATTTAGCAACCCTTTATAGTCATTTTGCATACCTTTGTAGTCATTGTGTGTCTTTTTAGACATTTTATGTCTCTTTGTAGTTATTTTGTGTTTATTTGTAATTTGTGTCCTTTTGCAGTGATTTTGCACCCCTTTATAGTCATTTTATGTCCCTTTGTAGTCATTTAGCTTCCCTTTGTAGTCATTTTGGATCCCTGTGTGGTCATTTTGTGTCTTTTTGCAGATATTTTGTGTCCCTTTGTAGTCATTTTGCATCCTTTTGTAGTAATTTCGAATCTCTTTGTTGTCATTTTGTGCCTCTTTGTAGTCTTTTTGTAGCCCTCTGTAGTCATTGTGAGTCCTTTCAGTCATTGTACATCTCTTTTTGGTTATTTTGTGCTTATTTGTAAATTTTTTTTTTTTTTTTGGCAATTATTTTGCATCCCCGAGTAGTCATTTTATGTCCTTTTGTTGTTATTTTATGTCCCTTTGTAGTCTTTTGGCATCCCCTGTAGTCATTTAGCATTCCTTTGCAGTCATTTAGCATTCCCTTGCAGTCATTTAGCTTCCCTTTGCAGTCATTAAGCATTCCCTTGCAGTCATTTAGCTTCCCTTTGCGGTCATTTTGGATCTCTGTGTGGTCATTTTTCCTTTGCAGACATTTTATGTCTCTTTTTATTCATATTGTAACCCTTTGTATTTATTTAGCTTTTTTTTTAGTCATTTTGCGTCATTTAGTAACTGCCAGTTTTGTGGTCATTTTGAGTCCCTGGTCTTGTGTCTGCTGGCCCAGTCAGTAATCCTTCCATGATGACATCCACATTTCATGGTCTTGAACGCACTGTGCACCACAGGACAGTGTCTTAACACTACAGGTAGAGGCCTCTCTGGCTGTTCCACTTATTTGCACATAATGTTGTTAATTAGTTTTCTCATTTCTTTATCCATTCAGGCGGAACCACACGGCCACGGGAACATCCTGCTAACCACCCTGGAGATCCATAATGAGGTGGCGGGAGGCGAGATCACCACCAGCGTGGCGGACATTAGGAACTCTCAGTCCATGGTGCAGTTGGACAGCACGGCCTCGACGCACATCCAGTACCGCAAGCAGAGTGGCGGGATCGGGCCCCGTTCCGCCAGCCGGCACTCCCTAGACCGGGCCGCCCAGATGAAACGCAGCCGCCTGCGGAGGCGGTCCTCGCAGCTCAAAATCAAAATCCCCGACCTGACGGATGTGAACGCCATCGACCGCTGGTCACGGATCATCTTCCCTTCCGTTTTCTCACTGTTCAACCTCGTCTACTGGCTCTACTATGTCTGATTGGACTGTTTTGTTGAGATGTTCGTTGTTGTTTGTTTGAACTTTTTTTTTTTCATTTTGTTTCTTTTTCTTCCTTTTTCTGTTGCTTTTATACATGATGGAATCTGTCGGGTTAAAGACTGCAACACTTCAAGAAAAAAAAACAGACTGAGAAAAGACTAATGAGTTTTGGACCAAGTTCTTGTCAAAATTGTTTTTATATTCGCAGTCTTTGAATCCTTAGTACCGAGGTCTTTTTTTTTCTAAAGTATGTACTGTAATTGGGACTTGTGACGGTCATTTCCCAACATCTGCCCTCTCAGTAATGTGTAAATAGAGAGATACAAAGCCAGCAATTGAATAAATAATACAGTATTTGCAAAAAACAAACAAACACAATAGCAGTTAACACAATGATTTTTCTAATCAAAAAAGAATTATTAAGAAAACTTTATACTACACAGGTGGTCAGATAAATGCAGGCAATTCCTAAAAGTCCATTAAACAAACTAATGTATGTTTGACTGGTACCCTATGCACTATTAATGCATGTAATGATCAACCAGTGGTGAAACAATGACTCCTTTTTTTGCCTTGGGTTACATCACGATTTTACAGAAGACTCTGTTGATGTGTATTTGTTTATAACGTTGATAATACACAGTATACTTGCTGTTAACTATGTCATGCATTGATCTGGTTACCCAAACACAATAATTTCAAGTTGAGGATTTTGTCCTCTGTTCAGGATGATTGTGACTCAGGTTCTGAATTTTTTGCTATACGACATATTTTTCTTGACAGAGAAAAGTGTCACTGAAATATCCTTTTTGGTAATTTGATAAGGAAACGAAAGCACAAACGCAAATAAAACTGCCATTTTTTTCACTTCTACCTTCAAAGCAACATGCGCTTCAAGTGATAGCATGACAGAATTGCACTCAAATTTATCAAACTTCCTCTAAAAAACTGTCTTACTTTAATTTAAAACAACTGCCAAGGGCCTTTTGGGCGACACGGTTACTCAAACCATGAAATATTATGATATTTTTGTACTCTGTGTCTTCAGGTATTTATTTGATTTTCCTATCCCGTCATTTTTTTTGGTTTGTTTTTTGGTTTGTTTGTTTGCTCAACACTTGTGATAGAGTGGAGGAATGAAACCCATTTTTGTACATAAGTACATAAGTGTGTATATACATAAATGTGTATATATATATACTGTGTGTACAACCCAAAATGAAAATGATCTGAGCATTCTGTGATTGTCATACTGGCTATTAAATGTCAGAATACTTAGCGCAAAAAAAGAAAAAAAGACGACAAAAAAAAGACAAGGATTAAACAAATTAACCAACAGGTCAGTTTCAAGCATCAGTTTAGTTTTTGAGCATTTGTGGGGCACTCTGGATATCTTCTCTAACATCCAACCATGTTGAAGTCCACTCTAGACACTGTGTGTATGTTCACCCTGCATTTTAGAGGTACTGTATGCCCGCCATACAGCAGCAAGTGATGCAAATGGATTTCATTGATTCCACAGACGGACCACGATAACCGGTCTGTCGACTAATAAGCACATACTAGCGCTGAATGTATCAGATCCATTCTTCAGGGAGAGGATAATGAGCCATGGTCATCATTTCTCCATCAGAATGTAACACGCCCATTCTTACGAGTGACGGTGAAAGAGAGGGAAGAGATGGTGTTTTAAGAGTGTGTGCATGTGCATGTGTGTGTGTGAGAGAGTGATGGGGAATGGATAAGGAGAGCTTGAGATAGGAAGGGTGTGGGTAGACCATTTATTTTCTGTGCTGCTTGCTCGACTATGGACAAATGTCAACGTATAATAGTTTTGTGGATAAAAATAGCTCTCCTGTCCCGCTCTTTTGATAAACTGTGTGCCATTCCACCTAAGGTCGCAGAGCAATCAGCCACTTACAACTCATGGACGACGATGTAAATTTCATAGATACATGACTCACATAAACCGTTTGTGCATGTACAAGAATACATGTAGAAAAAAATATTGCTACTTGATAATATTGAATTGAGAGGTGGGATCAATCTAACTAAAAAATTGTGACGTTTTATGTGTACAGACTGATTGATATATGACCAAGAACTGAATGTATTGTACTTGGATTGTTGCTGCACAAATGCAATTTTCTTTCTGGAAACAGGATTGACCTCAACCGTGATGAATTAGGGCTCGAGTTGACTCCACATTCAAGTGAACCCAAGTTTTTTTTGCTGGCAGTGTTGTAGTCAAGACCACCTAATGCGAGAACAAGTCATGAACAAGACCAGAATGTATCAAGAACGCAACAAGACTTTGAGGGGTTGAGATCGTGGCCCTGTCTACACTGATACAGATATTTTGAAAACACATAATTTTCTCCATGTTTTCGCTTCTTGTCCACATGCTAACGGAGTTTTAGGTCACTGCAACTGAGATTTTTTAGAACTCCTTTTAAGGTGCAGATTTGTCAAAACTCTGGTTATTTTGTGCGTTTGGGAAACAATGACAGCATCTCTTAATTCACGCATGCCCACTGTCTTTTGTAACAAGCAAGTGCCAGAAACAACAACAGTGGACAAACTTACCAGTATGTTGTGTTTCGTAGCACTCCTTGGACTAATAACTACTTCATACTTAAACTTAGTATTGCTGAACCACTTAATGGATGAACGGAGGCATCTGCTGCACCCAGTGTTACTTGGTCCACTTCGGTATCCATGGTTTACAGTCTGCAGGATCAGACCCGGTCAGACCAGAAGATGGTGGGGCAATTTTAAGAGTGAGATCGTTCACGATGAGGAGTGGAGGGAAAAATTTTGCATGTTCAGAGCAATCAAAAATATCTGCATACATGTAGACAGGGCCTCAGTGATGTCCCTGAAGTCGGGGACTTGACCGGTCTTGAAATAAAATCCAGAGTCCTCTTGTCTGACAAAGACAAGACAAAGTAAAAATGCAGTCAATTGCGAGAAGAGACTGAGACCTTTAAGAAGTGGTCTTGAGACCAAGACCGTTTGAGTACTACAACACTGCTTGCTGGTTTTCTGTCCTGTTTTCTACTGTGTAGACAGGACACAGTGCACATATGACCTGGGTCCAAGAAAGAAGAAAGCTCCAGTTGTAAAAGAAATACCACATCATATATAATAAGCCAAAACATCTTGCTAAAGATGTGTTCAGAAAGAATCCAAAGTAAGATTTCACCTTGCGTCATTCGTACGAATGTGTTTATTCACCCCAAACAGCCGATGTACCAACTGTACATTTAGCGGTAAGCGGTAACCAACGGACGCACTAAAACTCTGGGTCTTTCAGTCACTTCCCTCTCTTCCCTGTACGTTTATGAAGCAGATTATTCATACATTCTTCCAAAGTTGGAACATTTTCAACTGGTACGGATACGTTTGCATGTCAAATTGTGTCTTACCGTAGACTTCGTATGCAACTGCCCCAACACTAAAGTTGTCTGGCGTTGGTCTGAACATAGTGAAAGGATTTCTTGACTTGGGCACAAAGCAAGGAAGGAACCAGTTTGTCCAAAGATGTTTCAAGCTGTTTTGTATCATTTAAAGCTTGCAAAACAGTTGATGAAGCTTCAGTGTTGACACCAACTGTACGATAGCAGTAAGTTAGCCAACAACGGACGCAGTGACACTCTGGTTCTTTCTGGTACCTTCCTCTTGTCTCTGTATGTTTATAAAGCAGATTCACAAAGCCATGGGATGCTCGCAGTTTCTCAGAGGTTAAAAACAACTTGCACGGACACGTTTTCATGTCAAATCGTGTCTTTCTGTACTAAGTATGCAACTGCGCCGCTACTAAAGGTTGCCGTTCTGTCTGAACACACAGTAAGAGAGGATGTCTTGACTTGAGCACAAAGCATTGTTTCGTAATCTCATGCAGTCAAGGTTGTTAAGGAGCCAGTTTGTCCAAAGATGCTTCGAGCTGCTTTGTGTAGTTTGAAGGACGAAATTCGTATGAATGAAGCTTCAGTGTTGTGTAAATAAGATATAATAAGACCGATTGTTGGAACACTGAAGCTAGAAGACTTTACTTCCTGGTGTCGTGGTTACATTTAAACAACTCCTTTCGGGTCAAGTTTTTGCAGATGTATGAGTCATTATTTTACCAAACTACATAGTGCAGTTGAAAAGCGAAAGAGGCGGTGACTCTCGCTACTTGTTTATCATGCATGCAAACTACAATTCGTAACTTGGGAAGATTTTTAAAAAAAGATATTTTGCAAACTCACTTATGAGAGCTGCCAACTGCTTCTTTTAGAGATGACAATATGCCATGTGAGCCTACAATAAAAATAAAAAAGTAACAAAAAAATACATAATAAAAAAGAGTCATCAAAGACTTCAGGTGTTGTATGGCCTTGGTCCCATAATGGAATGTGAAATGTTCTGTGCTGCCACAAAATGTATTTAGGCTTAGATTTATACTGTATATCTCTGTATGTTTCTCTTCCTTTTTCAATAGATGATCATGTTAAACCATCAAATAAATGATATACATTGTACCTGTGTATTTGGTATTGCGAGCATGCATGACACTCCGTAAAGAATCTGCATATACTGTACATGTAGAGCAAGTACAATAATACAATGAACTGCCATTTCAAACATACAATAGAATTTTGATAAAATGTTTCCTGTACATATCCCAGGACTTGTTGGGAATTTGTCCTCTTCAGCTATTCAGGTGCCCTTGAGCAAGGTACTCAATCCCTATCTGTTCCAGTGCAGCTACGCAGTGACAGTTTAAGACTTTTAATCGCAACTCCCAGATGGACATCTTTTGTGTATGAGGTGAACTTTATGAATGTGTGCCAGAGTGTTGGTGAATAAGAGTATAGTTCCCTGGATAAATAAAGACTGGAAAAAAAACAAAACAGAACACTGTGGAGGTTATTAATCAGCACTGAAACCTATTCATCGTTTCACACTACTCACTTCCTTTGGCAACTTGTTTGTACAGGTAGGAAAAATAAAAGATGTTTTCAAGTCTTTACAATATCAGCTTGTAGACTACCCAACATTTCTTAGCAGTTAACATTCAACCAATCAGATTATTTCTATCTCCAGAGCCGAACCATCTTTGAGAAATGTCCATGTTATTGTGAATAATTTTTGATCCTTACAGGTATCATGGTTACAGGTGTTGTTAAAGTGTTTGCAAGCAATGCTCCAAACCTACACTAAATTTAACGACAGGCATGGCCATTGTCAAATGGGTCCCTTGAACTCTCAGCTCAAGAAATCTGAATGAGTTCTATGGGTACCCATAAGTCTTCCCTAAACTCAAAAAGGCTTGTTCCCTGTAAGTGTTTTATTCCTAACAATCAGTGTACTCCTTCAAATTAAAGCTTTATATTTGTCTTTTTAAGGAAAGGGACAACCAAGTCTATTTGAAGAAAAAGGAGGTTGTGGTATTAACTACTGTTAACTCTCCTGAGTTATGCACATCAAATTATTGGTAACATTAACTGTAAAATAAAAAGCTAAAGTGTATCAGTATGTGACTCCTTAACTCTCCATATTGACATAGTTTTTAACTATCCTATATACTGCAACATCAAAACCGAATTCCTGAGATTCAGTTGTGCCACCCACAAGATTTTCAGTTGCCACATCTGGCCAACCCTAAGAAAGATTTCTGGGGGCACAACTGTTCACAAGGTCAGCAGAAAAGACACCACTTACCTTACCTTTTTAGAGATTCGACAATTGTTGGCACCCATGGAAGAATGTGCAGCATTGTCATACAGGTATGGACACAATCTCAAAGCAAGGTTGTAACTCTGAACTTGACTTGTGTCTATTCCTATTTTGCACTTTTCTTGTCAGTTTCCTGTACGTTTCAGTGACTCTGGTTTCATACAACAATGTAAAAAACACATCCAATAAATTGATGGCAGATTTTGGAATGGATCAGTGGTAGTTTGGTCTGTGTGTATGTAGTGATAAAGAAGTTGTTTTGACTGAAACAAATTAATTTCACCTTTGTGTCGCACATTTGGCAGGTTTGTACATACTTTTTCCACCTGTTTCAGGCGTCCCTGGGAATAAACATAAACACTGCACCTATGTTTCAGTCCCTGCTACAAGCCAACCTTTACTTGACATAAAATAGCTCTGAACTGTAGGAAACTACAATAGATAGAGACAGGTATAGTCCTCTGGAAAAACTCTTTACCTCATTAGTTGTCATTCTTCTCTCTGGTTAGGCTTGTCAAAATCACTGTGACTGCTGAGAAGAAGAAAACCAATCCCATGTGGCAAATTTCTGGCCATTCCTTCTGAAAGAGCCTGTAAAAGATCACAGAAGATACCCCTTTTTTAAAACGTAAATCAATGAGAGGAAGCTACACCAAATCCCCACCACTATAGAGTGTAATGTGTATTTACAAAGAGGGTTTCCTGCTTTAAAGCTAAGGATTATAATTAGGTCATTAGAAGGAGGTCAGAGCCACAGAAGAGAGACAAACAGAACTATTTCTGATTTCACCAACACACAACAGCACATTTACACAGAATTTTGGGAACCAAATAAGGTGTTCCAATGTAACTAAGCTTACTTAAAAGTTCTGGCCCCACAGTTCTGACAGGATGCTCAGCAAAGCCAATACATCCACCCTTAGTCCACTCAACCCTGGCACAAACACCAAACCTGGGTTAACTAGTAACTGTAAGTAACACACTGCATTTAATTAACTTTAAGGACCAGCTGGGTATACACAGGTAATCTGAGCACTGCCATTCATTAAGGATGACTCTAAAATATTGCGGTCTCTATGGGACCTCTCAAAGAGATACAACTGGGAACAACTGTGGCTGGTCTCACTTTAAGTCAGACAGTAAAACATGTTTGAAATCTCTGACAAATTTCACACCCACTGAAGAGGGAGCTTAAAGCAGAGGTGGTGCATCAAACAATAAACTGCAGTGGTGCTGTTGTCAACAAAGCATGAGCTGATATGGTCTATAGTTGTGCTGGTTAACTTACCAACTAGTCAAACGAGTTCTTCTCAGCCAGTAAAAAATATTGTTAAATATAAATTATGATTTTGGACAGGCTTTCTAATGTCGGCGCAAACCCTGAACACCTGCATTATGGTTTGAAAGACAGTGTTATTTAGTTCTTAGTGTAGTCTAGTTTAATTCACACGAAATTGACAGAATTAAATGTGTTATCCCATTGCATTATGGGTAGTGTAGAAACCAGGGTGGTTGGCAGCCCAGTATCCAGAAAAAATGTTGGCACTGTACGTTTCTGCAAACCACAAATACGCTATATTTGCATGTTTTTGTGTATCACATTAACGTTTCTAAAGTGACAGAGTATATGATCTGAATTTGTCATCGGGAGGTGGACGAGACCACTGTTTGAGACCAATGAACAACTAAACCAGTTGTTTTTTATTAAGTCATTGCTTTGTTTCCAGTTGCATTTTAGCCCTCAAACGTTGGTGTTTTTTAGCAACCCATTATGTTTTTTTTTTTTCTTACAGCAGGGATAGTGCCCAAAAAAGCAGTTGTTTTATTACAGAGACATGACTGCTTTTCCTGCAGGGTTTGTGCCCCCAAAACTGGGTATTTTCAGCCAAAACAGGATCTTTTTCTCACCATAACCAAGAAGTTTTTATGCCTAAACCTAACCACATGCTAACCACAGCATTGTTGAAGCAAAAAGTTTCAATGTATCTGCTAATTAATATGCAAATGTTTTCTTGGTGATTTCAGTCAGGAGCACTTTAGCCAAAGAAAACATTATTTCCATTTGCAATATTTTAGTTGGCGGTATGGCTCTGTTCTGGGGCCTCTCTATCTTTCCTTGGGCCTACACAGAAAGCCTCTTCCATGCGCCTACATGGATACCTAAGGTAGAGAGAGCACACTTCTCTGCCCTTCCACATGCAAACAAGGAAAGTCTGAGGTGGATAGAGCAAACCTCCCTGCCCTTCCATGTGCCTACATGAAAAACCTAAGGCAGGGACAGCAGCTGCAAAGACCTCTGATGCAAGATTTTTTACCACTTTTTTTAAGTCTGTCCCTTACAAGTCTCTGAACATTATGTAAAAGAAGTACTACATTGCTCGAGGGACCCTTAAAAACGACGTACTCAAACGCATGGAGCATGAAGTTATAAAAGGAAAGCCTGTGACAGTATAACATCTGAATTACTCAATAATTTCATCTGGATGAGCCAAAAAACAAAGTTTTTTGTTTGTTCAACACCTATGGGAAGTTTAAAAGCCCCATCCCATAACAGCTAGATGCATCATGATGACTTATGTACCATATTTCAAAACCTTTTGTCAGTTTGGGATAAAGATTGTTGCCTCCGTGAAGAAACTGACTGCTGGAATCTCTTTAGGAGTGTGATCACCTCCCCTACATCTCAGGTGGAGAAAATACATATTGGCTATATCACACTCTATTTATGCATAATGACTTAAGAAAATGCTGAGCTCGGCTTTCCCGTCCCCTCACCCCTTTGCCTCTCCACAGTATATGAGTCCCTTGGGGTGTGCATGATAGATTTTTAATCTCTTTTCTTTATAATGTATATAGGGGTTCTCACCCTAAGATATATTGCACATTTAATCATTAAACTAATCATTAAAGAATATCGTTGTTCAGCAGTTTGAGGGGGACTTGTGAGTGGAGCTGTTTTTAATAACAAGGCACATATTTTTTTCTCCAGCATGGAGAAGAACTCTTTTGGCAGTTCGCATATGTTATAATGAGGCCTGGCCAATCATGAGGGCTAAAGGGGAACACAAGGCCAGTTGTTGGATAATCAGGGTGGTTGGAGGGTTAGATCACAATGATGGGGAAAAGGTGTCCAACTATGTGTTGCAACAGTGTGTTGGAAGCTTTAGATAAGTTTTAAAATAGCATACTTGGTCGATATGTTTGTTTATCCAGCCGTAACTACCTGCCTAACTTCCTACTCACAGTACATACAGCTCTTGCCTCTGTACCATCAAATTCAAAGGAACCAAAGTGTAGATTTGGAAGAGACTTCTCCTGCTGTCAAACTGTTTCTAGCACATCAGGTCCCCAGATCATTTCTGCACTCAGTTTTGAAAGGGAAAAAATACAAACATACTCCTACTCCTCAACTTTGTCAGGTTCTTTCGCTGTGTTGGAAACAGCCCTATACCAGACCTTATTTTAGAACATCCA
This sequence comes from Epinephelus lanceolatus, assembly GCF_041903045.1. Classification (NCBI taxonomy): domain Eukaryota; kingdom Metazoa; phylum Chordata; class Actinopteri; order Perciformes; family Serranidae; genus Epinephelus; species Epinephelus lanceolatus. The sequence goes on along the minus strand of NC_135757.1, from coordinate 11,797,107 downwards.
ACAGATAAATAATGAATCAATAAATTACATATTTCAGTTAATATCAAAGCTTGGAGTCCTGCCGGTTTCTCAGGAGGTCGTTGAGAGGCTGACAGATATATTGATAGATGACCTCGGGCACACAAGATACCAAGTCACTAATAAAAAGCACTCAAGAGGGCCGTAAAGCAAAAGTCAACCAAAGGTTATCAGAACAAAAGAAAACAGTATTTTTTACAAGCAGCATCCTCTCGCTGCCTTGCTATCACTCATTTTGATCTTATCCACTGGGTCTGGATTCTGATGCTTTAAAAAGGAACAAGCTGTTCACACATGGAGGAGTCAAAAATATGGCAAGTGATAACTAGGAGGATAAAGGGCAGAACCTCTGGGCTTGACATCATTAACCGGCAGTGCAAGAGATCTGGAGCTGTGTAATTGCTCAAAGAGTTATGATGAAGCTCAGATATTAAGGATGATGAATATTGTCAAAACTATACATAAATCACAATTCTTCATTTACAGGCAATAAGCCTCACAAAAATCTAAATGGGGGCGGGGGTAAGAGGCACTGTTAGACATGACCTGGAGCAGAGTGGAGCTCTATGAGCTGCTCTGAAGCACAAATGACTTATTGCGTTCATAAAAGAGCAGTGAAAAGAAGATGAATATTTAATTATTAATTTTTTTTCATTTCATGTGAAGAATAAGATGGAGATTAGACGCAATTTTTATTGCTCCAATGGAGAAATGGGTTGCAACAGCAACGAATAAGCAAAGACATAAGAACAGGAAAGAAATATGGTTAGTATAGAGTGCCCCAGGAATGAATCCTGAAACCCGGAAATGATTTAGCGTTTTTGCACTCTCGGTTCCCTCATCTCGAAGTCAATAGGCATCTTAAATGGGGTTTTGATTAGATGACTGAAATAATGTAGTTGTAGTAAACACAAGCTTAAGAGACTCTCACATTTTGTTCTACAATATAAACGTGTCATTATATAACCCACTCTGAACTCTGAAGCTTCTGTGTCTTAAAGAAAAGCAGTTGTTAACAAGTTGCTAAATTAAACTACAGAGCATCATCACGTTATACTGCTTCCGGCTGCATTTACGCTTTAAAAATTACGAAAGTGGTGTTTATTTAACATGCTAGTGTACAGGTCTAATATTTACCATGTTCCCCATCCTGGTTTATAACGTTAGCATGCTAACATTAATCAATTAGCACTCAACACTAGGTACAGTTGAGACTGATGGGAATTTCAATACTTTATAGATGTTTGGATGTGAGCCAAAGTGCTGAACTGACATCATGATGATGTTAGCTCAATGAACACGTCAACCTGCTGTCGGCGCAAGTGTGTGTAAACTACCAAACTAATGTATTTTTAATTCAAAGCAAGACTAGGCTATTTCACTTCTTTAAAAAAAGAAACAACACTTTCTTCCTCTTACGAGCAAAAAGTTGAATTCTTAAGTAAAATGCTCCCTCACTTATTTCAATATACTACAGCAATTAGTCTGGTACGAACACTAGTTTAATGTTAGCTACAATTAGCTTAGCTTAGATTTTGTGCTTTAGTATTTTAGGTACTGCTGTGTGGCTGATATCACACAGGCCATTTCTTTTTCACTAGGGGTTAAAGCCCGAAGTTGGATTGATTTGAAATTTGACACACAAGTCCAGCTCAGTGTGCTTTACAAAAAAGCCTTAAGGAACATTGCAATCTGCCTAATTAGATTTTCTGCCATATTTTGGCATCTCCTCAACTGTACGATTTGTATCTAATTTTCTGCGTATCATTATGGGACCAAGCTTACCAAAAGCTTATTGTTATCTCTATCCACCTTATTTTTCACGGAAACACGGAGGCAAAACAGAACGCAACCAGCTTCCGTTTTTTTGTGCGACACTTCCGGTCCAGCACTCTTAGCACTGTGTAAATGGGAATCGCCTTGTTGTTTACCTTGTTGAGTTTAGCTATATATATGTATATATCACATTTTTCACGTCACTATATCACCGTTTAGACTAATCTGATGTTTGTAAAGTCTATAAACACAATGACTGAACAAACATTAGTATTTTCTCTGTGTGTAATTAATAACATGGTTATCGTAGATTAGCTGGGCAAACCGTTAGCTGTTAGCTGTTAGCTGTTAGCCGTTAGCCGTGTCTGTAATAACTCACTAAACTCACAAAGTGGCCCGTGAAAAAAATATTTTCTCCAGTGGATGTCTTAGTTACAACATGATTGAGCTAACTGGAGTAGTTTCGTGTCGTATCCGACAACGGGAGGTTTTAACGGATGACGATCCTGATGTTAGCTTTGCTGCTAGTGTTAACATTAGCTGTCCCTGTCAGCTGCAGCCACTGATGCTTTCTAGACATCGTGATTTCCCATAACTGAATAAATACCACACATAGCAACACAAAACTGCTTTGCTAGCTCAGTCATGTTCTAACGGCTGGATGGTTGATGCGTACCTGCTGATTCAGGTGCTATCAGAGCCGATCCGCGCATCACTATGGCTTAATGATCAACTCAGTCAATTAAAACAACCCGTCCTGTGTTAGGAGTGTATGTCGCTGACAGAGAGAAAGAAAAAAAAGGGAAAAAAAGATAGAAAAGCAGCTTACACCTCACATATTTATTTCTCACAGTTGCGCACACGTGTGGCTGGCATGCAGAAGCACCATCTGTGTGTCGAGAGTGCGAGCCGCAGCTTCAGCTGCTCAGGTAGAGAGGCTTAGCCCGGTGTGTTTTTTCACTGATTCGGTTCTGCAGGTTCTCTGCTGGTACACTGGAGATGGGGATCAAGCAGTTTGTCTCACTCGGGATAGATTGTGCTTTTTTGGTTCATAGTTTATGATTGACGTGCGATTTATTCGCGTTTAGAGGGAATAAATTTCCGTTATAACGGAAACGTGGGCACAGTTATCTATACAAAATACACAGACTAACTAACTAACTGATTGACTAACATAAACAACTGAAAATTGAAAAAAAATTAGCTTGCACCATTAGCTCCGGTAAGGGAAAGCATGAGGGAAAGCGGCTGACCAGAAGTCACGCACAAAAACGAAAACGAGACGGAAGTTGATCACTATTTACTTCCGTGTTTGAAAATAAGGTGGATAGAGAGCTGCAGGGATGGTGTTTATTTGTAGGCCAGCACTGGTGTTAGCATCGTCTTGGTTCCCTTGCAGAAAGTGAACTCAATGGGAACCAAAAGTTTATGATCTTACATGTTTCGTTCAGCAAGATAATTTTCACAAATTAACACAACTTTTATGATTTTTTTTATCGGAAATGCAATCACCAGAAGTTAAAAGCTAACATTAGGCTATAAGTGAACTACACCACCGTCACAAGATCAGCGTCGCCACTGCAACAAGGATGTTAAGCGCAGTGTTCTGCGCGGTTTGGCATAATGAGGCACTGTTGTCCCATTCAACCACTTGCGAGCAGCCATCTTAAGTCACATAAAGGCTTCAGTATTACAAGTGGGGTATTTACACAAGTATTTTATGTTGTAAAGTAAAACCTGAAAGTCTCTTATGCTTGAGTTAAATACACACCTGATTTCAGGCATCTAACCAAAGACCCATTAAAAATACCCACTGACTTTGAGACGAGGGAACCAGGAGTGCTAAAATGCTGATTCATTTTCTAGTTTTAGGACTCATTCCTGCACCACTCTACACACCAGCCAAAACATTGAAACCAGTGGTGGGTGAAGTGAGTATCATTGATCATTTTGTTACAATACAATGTTCTGCTGGGAGAGCGTTGGTCATGGCACTCATATGGATGCCACTTGACGCCCTCCACCGACCCAAACACCACTGTGGGCTAAGTAACCCCACCTCACGGCAACAGCACTCCCCGATGGCAGTGGCCCCCGGCAGAAAAATACACCATGCCACACTACAAAAATTGCTCAGGAATAGACCGAGGAACATGACAAAAAGCTAAAGGCATCAACCTGGCCTCCAAATTCCTCAGATCCAAATCTGACTGAGCATCCATGGGAAGTGCTGGTACCTTGAAGGTACCCCTAATCCACTCCCTGGACCAAGTTTTGTTCAAATTGTCCCCTAGAGGGTGCTACACATCCAACAAAAGGGCTTTGCATGTCACAAATCAGACCATAATTCACAAATGTATTGTCCAATCATGACAAAGCTTGCAAGATTATAATAAGATTGTTGAGCTTCTCTTGTAAAATTATTTTGAAATTGCTCAATAGGGGGCACCATCAGCTCCAAACAAGTGCACTGACCTTGCGCAAAAAACAAATTGACCATAAATCAATGACAGTTTGTCACTAAACTTGGTAGATATTGTTGATAAAGCAGTTGAAGCATGTCCCCAAAATGTTTCTGCAGAAGATCGTGGCCTGGCACAGATTTGGACGTAAATGAATGAGCAACTGTCTGATCGTCATAAAATCTGCTAGGTAACTTTAATGCAGGTGTTGTAAACTGTCAAGGGTCTTGATCCTTCACAGTTTCCATGCTGGCTCCAGCCCTGGAAACACTGCCTGTGGCTATATTTGTCACTTGTTTTGCTGTTGAGCAAAAGTTACATAGTCTCATTTTAAAACAAAAGTTCCACTGTCAAAGTTTAGCTGGTGTTTCATAAAAACTGGGAACTTTTGGGCCCATGATGTGTTTGATAATTCAAAAACAGTCTGCATTCATGCTGGGAACATTAACCCACTTCACAACATCCTCTTTGTCTCTCTGTCTTTTGAATGGAAATCTAACCTGCTTGCTAACATCGTGCAGTGCTGAGAACTTGCCATGTTACAGCACTCAAGCATCAATGACTGCCAGATAAAAACATTTCAACTTTTAGCATAACGGTGCTATACAGTACTCCAAACAGGCCCTCAACAGTCGCATAGCAACAGCAGCTTCCACAGCCGGGGCTTCCTACATACAGTAGATGTGTTTAGAGCTGCTTGTTAAAAACGCGGCACCCCATGGACACTGAGGCCAAGTTGTTCTGATGGGAATATGAAGCAGCTTATCAATACATTATCCCGTTTTTGTTGTGTGTTTGTCGAAAGTGCTGAGTGGACAGATCAAGGTGGATTCTCAACCCTGATGGCTGACCCAAATAACTGCCTCCGAGCCCCCAAAAACTCACCAGGCGGTGAAGATTCAGCCCATGTTTCTTGTTGAGAAACTCACTGAATGAATTCTTTCTGATGTCTTCTTTCTTTCTTTTCTCCCCTCCCTGCCTGCCAACTGACATACTTTCTTTTAATTCATCATCAGCATGGCGAGCGATGGAGGGAGCGTGGGAGAGAGTAGGAGGGAGAATGGGAGGATGGAGAGAGAAAGAAAGTGTGTTTCAGCATCAAAAGACTGTCTCGGAGACTAGGGGGAATACATTGACTCTTCGATGTGCTTTTTGATGATGCCTTTCTGTTTTATGAACTCAATGATACACAACAGCAGCAGCAGCAGTGTATTAGCCTACTTCTCCCTTTACTGTTCTCGCCCCGTCTGTTCTCGCCCCGCTTGCTCCCTTTCCGTCATCAGCACTCATTATTCCCTCTCATGCATGCACCTTCTCTCTGGTCTCTCATTATAACCTGTCTTTTATTTTGTAAGACGCACTTCCTGGCATCAGCTGGCAAGCAAGGGCGCACTGTGCCAGACAATATTTTGATGGCTCATCCATCCTGTGATGAAACCTTTGAGTCCCTAGACAATAAACTTTTCTTGAAGATGCGACTGCATACCCCTGAATCATTAAACATTTAAAGGGCTATTCCCCAAGTGCTCGATACTACAGAGAATAACATGTCCTATTATGTATGACCCAGAAACAACTCACTCATATCTTGAGTCACATCTGCTCACTGCAATAATTATTACAAAGAAACAGGCTCTTTGGCGATAGATTAAAGAGAATACTGACCACTGTTTTGCTTTCTCAAACTGCAGAGAGAGGTTTTACACAGTCCAGCTTCACATCTGTGGCAATAACATGCAAGTTGATGCTGTGTTTAATTAGTCATGATTGCATCTCTGTATCTGTAGTTGTTCAGCTGTCTTCTCTTGAGAGCATACAGTACCGTCAGGCTATTTGATTTACCGGATGACATCATCTGATGAAAATTAAATGTGTAAACTGGCAAACTGTTATTGTCAGGAGGCTCAATCCACTTATCTCAAAGATGCCATCTGAGAGATGTTTTGAAATGTCACTGGGCCCAGTCTGATCATGTTTGTGGTTTTGGTGTGCATTATTAACAATCTCAGCTTTTATATCCACCCCACAAACAAAGGTCAGAGTACTCGCGACTGTATCTAACCACAGTTGTTGCTGACAGCAGAGTAGTGCTTGGGGATTTCCATTTTGCCAGACAATATTAGAGGGGAATATTGTACTTTTTCTCCACCTGTATGAAAGCTGGATTTACTAGTGACATACAAGTACACTTTAAAGCTGCTATACTTGTTATTCTTATATTAAAGAAGTATTTCACTGCTGGAAAGATGGTCTTCTCATAAAACTAAGCTGTCTATGCAGTCGGAAGACAGAAATACTTTTGAAATGGGTGGGGAAATGAGTTTGCTCAAGAAAACCTACAACTACCAGAATGCACTGCACCACACCGGACCAAAACACACTACTGTTCCGTGACGTCATCCACTATATTGAGCATAGCATTAGTTCAGGCAGGACACAATGTCAGGCTCATCTCACATCCCAGCTACATCAGCTGATCTCAAACAGCTACATCAACTGATGGAGCAGCTGATTGATGAAAGTGAGTCAGCTGATAGATCACATGATTCCTTTCTATGCAACCAATTGGCAAATCTTATTCAGGGCGCCCTATTTAAACTGTTCTGGCCTGCCTACTGTTGCTGCTTCCTTTGCAAACCACTTTAAAACCCATCTCCACCTCAGCTCTTCCTTTTCATGCTGTGTCTGGCTTGTCAGTGTCATTTCTGTTTGTCATTGATGCTGCTCTGTTCTGTTCCGGAGGGTCTTTGCTGCTGCTCTCTCTGCCTCTGCCCTTCCATGTAGGCACATGGAAGGGCAGAGATGTGTGCTCACTCCACCTTAAGGCTTTCCATGTAGGAACATGGAAGGGCAGAAAGGTGCGCTCTCTCTGCCTTAGGCTTTCTGCATAGGCTTAGGAAAGGCAGAGAGGCCCCAGAACAGAGCCATATCTTCAAATATAAAACAGCAAATGTAAATAAAGTTTTCTTTGACTAAAGTGTTCCTGACTGAAGTAGTTTTACTGTTTGATCTGAGTTGGGTCTAAGTTTGAGAGAGAGAAAGCAAAGAGAGAGAGAGAGAGAGAGAGAGAGAGAGAGAGAGAGAGAGAAAGGTGGGTCAGTCTCTTGATCCACTTTTATACTATTTGTGTCTATGGTGGCAGCATGGGTGGCAAGCAATATGAAAATACGAAAGTGCATCCTGTAGTTTAAGCCAAAACCTGAAACCCACTTTTGTGGGGAGGGGAGCAGGGGAGATCTGGGCACTGGTGAAATGAAGTGAAGTTTATCACAGTTCATTGACACATACTACTCACATTGTTATGGTACATCCCTTTCACAATAGATTAAATTCATTTTTGTAATGTGAAAGTGGTCACTTATTAATAATAATAATAATAATAATAATAATAATAATAATAATAATGCATTTTATTCAGACATGTCTTTCATGACACTCAAGGTCACCTTATAGGCAAAGATAGAAAAAATGACAGCAGGTTAAAAAAGTCAAGGAGGTAAGGAATTAAGTAACATAAAATCAATAAAAAATAATAAAATTAACATAACAACAAATAAATATTCAGCAAAACAAGTTTACAGTGAATAAAATTCTGTGTAAATAGTGGATGTGTGCAGCTAGATGGACTGGAGTCAAACTGAGTAGGCAATTTGAAAGAGGTGGGTTTTGAGGCGGGATTTAAAAGTGGAGGGAGAGTTGATGCTACGAGCGTCCGGTGGGAGGGAGTTCCAGAGGCAGGGGGCAGAGCGACTGAAGGCTCAGGCGGGCTGGCAGGAGAGTGAGGTGGATGGAAGAGGAAGACCTGAGAGGACGGGTGGGAGTGTGGATGTGCAAGAGTTATAAAGTCATAGGGACAAACCCACAGAGGACTATCACCAACTACACACTTCCTCTCAGCTCTGTTTACATGCACAAAATATTCAGTTTTTTTGCCGTTATTTGGATAAAAGACAATATTCCTACTGAGCTGTTACGTGGCTAATGAAAATGAATATTCCACTAATATTCCCTTCTACATGCAGCCGTGCATACTCCGATTAATCTGCCTCAATGTGTTGTTTATCACTTCAAAATGTGGAGAAGTGGAACAGCTGGAGCAGCTTGTCATTTTGCATCTTTGCATTGAAACAGGATTTTTTTTTCAAAATACGCGAACAATGGCTGACATGTGGACCGTGCAAACACATCTTCCCTCTTCCAATTCTTCAAACACGGCATTGTGATATTTGCATGTCCAAAAACCAGTCTCTCATAATGTTGAAAAGTAGACATGATTCTTCTTCATATCAGAAATGTGGGCTTTCGTTTTGCAAACTGTTGACAACGCACAAAGCTGACCATCAACAGGATATCAAACGGAATATAGCGTTTACAGGAGGGAACAGGTTTTAAATTGAATTAATCGAATCCTAATTTTATTCAGAATGTACTGATACATTTATACATTTACAGACAAACGTATGCTGCATGATGGCCTGTAGTTTGGCTGCCTGTTGAAAAGCCCTTCAGTTTAGGTATAAAAATATCTCTTATGATTCAGACATCTTAATTTATTCCAAAGTCTGACTGAAGTACTCTGAACCTGAATGTAATTAGTGCATCTACTTGCTCTCAGTCATTACAGAAACTTCGAACCCCTTCCAAAATGACCATCTTAAAAAAGTAATTCACTCTTGTATCCAGCTCTGTGAGATGCGGTGGAATAATTTAAATCTCTCTGCTTCGCTCTCTCTTGATTCATCAGTATCTCAAAGCCAAAATAATGTTAGCCTATTAATTATTTTTTCAATGGAGGACATTATCAGACTTCACCTTTCTCTTGAATTTAACACAGAATGTTACACTGTCACTTTTTTCGAGTGCACATTTCCCATTTCCTGTGTTCAGACACTATCAGCCTGTCCTCCCATTTGTTCTCTCCCCCCCACGACAGAAGCTCTTCTATTCCCTGGGCTCATTATGAGCAGAACAAAGTGAGTGGTGGCTGCCAGGGAGAGTGTGAGCGTCAACACAAAAGTATCTTTGTTTTAAATGTCGCCATATATCTTCAAAAAGGTGAACAAGTCTGTTTTATCATTCTGGTTGCAGGGTTCTAATCAAACGTAATGAAGCTGCGCAGTGTGTGTCAACACGCTCTTTTTATATAGGGACAAAGGAGAACCACAATAAGGCTTAAAAAATACAATACAAGCTATTTTAAAAGAACATTGGTTTTTCTGGCAAATTTAATGCACGGTTTTGACTCGGAACAATCAATCTGATCACATTAAACCCCACTTTTATTCATCATACCAAAATGCACGAGCATATTTGGATCTCTCAAGTGTAAGTGACAAATAAAATTAACATTATTTTAAAAGACAAGTGTGTTTTCACATCATGGTGGGATAAAAAATATTCAGCACCTGAAAAAATAACCTTGTGTTTTCTGCCCTCTGCTGGACACCTTAAGCACCTACAGTACACATACATACAGCATACATGCATGCACTGTATTCTGCACACACACAAACAACCCCCCGCCCCCCCCATCACAGATTCACACGCCCACACGCTCATCTGCAGACACACAGAGGCGTGTACGTGTGATTAATGCTCTTCTTTTTTCACATTTCTTGCTAATTAGCAGCTGTTTGTATCTCATACCGACGCTTATTTAAAAAGACATTTTATTTAGCCTGCGTCGATAGAGCCATAGACACCATAATTACACGTTTAATTACTCCATGTTTGTAGTTTGTACTGTGCAGGGGCCAATTTTCATGGACAGAGTTTCTGCTTATTTATGCTTTACAATTACTGCTGTATCTTCACATACAGCCGAGCCTACAGAGGTGGGCTGGATGATTCCAATCTTCGCAGCTTCTTTGCAAATCTTCTTCTTTTTTTTTTTTTGTGCATATTATGACGAAACAAGTGCAAGCATTTATCAATAATGCATTCAAAGTCCTCATTGTATATATCTAGTGGACATCAAAGTCTTGTTCAAGGCTTTTTGAGTTATCTAATTTAACACATTTTAAAGTCAGAAAACACTGAAGTCTTTAATAATTGATGCCTTAAAAAATATTTTGCACTTTAAGTGTGGTCTCATCAGATGGAAGTGCACCAACGCCAAGGTAAAACAAACCACTATTTATATGTGTAAGTGCTCCTGTATTTCTGAATGTATGTTTTCCCGGAAAAACTATGATGGTATTCATTATTAATGGGCAAAAATAAACAAACTAGTCTTTTGAACGACTCTTTTAGTGAGTGCTCATGAATCCCCGACGTCTCCCACTTGCTGTTGTCATAGGGTGCCGGCCACAGCGGGTGAATGTGAAAAAATTCGACTGAACTCAAGTCGAGACCTCTGTTGGCTAAGGCCATTGGTGCATTCATGTGTTCTTCTGACTGTGGTGTGTTCAATAGCTTTAAGTTGTAATGTGGAAACAACATCTGTTCACATTCAGAGTTGTTAGATTGCAGAACACTTTGTAAAAATTGTGCTACATTGTGCCAGCTTACATGAGCTGTCAAATGTATATGTATAATATATGCAAATGCATTTTCCTGTTATTAAAGGCAAATCTGAACAGATGTGAGTACTGGCAGTGCACGTCAGAGAGCTTTAAAGTGGACCTATAGCTCATTTTCTGATTTATACTTGTATTATGGGTTTTTACTAGCATATGTTTACATGCTTCAACACTTCAGTTTTCTCCATTTTAACGCTTGTCTATTCATTCATTCTATTCATCCCGAAAAAGCCCAGCCTCCTCTTATAATCTAGGTCTTCCGTATCTCGACATCTCTGCGCTAACATTACAGCTAGGGAATGACTGCAACATGAAAAAAAAAAAATCACCAATAAAAGCTTCTTAACCAAAATATTCCCAATCAGGCATGTCCCAGCAGGAATAAGCTCCAAAGTCAGGGAGAAATGAACATCAGCAACCAAGATTACAAGTTTCCCTGACATTAGCATGTAGCTAAATGTAGTGTACGTAATGTAAACACTTGCATTAACATGCCATGTCATGAGATGATGTCAGCGTGTCTGGAGAGTAGAAAAAAAACACTGGAAACAGACAGCGCCGCCGCTACATACAGGCGTATCATGAACTGTGTGGAGGGAATCAAGTGCTAAAGGGGCACCAAAAGAGCTAATGATCATCACTCATAATCCTAATGATGAAATATTTAAATTCAAGATGAAGCACAACTACAATAGGCACCATGAGACAATTATAGGCAATATAATATACATAATTGTTTAAAATAATAAAAAGAATTCGGCATCAGCATCATGAAAGGGGCTCTGAGGTGGCTGAGCCCACGGCTAGCGGCTAACGGTGCTTACTCAATGAACCCTGCTAAACAAAGGCAACAGTGCTGACGGAGCAAATAGTGTTAACAAGGGGGAATCTGGAGGGTTAGCCCTTCGCTACCATGACGATACCATCCCCATATCAGTGGTAATTGTCACATGTGTCCAGTGCAGAGCAGCGCAAATGAGCTAACCTAGTGGCAGCCTCCAGGACTGAAAGATGAACCCAACACAAAGTGCCAAAAACTACAGTTCCTCTAATGACCACTTGAGGCTGGCTCCAGATCCGAGTCAATCCCCGTCGACCTTGTGTTAAAATGCCAAACTTAACAGCAGACATATACATGTTTACAGCCTGGTACAGAAAATATTTTTGGTATCTGGAGCTAATTTCAACATTCATGACAACTGTACGGGGGTGTATTTTTTTTAGAACTCAATAACTCAAAATTACGCACACTTAAGGGCGGGGCTGCTTGAGTGACAGGCTGTCTGTGAGATGTCGCTACAGCCACCCCTCGCTCCACCCTCTCATTCAAATATAGACAATATGACTTCATTCTCAGGTCAGGACGCCATTAATCCACCATACCTTCACATCGCAAATATTGGTTTGCTGCTATATTTATGTAGCATAATAGGTCCCCTTTAAGCTCAAAGATTAGATGTTTCTTGCTGAAACAGTTTGTCCTGGTGATTTAACCAGGAGAGTTTCAAACTGATCCAAGCCACACAGGCGCTCCAGCTGTGAGTCACGTAACACTGTCAATGGGAAAAATATGGGGACTTGCTAAGTGGACGATTTCCTTTTTGTGAGGGTGGGAGTGACTGTTGGTAGAAATTATGCTTAATCACATATATCCATAAAGATCCGGTGTAGTCCTCTACAAAAATACATAACCCTTCCATTTTTCTTACCCCTTTGTAACGCTCCCTCTCCACCCATAATAATCTGCATACATTCCCTCACAAAAACATCTCAGTGTTTATGCTGTAGACTGAATTATGATACTTTTTGTTGGAATGTATATGCAGCATTTTGGAAATCCTCTACGTCCCCTTCCCCTAATGCAATTTCCCCACACACAAAAAATGGAAATTGCCTCAAAATACACTGCAGCAAGGTAATTAAATTGCTGCCTGTATCCTTGCAAAACTAACAGATGTCTTCTCCTGTAATACACGGTCCCATCAGCCTCGAACAAAACACTCACCTCCAGTCAAATAGCAGAGCTTTTCACAGCATAAGAATGAGTCTGCCTCGCTGAAAAGCTGCAGCATCTGACAGAGACACCCACTGTTTCTTTATATAACACCTTTTTTCAGCACCTATTTACCTTGAAATGATGTTGCCAAGTAACAACATCCTGATTGTGTGTGCGCGTGTGGGTGTGTGCATGAGTGGGTGTCTTCTTAAAGTTGTGTGTGTCAGTGATGGATGCTCTAAAGTGCCATTACGGGCTCTAAAAGTGGGGTTCAAACTGCAGCTGGGTAAATGACTTCAAGTCCTCTTTGCTCCTTCGTATATCACTGCTGCACATTAATCCCTAATGCTGCTAATGCCCGCTGCCTTGCAAAGGGCAAAACACTTTACGACGCAGGATGTTGCACCTGCATTTTTTTTTTTTTTTCATAATACCTCACATCTTTTACACATTTTTTCTAACCTCTTTCACCCTCTTCTTCCCTCTCTGTCTCAGCATGAGCTGCTTAACTGATACATGTACTGCAGTAATCCCCTTCTTAGCGAGCGGGATTAATATTTAATTCAAGAAGAGCCTTTTATCAATACCTCGCTGTGTTTTCATTGTTCGCTCTGTTTAGGGCGGCTTCACCCAGCTTTTGGGCAGATTGAAGGAGTAGTAAGTGTATTAATGCGATAGATTGGGCAGATGGGAGTGTAAGAACATCGTTTAATCACACACTGGAGTTCTTTCAAACTCTGGTGTTCCCAGAAATTTGTCAAAATGTGGCCACTGAAAATCTTGGGATGGCACACCCAAACCAAAAACCAGAACTAAATTTCAGGAATTCGATTATGCTGTTGAAGTATAGGCGAGTTTAAAACTGTGTCAATATAAGAGGTAAGGAACTGCATACTGTTGTACTTTGGTTTCTTATTTTACAGTTAACAGTACCAATTATCTGATATGAACAGACCAATACTGGTGCAGTCATCATTTTGAGTTCCTCAGCAATCCTGTTTTAAAGTATCTACATGTTAGGTAATTTGTTGTTCTTCAAAAAGGCTGGTTTTTCTTTATGTGAAAGAGACAAAAAACAGCTTTAATTTGGAGGAGTACATTAAAAACATTTAGCAGGAACAAGCCTTCTCAAGTTCAGGGGACAGTAATGAAGACCTATAGAACCCAACAACGCAACCCAACCCTTTAAAACCTGAGCAAATTGGCCTTTCAGGAATACACAACAAAGGCAATGAGCAAATTTACAAGAAATGACCCCCAAAAATAGCAAAGAGATTAGTAAAAGTTACTGGGACAAATAAGTTGAAAAAGGTAAAAAAAAAAAAAAAAAAAATTAAATTAAATAAAATAGAAAAAAAATCACATATATATATATATATATATATATATATATATATATATATATATATATATATATATATATATATATATATTTATACACATACAGTGGTGGAAAAAAGTTTTCGGACACCCCATGTATCTGTGAAATATTGCATTAAGAATCACTCTTAGGTCTTCAAGTGCAATTTCTTTTAGTACAGTCACAGCCAAAATACTAAATAAATCCTAAAAAAGCCATTAAAAACTTAAAATTGATTGGTTCCATAAAAATACATAAGAAATTTTGAGTATTGGATCATTTTGGTACCAGTGATGAAGGCCGTTCTTTTTATTAAAAGACACAATTTTTGTTGCCAAGCTTCGTGTCTACATAAAGCCAGCACATTTGAAAGTTCTTCAGACACAAAAATGGCTAAAACAAGGAACCTAATGCAGGAAACACGCCTGAAGATAAAGATTCTCAGCCAGGAAGGGTACAGCTGCCGCCAGATAGCCAGGAAGTGCAGATGCAGTCCTTCAGCAGTTGGATACACGCTGCAGAAATACAGACGAACCAACAGCTTGGGAGACAAACCAAGATCTGGGCATCCAAGGGTTTCTTCAGCAAGAAATGACCACATCCTGATCCGCATGTGCAGGCAAAACCGCCGAATGACATCACAGGAGCTTCAGCAGCAGTGGTCAAACCAAACTGGTGTCCAGTGTTCCACCCACACTGTACGTGGCCGACTTTTAGATCATGGCTTAAGGTCCTACAAGGCTATCAAGAAGCCCCTGATCAATGAGAGACAGAGGTTAGCCCGGTGTCGTTGGGCCCAGGCACACAAGAACTGGACAGCCAGGAATTGGAAGATGATTTTGTGGTCAGATGAGTCCAGTTTCCAGCTTTATCTTCCTCCTACTAACGTGAGGGTACGCAGAAGGTCAGGCGAAGCATTATCTCCAGCATGTACAGTACCTACTGTCAAGCATGGTGGAGGCAGTATCATGGTTTGGGGATGCATGAGTGCTGCTGGTGTTGGTCATCTCACTGTCTGTGATGGCACATTGAACTCTACCAAGTATTGTACCATTCTCGAAACCCACATGCTCCCTTCTGCGCGTGCACTGTTCCGTCGAGGTAAAAACTGGATGTTTCAACAAGATAATGGCCCTTGCCACACATCCAAGGCCAGTAGAACTTGGCTGCAGGAGCACAGTATCCAGGTCTTAGAGTGGCCAGCTCAATCCCCGGACATGAGCCCCATTGAAAATCTGTGGTGGATTATCAAAAGGTCTGTTTCAAAGCATACACCAAAGAATTTAGAAGAATTAAAAGCAGTAATTCAAGAAGAATGGGACAAGATTACCCTTCAACAGTGTGAAAGGCTCGTGGGGAACATGCCAGCCAGGATTAGAGCTCTACTACGTGCCAATGGCAGGACTACTAAATATTAATTTGATGATGTGATGGTTTATTTATTTTTTGTTCAGTTTTGAACACATTCTCTGTTATTTGTTGACTTTGATACCGACAATGTTGAGAACTGACATATTGAAACTGTCAAGAATTTAGTTTTGTTAGTTTTTCTTGTAAACAATAAACAAAAAAATATAATTTGTATTTGTTTGTATCTGTCTAATGCAGCCACACCTTTTGAAACACAAAAAAGATTTTTCCACAAATATTTCATGATAATATTTGAGATTGTGTAAAATTTTAAGGGTGTCCGAAAACTTTTTTCCACCACTGTACATACATACATACATATATGTATGTATGTGTATGTATATATATATATATACACACACATACATACATATATATATATATAGAGAGAGAGAGAGAGAGATTTTTTTTTGTATTACAACCCTAAAGGTACAATTACAACAATAATAATATATACATTTTTTCTGGGGATTTTCTGGATCTTTTTAAACATTTTTAATTATTTTCCCCTCACTTTCTTTTCTTTTTCAGGTTATTTTTCTTGGTAAATCTGCATATTATTGCAGTTTGCAAGACATTTCTTGCCAAGTTGCTCATCACCTTTTAGCACGTTTCTGAAAGAAACCAAACCAATTACTCTAAGATTTAAATGTTTGTGAAAGGCATTTCAAAGGGTTAAGATACCACGACCTTCACACTAGCTTAAAAATTAGTGCAATTATTTCACCAGTTTGGGTCAAGGAGCCCATTTAAAGATCGCCATGCTAGTTGTTCCCTCGCCAAAATTTAGCTTAAATTTAAAGCATTATTTAGCCTCCCTCTCAACAAGCAATGCATGCATGCATGGCTGGTACCTTAGGTTGTTTAGGTTCACAAGATACCACTACCTTTGTGTTAGCTTAAAAATGAGTGCACCACAGCCTCTTAAAGACAATAATGTTTACCTCCACTCATTTGACCAGTTTGGGTCAAGGGGCCCCTTTAAAAATGGCCATGCTAGTTGCTCCCTTTCCAAAATTTAACCTAACTTTGAAGCATTATTTAGTCTTTTTCCCGACAAGCTAGCATCATTGGTATCAATAGATGCCTTAGGTTGTTTCATTTCACAAGATACCAAAATACTGTCACGCTAACTTAAAAAATGAGTGCACCACAGCCTCTTAGAGGCAGTAATGATTGCCTCCAATTATTTCACCAGTTTGGGTCAAGGGGCCCCTTTAAAAATGGCCATGCTCATTGTTCCCTTGCCAAAATTTAGCTCAACTTTAAAGCACTATTTAGCCTCTTTCTCGATAAGCAATGCTAGCATAGTTGGTATCAATGGATGCTTTAGGTTGTTTAGTTTCACAAGATACCACTACCCCAAGCTAGCTTAACAAATGAGTGTGCCACAGCCTCTTGAATACACTAATGTCGACCTCCGATAATGCCTGTAAGGGCCAGTCGGAGCCACTCCCTGCACCAAATGGCCCACAGACAATAGCTATATTTCCATCCAAAAGTGATTTGAATCATTGGGAAATGCGCATTAAAAGAAATACGAATCCTGTGTGTTTCCATTAAATGTACTGACTTTGGTGAAAACTACAAACTCGTGCGAGTTTTCCGCAGAACCGGAAACAAAACTTCTTCTAAGTTTTCTGGCGGTTGGCAACCAGCTTGTTAATGCATTACTGCCTTCCCGACCCGGAGTGTGGATATCACCATGGAGAGAGGTGCGCTACGTCAGACTTAATTCGAACATAACTGTTTCCATCCCCCGTTTTGCGAATCAACATTTTTTCGAGTCAACCGAAACCTGGCTAAAGCGAGCGTTTTTTAGTTTGTGCGAATCAGGGGATTTTAATTCTAATTTTGGCGTTTCCATCATAATTTTCCGATGCAATACTTCTACATGCGCATCTAAACAGGCTGATGGAAACATGGCTAATGTTAGCAACTAGCTTACTAACATAGTGGAGCATTTTGCATTTATAGAGCCAAATATTTTCCTCAGGTGTTGTAGACCAAACTGGCAAAAAAGAGGGTAAATATTGGAGTTATCTTGCTCCGTTCTATGAACGCTAAGGTTGCCTCATGTCTACTTGATGTGTAGATAAACCACTGTTGGAGCCAATATGGGTGTTTTTGTTTGCTGCCACACCACAAGGGGGCAGTCAACGTTTTTAGAATTGGTGATGGGTCACGTCAGTCAATAAAGTACAAAAGACACACAGGTGTGGGGATCAGTGTGTTTGGACCACAGGAGGTGTTACGTTTCTTACTGCAACACATAACATTAAAACATAAGAAATTAATCTAGTAAATAAATAGGTTTCTGTCAACTACCACCACCACAGAACCGAAGAAAACGTCGCAAGGAAACACAAAGGTATGCGCATGCAAGAAAACACTTTAGTGATTCATTCACCGCAGTGGAAACCGGCACTGGGCCAGTTTAGCCACTACAACCACTGTTAGCTTACTCATTAGCATTTGTATCAATGCGTACATGACACCACTGCTTTCAAGAAAGTATCTGCATTGCTTTAGTTTTTGAGGGGGCATTCATCAGCATCTTGTTAAAAATACAGTAGTGTGAGTCACCAGGGTTAAAAATGACGTTTGTGAAAAATATTCTATGAGCAATGCATCACAGCAACATTTGCCTTCAAAATGTCCTGTATGCACTACACTCCTATTATTCTAAAGGCAACACACAGCTGTAAGGGCTTTCCACAGGTTATATATCTTTGAACTATCCCTTTAAAGTCAATGGTTTCTGAACCTCTTTGTGCTTTATCCTTGAACCTCCAGTACTTGCATTCATAAACGTACCAAGAGCCTATTGTGCTCTGATCCACTGCAATGCTGATCCAGGATTAGCCCAGAGGCATGAACACATGACAGAGTAAACTTTAGACTGAGGTGAAGATACAAACCTGCCTCATGTATACACACATTTGAGTGACAAATCTTTGGCACCAAGGAACAAACACACACACACACAGGTGAGCTAAACTATCCTGACTGTGAAGTGGCTCAGTGTTATTTCCTTTTGACAGTGAGCTGTTAATGTTGGCAGCATATTGCAGAGCGCAATTTACACTTTTGTGCACAAAACTAATAAAAATGTGGATTTTTCTGTCAATGCTCAGTTGTCATAAAGGTGAATTTACAAGAGAAAAGGAGCTGCTTTAGAACTTCCTGTCTGTGTTGGCTTTTAAATGAAGCTAAATTTATTCTGATGAAGACCTTGTGATGTGGTTTAAAGCTGTCTCTAATGGTTTGAACATCAGAGACAGTGACTCTGCCTCTCCTGCCTATCAATTCTACTTTTTCTTTAAAAAAGAAAAGTGTTATTTCTCCATTCAAAAGTTATGTAGTCTCACTTTAAGGCTTTTATATACAATAGCAGAGACACCAACACTATACACACAGTGTCAAAGAATCTACAGAGTGCAGCAATGTGTCCATTTGTCTTTTATTCAAGGCCAGATTTTCTCTGTGCTGCAACATGAGTTATGGCTGTGAAGTCTCGCCGGAGCCAACAGGCCTCCTGCCAGACTCTTCTCCTTGGCCTATTTCTGCTGCTACATTTAATAATTCACATTTAAAGAAAGAGAACTACACCATGCTTTGAAATGTAACCCACTTTCAGTAATTAAGGAATTATTTACATTTTTTTGTGACGTGTAACATATATGTCTTTAAAAAAAAAAAACTGCAGTATAAATGTAATTCATGAAATGAAACATGATGGAAGCAGCTCGAGGTGGTTCAGTGATACAGGACTTTAGCTCCACCCAGTGGCCCGTTTATTCACAATTTCTGTGTGCATTTGCGTCATCATGCTTTCTCAATCCATGGAAATCCGTGAACAACCCCCACCATCAAGTTAGATAAAGGAAGACTACAACCGGAAATGACAGGACTCTCCCTTCAAAATAAGACAAACCATTAAAAATGTTTTTTTTTTTTAGCAGACCAGTTCACAATAATGAAGCTACAAAAATCTGTCTTCACATATCATACACATATGTCGTGTCATTGTTTGTGGAACAAATTCTGCACCTGTACTTTATCTGTGTGATTATAATGTGGAGTGGACAATTATTAACGTTTTCATTTCTTTTTTATTTCTTATTTTTCTATTTAAATTAGCTTTTTCTAATCAATGGGTTTGACATGTCAGAGTGGATGTCGATGCTGTTTTCTTTTTATGTTTAGGTCATTTCACCATTTAAATTGGTCTTTTTTTTTATTTATTTTTTTTAATACTAAACACCATGTGCATAAGTGAAAGATGTATATAATGTAAATAAAAGTGTATAGTTGTGTGTAAATTTAGTACTTTATATTTTTCTAATTCTGATATATATATATATATATATATATATATATATATATATATACAGTACAGGCCAAAAGTTTGGACACACCTTCTCATTCAATGCGTTTTCTTTATTTTCATGACTATTTACATTGTAGATTCTCACTGAAGGCATCAAAACTATGAATGAACACATGTGGAGTTATGTACTTAACAAAAAAAGGTGAAATAACTGAAAACATGTTTTATATTCTAGTTTCTTCAAAATAGCCACCCTTTGCTCTGATTACTGCTTTGCACACTCTTGGCATTCTCTCCATGAGCTTCAAGAGGTAGTCACCTGAAATGGTTTTCCAACAGTCTTGAAGGAGTTCCCAGAGGTGTTTAGCACTTGTTGGCCCCTTTGCCTTCACTCTGCGGTCCAGCTCACCCCAAACCATCTCGATTGGGTTCAGGTCCAGTGACTGTGGAGGCCAGGTCATCTGCCGCAGCACTCCATCACTCTCCTTCTTGGTCAAATAGCCCTTACACAGCCTGGAGGTGTGTTTGGGGTCATTGTCCTGTTGAAAAATAAATGATGGTCCAACTAAAGGCAAACCGGATGGGATGGCATGTCGCTGCAGGATGCTGTGGTAGCCATGCTGGTTTAGTGTGCCTTCAATTTTGAATAAATCCCCAACAGTGTCACCAGCAAAACACCCCCACACCATCACACCTCCTCCTCCATGCTTCACAGTGGGAACCAGGCATGTGGAATCCATCCGTTCACCTTTTCTGCGTCTCACAAAGACACGGCGGTTGGAACCAAAGATCTCAAATTTGGACTCATCAGACCAAAGCACAGATTTCCACTGGTCTAATGTCCATTCCTTGTGTTTCTTGGCCCAAACAAATCTCTTCTGCTTGTTGCCTCTCCTTAGCAGTGGTTTCCTAGCAGCTATTTGACCATGAAGGCCTGATTGGCGCAGTCTCCTCTTAACAGTTGTTCTAGAGATGGGTCTGCTGCTAGAACTCTGTGTGGCATTCATCTGGTCTCTGATCTGAGCTGCTGTTAACTTGCCATTTCTGAGGCTGGTGACTCGGATGAACTTATCCTCAGAAGCAGAGGTGACTCTTGGTCTTCCTTTCCTGGGTCGGTCCTCATGTGTGCCAGTTTCGTTGTAGCGCTTGATGGTTTTTGCGACTCCACTTGGGGACACATTTAAAGTTTTTGCAATTTTCCGGACTGACTGACCTTCATTTCTTAAAGTAATGATGGCCACTCATTTTTCTTTAGTTAGCTGATTGGTTCTTGCCATAATATGAATTTTAACAGTTGTCCAATAGGGCTGTCGGCTGTGTATTAACCTGACTTCTGCACAACACAACTGATGGTCCCAACCCCATTGATAAAGCAAGAAATTCCACTAATTAACCCTGATAAGGCACACCTGTGAAGTGGAAACCATTTCAGGTGACTACCTCTTGAAGCTCATGGAGAGAATGCCAAGAGTGTGCAAAGCAGTAATCAGAGCAAAGGGTGGCTATTTTGAAGAAACTAGAATATAAAACATGTTTTCAGTTATTTCACCTTTTTTTGTTAAGTACATAACTGCACATGTGTTCATTCATAGTTTTGATGCCTTCAGTGAGAATCTACAATGTAAATAGTCATGAAAATAAAGAAAACGCATTGAATGAGAAGGTGTGTCCAAACTTTTGGCCTGTACTGTATATATATATATATATATAAAATGTATTTTATGTGTATTCAAAATGCATTCTACTGCCATTCAACTTGCTTTTCTAACCGTTCTATTTGAGCTGCTGTAACATGTGAATCTCATCTTATCTTGAGTACTTCCATGTCTAGCTACTCTCCTCTACCACAATCTAGAGTACAACATTATGGTATAATGTATGGTGTACGATATATACTACATATCACCAAATTTAATGAATCTGTAATTACCTACTTATTTAATCAAAATTTTGAATAAAAAAATATCAGCCCTATAAAATATGATGCAGTACAATGCATTAAAATTCCAAAGAGTATATTAAAAATGAGCTAAAATTGGCTCTACAATAACCAAGTGACGTGTTAATGAATCATCAGGGGCGGGCTACAAGCAGTCACTGTGGGCCCCATGACATTCCTCTCTTGACCCATGCTTCTCTCAAGCATCTTTGTAAATTTCCCCCCTTTTCTGTCTTTTTTTTATTTTTAGGAACCTTGATTTCCCTTTCTTGGGGACAGACATGACAGCGTATGCTTGTGCTCCACTAGCATAAGCAGTTATTTACTTGGCTCTAGCTGTGTTACGAGACGAATCCTGGTGAAAGGGCGGACTAGATCATGTTGCACCTTTAAGGGGTGAGAGGGGCAGTCAAAGCTTCTGGAGTTCAAATGTTATTACTAATTAATTATTACTTCGGTGTTACTCAAGATACAAATTGACGCATTACATTTTTATATATTTTATTTTGAAATATCTGACAGGAAGTGGCAGCTTTAATGACTAGTTTGACTGGTCAACGTTTTACCAACAACGGTGTTTTTCTAAGCGAGTGCACTGTAGGTTGCAGCCATTTCTGTCATCGGTCCGTATCCTGTTGTCTGAGAGAAGTATCTCCTGTCCCTAACACACACTTAAGAGCAAAAACAACTCAGATTTTAATCTTGTGTTCTCGGCTGGCTCGCTTGCCAGCTGAATCTCGTCGGGATGGACCCAGCAAGCCGATACCAAGTGGTGAGTGTGGACGGACGAGATCAAAACACCGTTTGATAGCTCGGCCTGTCACAGGAAACAAGGCCCTGGTAGAAATGAGGCATCTCTATTTTTTTAATATTCAACTATAAGAAACAAAATCGGGTGGACACGAAAGCAAAGCCTTTTAATTCGCTTCTGAATTGTTACTTCTGTTGTATTTTACCTTTTACTTGTTTCCGCGAACCGTTTTGTTTTGACAGCCTTTCAAGCACTTCCGCATTGGCTGAGCTAACGTTAGCTAGCCTGCCAAATTTAATCTTTTAGGCCATGAAATTTAATATTACACACTTAACATATATTTTCATGGGTATATGGGTATGTAAAACTTTTAAACTTTTAAGTTACACGGTGGTTAGTAAGCTAACACATGTTTAAAGAGGCCAAGCTGGAAGTTAGCATTAGCATGGGAGTTGTGTGGCTAATTAATGTAGCTAAAAGGGGAGTTTTTCAGTCACTTAGCTAAGTGATAATAGCAAACACCCTGGTTAACTATTCAAGTCCAAAGGGCTAGATAAAGTTCAGTCAAGTAATAACTTAATAACTAACTTTTCCAAGGCATGACTGTAACTTATAGCAGATATTAAGATATTCAGTGAGTTATTAATGGCAGTAAAAACTGTGTTCCCATGTGGATGAGTTAAAAACAACTTCATAATGTGGTGACCATTTGGGTTAACCAGCATTAAACGTGGCATTTAATGCTGTCTAAAGTGTTCCCAGGCATGTTGAAGCATCAACAGCGGCTGGGGGATTTTGGAAACAGTTGTGGTCACTTTGAGATAAAGTCCGCTTTGTGCTCCGATTCCTGTGGTTCAGGGTATGTGAGTGGTAATCCCACAGGATTCAGAGTGAGCCAAAGCAAATCAGTGACGTGCTCTAACTTTTCAACCCTGGACAAAGTGCAGATTCAACAGTAATCCTGAGCGTGCAAAATAACATGAGCACTACACACATTAGTCAACTTCTGGACGATGGATTCTCAAGGATTATTTAGAGACTGTACACTTCAACACGTTCGGCCAAACTGATAAACTATCTGACGTTATGGTTTGTACACAGCCCCATCTTTATTTCATTATGCCGACATTCACAAACGTCTCATTCCTCCCCACATTTTGCCCCCTAGCTTTCTCATTCTTCTCGAAATCTTTTCTGCAAGTATGGGGCACTGCTGCTCGGAGCAGCCTCACATTAGTTTCTGGTATATTTGGACACATGAGGAGGCTTGTGGCTATGTTGTTAAGATCTTATGTAATCCCCTGTGCGCGGGGGTGCGTTATGCTTTGTCCTTGATTCCGAGCCAGTCGTCAGCCACTCATTCACTCCCTACCTTGTGCATCGAATGTGCTGGTGGAGTGTTACAAGATAGAATTCGAGGGCTTTTTGGAGAAGTTTATCTGCATGGTGATGAAGATATTTCCTTTTAAGTATGACTACCTCTTCTTTCACATGGTGGTTAACTGCGCTCTCCTGTTCTTAGTCACCTGTGACTTCTTAGTGATCAGTTTGATGTCAGCTGTTGTTACGAAGGGGGTTTCCATGTTTGCGCTGGTGTTTTACCACAGCACGACCTCCAACCTAGTTGCAGCCAAAACTAAAGCGAGGTCATCACCAAACTAAAACTGCAAACTCCATGACGGTTTTTCACTAAAGATTTAGAAGCAGAAGGCTCATGATGTTTGGTATAACAACACAAGTGAGCAGTACAACAGTATACAGTTTCATCCTAACTTGGACATTGTGTTCCAGAAACCGACCCTAACAGCTGTCACTTGTGTTTTTCAGATATTTGTGACAGAGCTCTGAACAAGTTTAACTTGCTCAGCCACATTGAGTTAGCTTTTGCTAATCCTGGGTTTGTGTCCACAGTGTAACACATAACTAGTCTGCGGTTTTTACCTGTTAATTATAGGTATTATAAGCTAAGATACCAGAGAATCAACCATAAAACATTATACGTGCTGCTGACTTTTGACTTGATATTATAGAATTAAAAAACAAATGTGTTGTATTTTATCAAGATCAGTATCACTGTTATTGCCGTTATAGGGCAAAAGATTGCATAATGCTATTTTGGTTTAACTTAACTTTCTCAAGGGCACCTTGATGGAAGTCACAGAGAGTGTGAGGAGGAAACCCTGCCTCACTTTGCCCGCCCTGGTTTCCCGCCAGCGGCTCTGTACCCATCATGTTTCCCTCTGTAATTTCAGAGGGTGTTTGGCTCTTTGGTCTGGTGAAAATTAATGTCACTGACTCTCTCAGCTGTAGCGGGGACACTCATTAACCGATTACATGTGTATCACTTTTCCAGAGACCTTCCTCTGTTGACATACTGATGTAATGTCAGGTCTCTTAGCTTAGAGTGTCAAACATGCTGCTGAGGGCAAACGGTGAAGCAAATGTAGACATGTGTACCGTAGCAGTATTATTACAGCGCACACATCCAAGTAGCAATAAAAACTGTAATCCTTAGTGTTAAATTTTGTGGCAGCTTTAAAATAAAAGCCAACCTGTGTTTTGCTAGTTGAACGCTTTTAATGTGAAGGATTGACAGTGGGAAATGTGCTGTTTGAATTAGTGGTTAATTAATCAGCTGCGATACAGTATAAAGAGAGTGAGCAGTAAATGGTGAAGTTGTTAACAATGAAATTAAACAGAGCTGTCTTACAGGCTATCTGAATACAGTGCAGGAATGGCGGACCCCGCCATTCCCATTGAGAACTACCAGGAATAGCCTTTTATTCATGAGATTTTGACTATCCAATGAAATGAAGATGGCTTAACTTGATAAATGTTTGATTGATGTCATGATTGGCTGGCATTCTAACATGTTTAGCACAAAAAAAGATAAATAAAATAAAACAGAAGTTGATCTTTTGCTTCATTATATCTGATAAATAAATGCCTTACACATGATGACCAACAAGGATGACTTAACTTGTGTGTTCAATAAAATTAATTTAATGAAAAAATTAATATGCAAAGGGAGCTGCCATTCACTCATTCAGCTTGAAAATGCCATTTTAAAAAAGGGAAAATAAATAAAAGGGGGGACTGACCCACATTTTGTGCTGACAAACAAAAACAGATTGTGCAAAGCTCATTTTGTTGCACAATAACTACCTGATGTTGGTGCTGCCATCAGAACACAGTACCCATGTCTGACTGTAAAATACTTGGCTAAATAGGTGGCTAAAATAACAATTACCGTATCTTACAGTCTTTACCTGTCTCAGCTTTTAAAAGCAGTTCATTCTGCATGGCAGAAGATATGTGATTGATGCCAGCTTTAGAAACTTGGCACAGTGTGAACGTCCCCTCGAGCAGCCACACTTTTTAGCTGACTGATCAGCTGATCTGATTCCTCTAACCCCCGTCTCATCCTCTCCTGCAGTTGCACAATGAGGACGACTCTTCAGAGGCCTCAACCAGCGAGCAGCAGCCATGCACTTCTGCCACAGCCCAGGCTGGCACGTCCAGCCAGGACCAGAGCCAGGCCCAGGCCGGACCGGCGCCTGCTGCAGCGGGAGCGGAAGCGTCGGGATCAGGGACTCAGGGGGAGGGAGAGGTACCTCCACCTCCGTACGCCTCCATTGACTTGGGAGCAACCGCTGCAGCACCTGGTATGCATAAAAAGAATCCTGCTTTATTTAGTTTCCATTTAACCTAATAGTTCCTTTAAATGAGCTGCAACTGGATTTTTCCAACGTGTGGTTGCATACTTCCTTAAATAGCTACGGCAGCAGTTTCGTGGCAATTTCTGGAGAGTCTTGACTCATCAGTCAGTGTTTGATTTCCATGGCAGCATTACCACATTACTGGCAGCTGCTCAGCCAGATACTGCACGGAGTCCCATTTCTTCCCTTTGTAACCAAGTCCTCTCCTCTCTGTTGTTTCCACAGAGACCAGTTACCGAGGTGACTTCCCAGTGCCTCCGCCCTACAGCGTCGCCACCTCACTGCCCACATATGACGAAGCGGAGAAAGCCAAAGCGGCCGCCATGGCGACCTCTACTGTGGAGGTGATGCCACGGGTAAAGACAAATGCTCACACACACACACTCCTCTTGTTATCTCTCTTATTGTTTTATAAATGTCCTTTCATTGAAGCGTAATAAACGACCTTTGTGACATCATAATATTTGCAAGCTATTCTTGTGGTGTGTGTTCTCTTACTTACACATGAGAAGGGTGGGGATTACCTCAAAGCACGCTACATCTGAACTACCCCACTCAACAGACATGTAGGAACAAAATAAATGGTAGTAATTAGTCTTCATTACATGCTGGTGTTGTGGTTTGTATTACGACTCTTACCTGCTAAGCTACGTATTATGAATGAGTCATTCATATTTAGATTTGATTGAGCATGTGTTAAGTGGCAGTGCCTGTGAATGAAATAGGTCTCAGGGTGAGGGAGGTCAAACATGTCTTTTAGTTCATTTGCGGACTGCAAACTCATATGTGGTTTGTTTGCATCCAGGATGATGAATTCCCTCCCAGAGATGATTTCAGCGATGCCGATCAACTTCGGGTTGGGAACGATGGAATCTTCATGTTGGCCTTTTTCAGTAAGTCCATCTCATGGTAACATTTTAATTGCTTCTGTTAATAGGGCTGGAGCCAGGATTATAAATCTAGTGTAATGCTACATCCACACTACGATGTTTTCATTTTAGAATTGCATTACATTTCAGAAATAATCTGTCCATACTAAGGTGCCTGAAAAGACACATCACATAACCATTCGCGTACACTGGGCATGCAGGTGCAGATGTATACAGGAAGCAGATTGTCTACTCTGTGGTTGGGTGCTTAATTATAGAAAATACTACAGAAAAGTAAGACCACAGATTTTTTTACTCGGACTGATGACGTGGTGGAACTGCTAGTGGAACTGCAGAAAACAGATTGAGGGTCGTTGCAAAGCAAATATGGCGACATATTAGATCGGTACCTGCAGCATTATCCATTCCATGGCAATGGGAAAGGAGTACCCTCACGAAATGGTTGAAATCACAAAAGGTATGTAGGCCTAGCTATCTATAACCCAATCAGGATGTGGATGAAGGTGTCTGCATCACTGTTTGCATAAAGTTTCAGTTTCCACCCATCCACACTAAAACACAGCCTTTGAGTTTTCAAACTAAAACAAGGTCAGCAGCATTTTAAAAGGTCTCCATTTTAGGGGTTCCGAAACATCGGAGTAGTGTGGATGCATGGCGTTAACGTAGCAATAGTTATGCATTGTAAAATGAAAACGTCTTAGTGTGGATGTCGCCTCAGAATTGTTGAACAAAAAGCGTTATGTTCTTCCTCTGCTGTTGCAAATATGGCAGATTGAAATGTAAATTAAATAAAATCATCATGTCTATTTTCTTTTATGTTGTCTTTGCAAAGCGAAATAATAAAGCATCTTCCTGTTTGTCCCCGTAGTGGCCTTCCTGTTCAACTGGATCGGGTTCTGCCTGTCCTTCTGTCTGACCAACACCATCGCCGGACGCTACGGAGCCATCTGCGGCTTCGGCCTTTCCCTCATCAAGTGGATTCTTATCGTCAGGGTATGTTCACAGTTCTTCTTATATCAGTGCTGAACTTTGACGTCTCCATGATGAAATACTGAACGTGTAATCTTTGTGTCCAGTTCTCTGACTACTTCACTGGCTACTTCAACGGTCAGTACTGGCTCTGGTGGATCTTCCTGTTGCTCGGTGAGTTTATATTTTTTTCATCTTGTGTTGTCTCGTCGACTCAAAGGTGGAGATCTCTGTTGTGAAGTGGACTGTGCTGTCCCTCCGCAGGTCTGCTGCTGTTCTTCAGGGGTTTTGTTAACTATCTTAAAGTGCGCAACATGTCAGAGAATATGGCCACCTCTCATAGAACACGCCTCTTCTTCCTCTACTAACAGGTAAAGCAAAATCTCCGATGAAAACTAAAAAGAAAAAAGAAATATGATGCAGCCGCGTGTCCTAATGATTATTCCCCACAGGTTTCCACACATCAGCATTCCTTTCCAATGTGAAGTTCCCTCCCTCCCCCTCAAATGACCTGAGCGAGGAGCCTTGCAGTGAAGAGAGGAGACAGGGAAGGAATGAAGGAAAAGACACAGGGAGAAAAGTGTTACCGGTCTCATTAAAAGCATAACGTGGCTCACTCTGAACTCCTGAACCGAGCCGAAAAAATAAGTCTTTGATGATCAGATCTCTTCCCCCGGCTTTGTTTTTTGTTTTTCATTTTTCCTTTGATTTTCAACACAGTGTGAAAAAGCAGTCCCACGTATGTGTCATGGCTCTCAAGAGTAGGAGTGTTTTTGAGATGCATGACCTCGGCGCTACCTGAGGCAAATTCAGCCAGCCAAAATGAGATATCCAGTAGCTGGAGAGTTGAGAAACACCAAATGAAAGCACAATGAAACTATTTCAATGAAACATCTTAAACATAGGTAAAACAAAAGTTACAGTTGCTCATTTATCACTTAACCTGTGTAAACAAGAAATCTGTGTTATAAGCTTATATTTAAATAAGAAAACCTTTTAAAATAGATCATGTTCAGGAAGTGGAAACCTACTCTGAGCCTTTGATATTCACATCTCTCCTCCGGCTTTTGCGACAAAGATCCAGTAAGGATTTCAAACTGAGTGCAGCCTGTTTGACTTATTGCACATTACAATGTATCTCAAGCAGTTTGGGCTCCAGCTTTGCCATTCCATATTTTTAAGTTCAGGGTGTTTTAAACAAGTCTTACTTTAAATGTGATGTATTTCGTTTTTGTGCATTAACATGTGAGCATCCTTCCAACATCTCAGTCTTACATATCACACACCGCAATGCTTATAGTGTTTTTAAAGGGATAGTTCAGATTTTTTTAAGTGGGGTTGTATGGTGTGTAAATCCATAGTCAGTGTATTTCATACAGCAGATGTCAGTCAGCACTTCTCCAGTTTGGAGAGGCAGGCTGGAGTCTGACGTGGAAGCTGAGCGATGTACTGTTGTGGATGGGGGCCAGCAACAATACGTACTTTAGCCACCTTAAAAAAGTGTACGCTATATTGAGAGTATTTTCACTGCTTTACCTTTCCATCAGACCGGAAAGCCATTAACAGATCAGTTATCTATGCTCTCACTACAGCCATCAGACCCCATTGAGAAAAACGGTAATTTAAGCTCACTGAGCACAGGAGCTGCTGGTCTACCACTGCTTCATTCAGTTGGTTAGTTTGTGCTATTGTGCGACTCTGGTGAACCTGAACTAACCCGTTTGAACGCCGAAGTCACACAGTAACACAAACAAAACAGCTGATTGAGGCAGCGGTAGACCAGCAGCTCCTGTATTCAGCAGTATTAAATCACTGTTTTTCTCAATGGAGTCTGGTAAAGAAGAGAGCAACATAACAGGAAGTCGAACAGCTTTACTTTCCAGCTGAAAATCACTGTCTGACATTAAGGTAAAGCACTGAAAATATTCTAAATATAGTGTCCTCTTGAATGATATTGATTGTTTAGGTGGGACTTTTTTCGGTTGCTGTTTGCTCCCTCCATTGCTGAGCTTTCATGTCGAACTCCAGCCTGCTGCTACTGTATGTAATATACTGTCTATGGATAAGTACCTCGTACAAACCCACTTCAAAAAATCTGAACTAACCCTTTAAACCAAACACATCTTAAGAGCTTCACACCTGTTGACCTTTTACCGTGTGACCAGACAATATGACAAAGGGCAGCTTGGAAATAATCGAAACAACCAAAAACAAGCTGAATCTGTGAGCTACCGAGAAAAAGATCTGAATCTAATGAATGCATCTGCACACACAGATCCACAAATCCCTTTTCCTCCCTGTCTTTGCCTTTTAAAAACTGTCATGCTGACCTGACCTATGCAGTAAAATGTCATGACATATCTAGAGGAGGGCTACATTTTCTCTCTCTGAATCAAAGAAAAATGAAAAGCATCTGCCTAACTATCCAAACCAAAACTTAATCATCTGTTTTTAACCATATTTTATACGTAAAAAAATACATTAGTAACCTTTCTGTGGTTCAGTATATCACAACAGATCTGTAAAACATCATACACCTGCTTTTTCTCTTCTCAAGCTCCGCACTGATTGCCAAATGCGTCTGGCAAAACAGTATCTGTAAGCTCCCGAGGAGGCTCCTTGGACAAATCAGTGTTTCTAGGCCACACAGGCTGCTCTGGTGAAATCGGTGGGAAGCGGCCCAAAGGCAGGACTGTGTGGGATGTCCGCTTCATCTCCTGCTTTGGTGCTGATGATAAGCATTTTTAAATACAACTGTTACGTGCCAGGCTTGAGTTCAACTCAATTAAAAGAGTTGTATGCAATTTAGTTCTCTGTAATGCCCTACAGTAGTCGTGGATGTAAAGTCCTGTGATCATGGAGTAGGTGTAGTCGAATAGTTTAGTTCTAAAAGATCAGGTTCGCTCCAGAGTGAAGTTTTCAGATATAGCTGAGGTGCTCATACACTTGCCAACAAATTTATTTTAATTAAAAGTCAATCAGAGGACAATGCAATAAAAGCTATTAAAATGTGACTGGTTCTGCATGTCGTGCATGATTTAGAGAAACCCAACACGTGGATCTCTCTCTGGGATTTTTTTGGCTTTTATGATTAGATTCAAATTTTCTTTAGGTGGAGCGAGACGCTCTTAGTGATGTAACATAGCTCCTGTTAGGACGGTGGAGACCTTTTATCATGTGACAAACTGAGAACAATATCAGCACATGTTGCCATGTCTGGTGACAGTGATGAAGCGAGGGGATGCTGTCCAGTGTGAGTGCAGTTGTCTGTATGAGCTTGTGCACCATGAAAAGTGGAGCCTGACTGGACAAAGAGAAACGTGCTTTTTTTAATTATTATTTTTGTCATCCAGAAAATGAAATGTATATACCAGCTTATGCCAAGTCATAATATTTGCACTTTGAAGAACTTCTGTACAGTATGATTTGTGAATCTGCTTAACTTGATGTGGTGGATAGAGAAAAGATAAAAAAAAAAGAGTAGCCATCCAAGTTTTACAACTGGAATTCTTAATCATCCCAAATGGATAATTTGCCTTTTGCACTTTTTATTTTTCAACAATGATAATATTGTTATTGTGTGTCTTGTTTCATCGCTTTTAGCCTAAACTGTGACAGCTTAAGTATTGCCCAACTTTTTTATTTTTAAATGCTTTTTTTTTTCTTTTAACTGGTCATATCCAACTAAAGCTTCTTTCAGCAATATCAAGACCTTTCAATGAATTATAGCTCTGCTGCATGATTTATCCACCTGAATGAGTGGGGTAATATTAGGATTAATCTAGTACAACTACATTTCTTTGTTTGTAAATAAATGAAGAAAAAACAAGACGGCAGACAAACTTTTTTTTTTTAGTCCAAGATAATCCTTGTAACGTCTTCTGAAAAAGTTGTTATGCATTTATTGTAACTGGAATTGACAGATAATCTCTTGCAAAAAATGCCAATAAAGTTCAAAAGCCTGCCGGTTAAGTTTTTGTTGGATCCTGTGCTTTGTTTGTTTGTTTTTTGCTTTTAAAGCCATGTTAAGGCTCATTAATGCTCAACGTTAAATACAGATCCGGATCCGGAAGGAGCCTTCTGTCCATGCTCCGTGTTCATTTCGTCCGTATTTCTGCATGTTTCCATAAAGCTTACGGATACGGGCCAAACGGAGCAGTACCACCGGGAACCGTGGGGGCAGTCTTGCTGTCACTACCTGATCCGTAGCTATAGTGAGACACGAAGAAGAAGTAACAATTCAATTCCTTTCATCGGCAGTACTAGAGAAAAGAATTCTCCGTCCTCTAGGCGCGATGTGTTTAACGGCCTCACTGACCACCGCCTCCTACAACGCTGCCTCTGTTTTTGTCTTTTATGCAAGAGGTACATTATCAATATCTCCTCCACAGTCGCCATGTTTGTTTTTGAGTTTGTTGTTGTCATAAACTTTTGACGCTGCGCTGCTCCCTGGTTAACATCCATGCCAGCGTAAAGGGCGCATGGAAGTATGTGGGCAGTGACGGTAACATCGTTTGAAACGGACGTATACATTTTCGTACGTAAAGGGAGCATAAATGAGCCTTTAGTGTGACTCACTGGCGCCCCCAAGGGGTGGCCACGGTCCCTCTGGCACCACAGTTGCTGCCCAACCTAGCAAAAACAATTGGAGGCTGACATTATTGTATTTAGGAGGCTGTGCCATGATCATATTTTGAGCTAGCATGAATGTAGTCGTATCTCGTGAAACCAGACAACCTAAGGCATCCATTGGTACCAACCATGTCATACTAGCTAGTCGGGATGAGGGCTAAATAACACTGCAAATTTAGGGTAAATTTTGGCGAGGGAACAACTAGAGAGTTGAGTTTCCGTCTACAGAGACAGTTTGGTCTGCAACAACTCTTTAACAGCTAAATACTCCACTATGTTTGCATGCTAGTCGCTAACTTCGTCTGAGAGTTATGTAATGCCAAGCCAGTGGTGCACCAAAGGGGGGGCCAGGAAGGGGCATGGTCCTCCTGGCCCACCCTGGTGAGAATAATTAAAGGCGGATTCAGCGTCTTTAACAGGCTGTGGCAGGGTCGTTTTTAAGATAGCTCGAAGGTCATGATATCTTGTGAAACTAGACAACCTGAGGCATGCATCAGTACCAACCATCTCATACTACCAAGTTGGGAAGAAGGCTACATAACGCTCCAAATTAAGGCAAAACTTTGCCTAGGGAAGAACTAGTATGGACATTTTCAAAGGGGTCCCTTGAACCCTCACCTCAAGATATCTGAATAGTAATTGGTTCTGTAGGTACCCGTGAGTCTCCCCTAAGATTGAGAAGGCTTCTTCCCCGTAAATGTTTTATTGCTTACAATCAATGTACCTCTTCAAATTAAAGCTGTATATTTGTCTTTTTAAGTAAAAGGACAACCAGCCTATATGAAGGACGATGAACGGCCAAACATGTACAGATACGTAACAAATTAAAACAAGATTGTTGTGGAACTCAAATTGTTAACTGTACCAGTATTATTCTAAGAAACAAAAACACATCAGTATGTAATTCCTTAACTCCCCATATTGACATAAGTTTTTAACCAGCCTATATACTTCAACAGCATAATAGGATTCCTAAAATTCAGTTATGGCTTTTGTTTTTGCCACCCCAGGACTTTCAGTGGCCCCATCTGGCCACCATTATGAAAAATTCCTTGGGGCGCCACTGGTGTAACTCACAGGCAAGCTAGTACTTTCTCTGTGATGGATTCTCCTGTGTTCACATTTGAGTCTGAGGCATAAACACTTAACTGGCTGTCATTCAGTCAATCATCAGGCTCATTCCCGGCTGCTCCTGCTGCTACGCTCCCAGTGTGAAACTGACCTTAAACCAGCTTCACTGCCCATTCTCTGTTGTATTATATCCCCCGGCCTTCACTTCACAGTCCAATAAAGACGGAAATGTAATGTTCAAATGATAACTACTTGAAGTAAAAAATGTCCTGAAGATCCCACCATGCCCATCATCTTTATGGCATCTGGGGACACATTTATTGTACCACTGAGGGCAAAGAAAAAGTTTACCCTCGAGGAAAGTCATGTAGACGGAGAAGTGAAGCGGTAAATACCTCGTATCAATGACTCAATGCCATTAAGAAAGCAACTGAGAAACGATTACTTTGACTTATGACCAAATACCTGCAAACCAATGATGTTCCCCTCAGCCTCAGTACTTTTTGTGTCCTGCTAAGCAGCCAGTGTTAGCACGCTAACATGCTAAACTGAGATTGTGACCATGGCAAGGGTCATTCCACGGAAATTGTTCAGATTGGACCTTGGAATTTTAATATTTTTTAACATAACCACATGTAGAACTTTGCATAAGTTACGTTTGCCAGAGAGAGTTTTGAAAGAAAAATTTGCCAAAAACAAAAATCTTTAAGAAAATTAAAACTCACCAGCATTTCAATTGTATTTCTTCAAACTCCTTAATGACATCATATCCTCTGAGTGATGTCACTGAAATACACAGATGGCACAAGGACAGAATATGAAACTCATGGACACAAAATATGATGTGAGAAATGGTCAGAACGGGCATGACAAAATGAAAAATAATTAACAGAAAACAGTTAAGGATCTTAAAATTGCAATTTTATTATTGAATTTCAGTCATGCTAAGAAGAAATATGAATTGAAATATCGTCTTCAGACATTGAAAATAAAACTGCCTGTTTTTCCCTTTAAATATTTGGGACCCAAACTGAACAGTTTTCGTGTAATGACTAGTAAACATAAACTCACTAAACATCAGCATGTTGGTTTTGTCATTGTGAGCATTAAGCTCCAAACTCTGCACTGCAGGTAATGTCACTTGTGGCTATATTGCTGCAGTTTGTCTTTCTTTACTCCACTAGATGGAGCCAAATACTGTTTGTAAGAGTCTACTGTAACAGTTTGATTAGCTCAGTACACTCTTTATTTGGGTCAAAGCTCTTGAGAAACTAACTCGAGCATGTCCTTTATGTGTGTCTTTGGGTTCCTGTTAACTTCAGTGCTTGATTCAATTTATGACAAGACACTCGAGGGTCATTTTTAGCTTCCTTTCCACCAAAAACATCCTTGTTTCTTTGGCAGAGATAAAAAGTGAATTTTTCATTTTTCATCTGAAAAATAAAGTCCTTTATATATAATTAAAGTTTCATGAGTTTAGAGGCAAAGGGACTTTTAAAGTGTATGCATGAGGCAGCATTAATATCTTTAAAGTCTGGGCGTGCAGGACCAGTGTGGGAGCACTGCCGTTGAATGGCTCTTATGTCTTTAACTTTTTCAGTTTTATAGATTACAAAAATGTCCTCAAAGTACTCTAAAATATTGATTTAACACCTCTTATTCTATTTTAGATAGCTCCTGTTTCATTGATGATCTGATATCTTATTTTTATGATTTAGTCTCTGTAGAAGCCAGCTATGCTACACTGGTGATTTGTGACCCATTTTACTCTTGTAGTTTTATTGAAGTTTAAATGGTGGTGTGACCCAAGCACTGATCCGAGTTCAGCGGTCTCGCTCGGAGAGGCTTGATAAATATAAGCCAGAGGCTCTTTAGCGCTGCTCTGGGAGTGCTTTTTGCTCCCTGCTAGATCAATGTATCCACACACCCCAGCGCCTCAGGCTGTTAACTAGGCCCTCTCTCCTTACATAGCTGCCTGTGTTAACATCTAAAAGCTTGGTTTTATGTGAGAAGACATTATTGGTCAGGGGGAAGAAAAGTCACTGAGTCATTGCATAGCTCCCTGTCAGCTCAAGATTGCACCAAATTGGACAAACTGCAAATTGGATTCACACTGCAGCACAAAATAAACAGATGATCTGATTAAAAAAGCCAGAGTCTTTATTTGAAACTTGCACCCTTTCACCCTTTATCATTGGTATCAGTCATGTGGCTCTGGATTGGTTCATCTCCTATCTGTCAAAGATCCCTCTCTCCCTTGCCTCCTCCTCTTATGCTCCTCTCTTTTGGGGGGTTCTCCAGGGGTCTACTATGGGTCCCCTCCTAATTACTATATACATGCTGCCTCTGGGGCAAATCATGCACAGACATAGCATAGACTGTCATTGCTGTGGGGATGATACACAGATATATGTCCTGTTAAAGCCTGGCACCACTGATGTTTCCTGTTTTATGACTTGCTACACTGAAATCAAGAATTGGACATCCAAACTTTCCTACAGCGGAATGAGTCAGAATCAGAATTAGTTATAAGTATACTGCTCTAGTAAACATCTCTTGTGGTATGGGTGCCTCAAGGCAGTATTTACAATGTATAATATATATGAGCATATAAAATATGCTTAGAATGTCCACCCCAATATATTGATAAAAAATACATAATTTATTTTTTACCACGCTACAATGGGCAACCACATGCTGCTGTCTGAAATAATCATGAATACACTTATCAAGCCACCATTTGTATTACTACCGGTTCTAGTATTATGGTGTACTGCTGTTCTGCCTGTGGTTTGTGCAAATGGTGTTGCCCTTCCCCAGCTGAGGTGGTTACTTGACTGCTGTAGGTCCAATCAATGTCAAACACTAGACTATCTCTCTATTTCCTTACATTTCTTTACTTATTCATTCATTTTCTGTGGTGCTGGAGCCTATCCCAGCTGACATTGGGCGAGAGGTGGGGTACACCCTGGACATATAGAGACAGACAACCATTCACGCTCACAATCACACCTACAGGCAATTTAGGGTCACCAATTAACCTAACTTGTATGTCTTTGGACTGTTGGAGGAAGCCGGAGTACCCAGGGAATTATTTGTGTCACTCAGGCTGTATCACCATTGACCATTGTGACATTTTTTTGTAAAGTGTTATGAAGCTTTTATGTCATATTCGTATAATATACTGTATAGGTATACTTGCTTATAATACATTATATAATAGGAAATGAGTTTGCTTGTTCTTCTTTTGTTTTGCAATTTTGGCTCCAAAAGCAGAGTGCAATTATATTCAAGAGAAGGAAGACATCTCTGTGGTTGATATTTCCAACACTCCAACAATATAGTGATAAATAGCACTACAGGCAAGAGGGAACATATGTATTGTTGAATCTGAGGTGGACTGTACCTTTTAGGTATGATGTTTATCATGTTCACCATCTTAATTTAGCATTTTCAAACATTTGCTGATCAGCACCAAATGCTGTTCTCAACCTGCATGGTGAAAATATTGTCATTACATTGATTCACCACAAGCTGGCACCAGTTGCACATGTTCCCCTCACATATGGGCGCTGGTAAGTAAAACCCACAGACTATCTGTTGGGGTTTGGCTCCAGTGGAGGTGTTACAGGTTAAGGGCCTTGCAGTAAAGGTGGCATGAGCTCCCTGTGATCTTTATGCTGCTGCAGGCACCCATTTTTAAATATAAAAAAATCAGGGATCCAATGCATCCCATTGCTCTCTGCATCTCAGAGAGATATACAACAGTGACACCTTCTGGCTGTTTCAGTAAAGTAGGGCCTAATAATGTTTGATCATGTTTTAGCCAGTAAACTGTAAAAAAAACAAAAAAACAACATGATTCCAGTACAGACATCTGGCCAAGACTAGACTTGAGCACTACCGAGCAGTGAGAAGAGCCTCTGTGTGCCAGACCGAATTTGCCTGTTCACTGTGAAACCCTTGAAGCTACAAGCTGTCTCCTGCCTCCTGACAGACAGGGCTCAGGTGTTGCTCTTCCCCTTCCTGTGTAAATTATACACCAGGTTTTGATAGGTGTCACATTAGACACAGGATGTTGTCCCTCCCCACCCCCACCCTCACCCCCTCTGTCTCTCTTCCTCTTTTCTTTTTCATGTCGCTGACAACAGCTATGTGAGCTGCCAGAACTGGCTCTACGACAGCAGTTCACAATGCCATGAAGCCATACATGTGCTATATGTTGTGGAGCGTTGTCACATTGATGGAAAAACGACGTCAGTTCAAACGGTGCCAAATATGTGCTTCATCTTAGATGTAAATGATCGTTTAAAAATATCTTCTGTGTAGGTTTTCCGGATTAACCATGCAGTGTTGATGTAGCCGAAAACCATAGTAACACAGAGGCACACTGAATAACAATCAGTGTCTAATGGGGGAAGTTACACTGAAAGGATGAGTCAAGTAAAAGCCTCTTTGCTGCAGGAAATACTGTAATGACTGCTTTAAGATATTCTGGGAAATGCACACCTATTGCTGATAGGAGCATTTAAGTAAAGCCTGTAAAACTAAAAAAAAATAAAGGGGAAAAAGAAAGAGGAGCTTACGTTGAACAGAGGAGCCTATTCACATAATGGGTTTATGTTCCCCACTTGCCTACCCGCCTGCCCCTGGCCCCAATCTGGCCTCCTCTCTTTTAGAAGGCCTTAATGACTGACCCATTTACATAACTCCCTTCCGGTTTGCAAATGTTTCCCTTTATGAGGCCCTCTCCTGTCTCCGAACTAATTCTCCTCATGCTTTCTCGCTCCCCGCCTCTTTATCTGAAAGTCTCTTGCCCACATTCTGACCAGGTGGAGCCTCGTCGGGGTTCAGTCCGAGCCCAAAGTAAACTCTGTCACATGCAGAGAGAAAAAGGCTCCCGGGGAACTGTGCTGATAATCTCTGTCAACAGCATATCTGAGGGCCTCGGCTGCCTGGCTACTGCCGAGTGTATGTGTGTATGTGTGTGTGTGTGTGTGTGTGTGTGCTCAAAATCAACTGGTGAAGTGCGTGCCTACTGCCCTGTACTCACACAGCAGCTTTCCGGTGTGTGGGTGTTTCTATTGACAGCCAGTAACTTGCCTTTGCCAAAAAGCAGGTTTGCTAAATTTCATGGTTTCTAAGCAAAAGACAATATCACTCAAATTACTTGAGGCGCTTCAAAGTATCAAGTTTTGTCTGAAAATGTCCGAGGCATCAAAAAAATAGTTCAGCATTTTGGAAAACATCCCAATTTGCTTTGTGGCCAAAAGTTTGATGAGAAGAATGACACCACTTTCCTGTTTGTGCCTTAATTATGGAGCTAGCACTGGGCGTTGATTAGTTTAGCTTAGCTTAGCTTAGCTTAGCTTAGCATAAAAATTATAAACTGGGGGAAACAGCTAAAATACACCAGCACCTTTAGTGGCTGATTACCAGACCAAAATGGAATCTGTGGATTTTTTTTTTTTTTTTTTTTTGCTTGTAATATGACAGAGTGGTGCAGGAATGAGTACTAAAATGTGGAAATTAAGAGTTAGCATCTTTCGCTTTTGGTTCCTTCATCTCAAAGTAAATGGATTTTGGGTTACATGACTAAAATAATGTCTGTGATTAACACAAATTTGTAGAAATTTTCAAGTTTTGTTCTATGCCATAAAATTCGCACCAGTCTCAAATTTCGAACCTTCTATGTTTCTTAAAAATGGTGGTTGCTAACAAGTGGCTAAAATGCCGAACGCGACTTTTCATCCTCGTAGCGGTGGCAACATTAACGTCATGCAACTCTGGTGAAGTTCGTGTATTGCATAACGTTAGCCTTTAACTTATGGCAATTTCTTTTATGCTTCAAAAATTAATTTGCAATGATTATCTTGCTGAACAAAATTCGTAAGTATCAAACTTTTATTTTCTGCAATACTTCAAAATCCAAAGGAAGAATCCCATTTGTCAAGTGAGCCACACCTTTGGCTAGACAATATTATATTTAAATCTGCACAAAATCTGCAGAGATGTCACTGGAATATGTGGCCATAGATTCTATGTGGGCCTGCTAATTACATGTAATTTAATACCTTTGTTTAATCAGTACGCAAACCAAAATGTATGAATGTCTATGTACGTATAAATGAAAAGTTGTTTACAGGGTGTTAGGAGCTGGAACTGTTGATTTGTGAACAGAAACTGGGTTCAATGTTTGTGGTCTGATAACTATCCAATCACACACAGATATAAATCAAAACAGCAAATAACCACATTTAAATACAGACCACCAAAGCCAACCAATCATATGCAGAAGTGTAGCAAATGTCAGACTTGTCAAACCACATGCAAGACTTTAACTCTTTCTGTATACAGATGGTTTTGTGTTTGAGCTTTCACTCACTGCATATAAACTATTCCTTTGAAGTTTCCACTGATTATTTCTTTAATATCTGTGAAAATTTGTGTATAAAAAAGAGTTGAATAATTTCCACCACTGAACCCTACGCTTTCTCACACACCAGCAGTTACCCACACAAGAGTAAAGCTTCTTAACCCCGTGGCACTAGGTGAGGAAATATGTAATCTCTTTGGCACAAGGTAGCGCTGCTTTCAAGTGGGCACGAAACACGGTGTTGCGGAAGAACAGAATGGCTGTGTGTTCCGCTTTTTTGGCATCGGCGTGTACACACACACCTCCTTCATTCAGGAGTTACTACAAACAGCAGGGCCTCGGGGCATCTTTCATACACACAGGAAGAATGGATTTGGAACGGTTTCCAGGACACATACCTGTCTGTTGACAAATGTCAAGCATGGGACTGTGACATTTCACAAGACTGCACGCACACACAACACATCCGTCCCTACACACACATATGCACATACACAGGGATTTTTAGGGCATTTCCCACAAACATGAAACCTCCAATGTGCCCTGCAGGTTATATCTTTAAAAGAACATGGAATTTGTCAATGGGATGTGAGGATCGCTTCAAAGTCTTAAACCAAATATTGTAGAATGAATGTGTGGGGTAGTTCTTCTTGGGTGGGTTTTTCTGCCTGGAAAGTTTACATCACTTCTTTCCTGGAATTGTCTTCACTTTTTTGTATAATCCTGTGAGGCACACCACACCCCTCTGGTACCAGAATAGACTCAAAAAGGGACTAAAAAAAGAATTTGACCCATGTCTATAAAGACACAATGAAGTAGAAAAAAGTTGCCGAACACTAACTGTGTCCATGTTTATTGTTTGGTATTTTTACAATATCAAAATCCCTCTCTTTCTCCTCCTTTACAATTGGTGTGTTCTATTTGCAGCCAGAAATTTCAACTAGAATGCCCACTAAAGTTGGATTTCCAACCTGGAAAGTCACCAAACCCAACCTCAAAATCCAAGATGGCTGCTGCACACATCAACAGTAGTGAAAGCTGTAGTGATGTATTGCTTATTTGCACTTCTGTCTTATTTGTTTGTTATTAAGTCGTACATGCAGTCCTGTCCAACTTCTATATTTGGACATATTGCTACAGTGATTTTATGTGCTAAAATACAACCAGTGTTGCTAATAATTGCTAACCTAGCTCGAACTGGTATTACTAACGACATCTTGATTTTCTGACTTGTTGTACTGAAATGCAGAATCATAACTTATT
Source organism: Epinephelus lanceolatus (assembly GCF_041903045.1). Lineage (NCBI taxonomy): Eukaryota > Metazoa > Chordata > Actinopteri > Perciformes > Serranidae > Epinephelus > Epinephelus lanceolatus. The sequence continues at coordinate 11,755,621 of NC_135757.1, read as the reverse complement.
TTAAACTCAGGGGCATATAGCACATTAATTTATCCCACCAAATATGATTGAGGCCACTTGCTAACTCTGTCTGGTCTGTTTAAGTCAAGCCACAACCGCCAGGGCTGCAAAATGATGCCAGTGCGAAAGTGCCAAAAACAGCAGTTCCTCAAATGGCCACTTGAGGCTGGCTCCAAGTCACTCACTACAGACCTCACTACAGACCACCATATTAAAATGCCCAACTTGATGGCAGAAATAAACACGTTTACAGCCTGGTACAAAAAAAAAAGTTTTGGTCTCTATAGCTAATTTCCCCCGTCATGACAGCTGTACCGGTAATCTTTATATAACCTACCCATTAAAATGTTGTTATGGCTAAAAGTTATGCACTGTTAAGGGCGTGGCCGCTTTGAGTGGCAGGTGGGTGCCACTTGTTGTCAAGTTACTACCATGGTAAGAACATTGGTTAGACAGTGTAACCACAGATTTAAAGAGTGGAGGCATAGCCGTAGCTGTCACTATTTCACTGTGTTTTCCGTTAATTAAAGATTACTGTAATATTTCTGTTGCCTAAAACGTCTTGTTCAGCATTTGGTTGCACAAAAAGGCAATCTAAGGAGTCAGGTATTCAGTTTTCCCACTAAGTACATATTGTTTTAATGGTTTTAAGCCTGTTTTTAGCTGGGGAAATTAGCATTAGCATTAACACATTTAACCATTGCTGTTAATGCACCATGCTAACCAAGATAGCAGCTAGTCTTAGGGTTGTCTCCATTCTCTTGTCCAAATATGGTCACTTCTAGGTCCAAACATCCAAGCTGGCTTCAAAACAGAAGTCAGGAGACGGTGGCTATGTCTATTATTTTTTAAACAGTCTAAGGTTCAAGTGTGTGTACAGTTGTGTAGAATTAATTGTGAGAGTCCATGTACAACAAATCCACCAAAAACCACTTTTTGGCAGCTAATATTACCAATGCAGGACCAACACAGGTAAAACCTCAGCCTCAGCCGCACCACCATCCTGCACCTCACGTCACATCTCATTGCTAGAAGACAGCAGTTAGACCCAGACTGAACAACAAACAAAAAAATCCCGTCTTTTTTTAATGTTTTGTTTGACTTCTGCACAATTTATCCCTTGTTCCCATGCAGCTCTGTGTTTCTGGAACAACACTTATACTATCCACACGTCCACACACCGGTACAAGCTCAACGTCGGCAAATATTGACATTCTCCTGTGGATGCCACCTGGTCTGCCAGTTGAGGAATAATATCCCAACGATGCAACCGCTCATTAATCCCTAGGAGTCACGAGATGCAGACACATTTCACATCAGTAAATGTAGTTGTGTTTTGTTCCCAACAGCAGTGAGAGACTGTTAAGATTGAACTCAACCAAATGCATCAGCCACTTTCTTAAGCAAATAGTCAACATGTTTAAAAAAGTAATGTAGCGTAAGTTATCAAACACAAATTCTTCGTTTGTTGCAAATTTAAAAAGAGATGCCATTTTCTGCCCTCAGTAGTCACTGAACCTGAATATTCTGGAGTTTGATGCCTGGTGAACTGACAATGAGGATTATGGCCTTTGGCATCATATAAAAATTAATCTTGTTTCTTATTTTCATTGTGCAGTGTGCTTCCCTCACTGAGTGCTTTGCTTTTATTTGGTTGCTTTATGAAAGCAGAAGAACTGTGCTCAAGCATGTAATTAGTTTTCATACTAACAACAATAGAGAGTGATATTAAATTGACTGTTTAGTATATTGTGATCCAACTGCAGCAGACAGTAGTGTTCAGTTATATTTACACTAACAATCAACTCTACTTGTAAAAGGCGAGCAGTATACTAGCTGCAGCACCTCCTCTATGATTTGAATATTTGAACTAAAACAAATGTTGATGGGCAAATTCGTGGAAGTGATTAACATAACAGTGTATGTGTGCCCCATACGAGCAACCACAACTGATTCATAGGTGTGAGTAGAGCTATCTGTCCTGCACGCAGCTACATAGAGAGGCTTGTAAAGATGCAAACGTGTGAATGGGATGGTGTGAGGTGGCCAGTTGGTGAAAACAATGGTCGTTGTGTTCACCAGGGACTGGGGGGGTGGGGTGAGATGCAGAGAGGGTAAAGAGTGTCGCCTATGTGCTGGAAAACAGAGATGGTGAGTATATCTGAACATGAGCAAGCCATAGACTGCTTGGTGCGTTGACAAAAATCTTCCATTTAGTGTCTACAGAGCAGCTCACTTTATACCTGATGACATTTCGAGCTTCGAGTCTGAGCTCTCTGGTTTCCGGAGAGACCTACATTCCCTTTAACTCCTTCATGTGTGGAGAGCCTTGACACGTGGAGTCGCGGAACTCCTGGAGAGCGACCTCTTCGTATTTTCACAGTAAACAGCCCCTCCAAAAGCTCTCGCTCCCTCTCCTCCATCTCCGAACAGTGGCCTCCTTTCAGGGCCATCACTTAAGGGCCCTATTAATAATTTGACAAGTTTTCTCAAAGATTAATTACGGCCAGCTTCGAGGCTGCAATTATGCAGGGTGGAGAGACTCCGTAAACCTTCTCCAGCTCCATTTCCAGGCCCAATTTTCCACTTATCAAGATGTCAATGGGGAGGAGAGGTTGTCTGACAGTCTCTCTGATGCATAGATCCCCATTAGTTGGAAGGAATAAACAGCACTTACTGGCAAATGCTCTCCAATTCGCCAGCAGACGGGCTGAGATTGAATGCGGGACTGGAGTCAATAGGACCAATCTTTTAAGGCCAAGACAAAATAAATCTGGACCTGACTGCATTAGAGTTTGGAGAGTGGTAAATCTTTCAAATTTGCCAAGACGCTCATTCTAAGATTAGTGTTTCCTCTTGGCAGAATAGCTCAGCAGGAAGTAAAATAAAGGTGGACGTTTAGCAGGTATAATGTTTACCGTGTAAACAGCACAGTGGTGGAGTGGCTAGCACTCACAGCAAGAGTGTTCTGGGTTTGACCGGGCTAGTCAGCTTGGGCCTGTCTATGTGGAGTTTGCATGTTCTTCCCATATTAGCCTGGGTCCTCCGGGATCTCCGGTGTTCTTCCACATTAAAAGACATGCATGCTAGGGTAATTGATGATTTTAATTAGCCGTAAGTGCGAATAAGAGCGAAAATGGTTGTCTGTCTCTATAGCCCTTTGCAACTGGACAAAAAACCCGCTAATCCCCACTAACGTCTGGCTTTGCATTTAATCCAAAATGTTATAATCGACGTTCACTCCTGCAAACACTGTTAAAAATTCAAGCAAGACTGAATAGGTAAGACATTTTCTCTGGCCTCCATGCTGCTTTCTACTGTTTACTAACCTAGTTTTCGGCCCATCCATGACATTGAATGTGACACACCAGAGAGAAAAATCAGAAAGGCATTCTCATCTAGTATACGGCTCTGGTCTATGAAAGCAGTTTTTCAAAATGGGGTTTCCTGCACTTGAAAACCTGCATACATGCTGTGTCTGGCCTGTGAAGGTCTGACGACCTGTTCAGGGTGTACCCCACTTTTACCAGGTGTTAGCTAGTATCCAGCATCCCTGCGACCCTTAAGAGGATATGCAGTTATAAGAAATGGTTGGATGGACCATCATAGTTTAGCATGTTAGCATGCAAACATTTGTGGATTAGCGCAAAACCCAAAGTGCAGGTATGGCTGATTGGAATGTCATTAGTTTAGAGGTATATTACTTAAAGGTATTTCGTCATAAATCTGACCCAATGATGACATCCTCTGGGGATAAAAAAGACAAGCCAATTACACAACAAAAAAAAACAAAAAAAACCAACAAAATGTCAGCCTAATGGTAGAGGAAGGGTCAAGAGATCACCAAAGTTGTTACAGTTCATCCTTAGTGGACCATGAATATCTCTCAAAAAAAGAAAATCATGGCAATAATTGTTAAAATTTGTCAGTCTGGACCAACAGATTGAAACTGCCATCACAGAAACCAGTATAACACTGATATAAAACTGATTTTCAAGGTCAGTTCCACCATGAAAGGCAAACTCCAGTTCTTAGCGAGCAGACAAAGTCCCTCACTCAAACACTCAAAGCATTCAAAGCAATTAGTGCTGGAGTTTGACCCACTTCTGGCTCTATATGATGAAGTGTTGAACTTGTGACTGCTGGGTGAGGTGGCAAGTAGCAGCCAGACACCATACATCACCACTGAAGAGTGGAAGGCTCCTGTCCTCCACAGCAGATGGTTGGTACTGAGCCAGCCAGCCTGCGCTCGAGTGTGTATGCGTGTGTGTGTGTGTGTGTGTGTGAGAGAGACAGAGAGAGAGAGAGAGGGAGAATACAATGCAGCGAGTGTCCCCATGCTGTGGTCTGCCAGAGATAAGAGCCACCTGCCTGTCCCATTCTCCCCTCTGCTGAGTTCAAACAGAGCCCTCAGTCTCACTACAACTCATATACATTACGTGACATATAAAGTGTGTACATATGAACTATCAATGCAAATCATTTGGGTGTAAATATTAATTGCCACATTTAAAATATGTTAAGGAGACTTAGGAGACTACTTTTTTGCAGATAATGCTACTGCTGCTCACACGGAGTTAAAAATATTAGAGAAAATGAGTTTTACCCTGCAGTGTGGAATAAACAAACACCACCTGCTAATACTTTTTAAGATTAGTATCATATCTTGTTTTTATGATGTAAAGATTCTCCTCTTTGTGTTGCATGCTGAAACATTATCATCTATGTATGCACCCTCTGAGAAAGAGGGGGACGGAGAGGTGAACCCGGAGCACAAAGCCCTGATTGTTCCTCCTCGCTGTCTGTCCGTGATAACAATGAGCCATTCATTTGCCCCGCGATGGGCCCTAATTAATTCCAACTTTACATTCTGACCTACAATCTCCCCCTGCTCATCTCCTGTTTCCCCCCCGGATCCATCAATTAATGCATCCAGCCAGATGACTTCACCCTCTGTCTTCATCTCCTTCACTTCCCTCCTTTTTTGTCACAAAATGCTAGTTTACCCTGCGCCTCGTCAGAAGTCATTACAGGCTATCAACAATAAATGATTTAAGAAAGATCTCTTCTGCATATTCTTGCACAGCTAAATATCAATATGCAATATTTCATACAACACTTAAAGCTGCATTAATTGTTTCCTTGGGTGTGTTTGGGTTTTCTTGGCCACTTGGGAGCAGCAGAACCAGCTGCAACGTATCCTCATACAGAGTTTCATATGATATCTTACCCAAATGCAAATAGAACAGTTGGTATCATATGTTACAAATTACAGCCACAAGAATTTGCACCCCGACCAGTTAGGTTAGGTCAAGGAAAAGAATTAATGTAAAGCGTGATTTATAGTTGTGCACCGAAGCCTAAGTCGTTATGAGCATTTATACTTGTGCGGAGGTCTGTCTGTGTCACTCTGCAATTACACCTCCAAACCACTAGTCGGCGGTGGACCAAAACACACATTAAACATGGCTTAATGAATACAATTTTAAACACAGGTACACAAATCAGCTTTACTATAACTCGCAGCATTCACAGACAAAGCATTTGTCTTTTGCTGGACACATTTTCCCCACAAATACAACATGCTAATGTTATTAGCACAAGCCTATGGCATTTTCCATTGTATAGATTAGCAGCTAACAATCTTTTAATAATAATAATAATAATAATAATAATAATAATAATAATAATAATAAATTTTATTTGTTGGCGCCTTTCTGAGCACCCAAGGACACCTTACAATAAAACATACAAAAATACCAATAATTACCAATAATTTTCTTCTACTCACATGAAACCAGAGCAACAGCAACATTTAACAAAGGTAACGGTAGATAATTTGGGTCCATTACAACTCACAAGGTTAACCGACAAAACATTTGTCATACTAAACAAACAAATTTTCCAAACAAACACAAATACAACATGCTAACATTAATAGTACAAGCCTATGGCATTTTCATTGTACAAATTAGCCTAGCGAAAAGCGGAGATTTCCTCTGCTCATATGAAGCCAGGATAAATCATGATGTATAAATCTCTGAAGGATAAATTACACACAAGACTTAAAATGCTATTTTAGTGGAGGCTTTATTGTCTTTACAATTCATTGTTTCTTATCTGTGAAATAAAAGTAAATAAAAGCTTTGTTTCCACTGAGGGAAATGGTTTCATTTTCAGACAGGAGGTCTGCGTTGCCGTGATGTGCAGTTACATTTCTGGGGAGGTGCACATCAGGCTACAGTGTAGGCTCTGCATCGACACTGCTACAGCGTCGCAGAAATATAAATTCAGTTTACGGTGTCATCATATTACGTACTTAATGTAAAGTTATGTAGATTAGGTTTAGGAAAAGAATCAAGATAAGGCGTCATCTTGTTACGTACCTTACGTAAAGTTATGTAGGTTAAGGTTAGGAAAAGAAACATGGTTGGGTGTTACCACATTACACACTTAACGTAAAGTTAACATACTTACGGTAACGTTACGACATACCTTGACTCAAAGGTCACTTGGTTTTACAAGGGACATGAACATCAGTTTCCCGGGATAAAGTCCTGTGTTTGTTTGACCCATCCACCACCCCAACCTGCCTTCTTATGTGAACTTTAGCTCGCTATATTACTTGCTTCCTCACCACTGTCAGCACATTGGTGATTGCAGCCTCCACACTACGAATTACTGGCTCATGATTACTTGGGTTATAGATGAATGCTGGTGCATTACTTTTTGTAGATATATGTATGAACAGTGCATGAGAACAGCCTGAACCACAACACTGACACATTACCGTGGTGAACATGATAGCACACAGAGCAACATTAGCATTCATTTTGAGTCGTGTTTTTGGCCACCTAATTATTTTAAGTCCAAAATCAACTCTACTTTTGGTCTCCAACTGCTGAGGGAAATTAATGGCTCTCTAGCTGCTATATTCTCCACTATGTTCAGTGGCTAGTCGCTAACATCGACTGGATAATGTGTAGTGCTCGGCAGGTGCTATACAGTGGGTTCATCAGAGCAAGTTTTTAGCTGAAATAGCTGCCTTGAAACAAAAAGCTAAGAGTAGGACAGAACCAAGACATTAAAGTTGTGGGCCTGAAAACCAAAACAAAGAGCTGAAAGACGCTAAAATTCTCCGTAGAGCTGAGGTGATTTGCGACAGGTAATAATTCTAAGTTGGTTTATAACTGCTTCTTCCAGTCTTTATTAGTGGCTGGCCCTGTCTATGTTCAAGGATGGTTTCAGGCGGTGGATGTTGATGACTTACTCAGCCTCCCACCAACTTTGACCCCTTCTGAGTCGATTCTGTGGCCATTATTTGTTTGTCAAAATAACTTTAGTATTTTTCATGTGTTATAGTACACTTCTGACCGACCTTCCACCAACCTGCCTTGTGTTCTTCTACTTCAACAGGTGAATTTCCTCCTACACTATCCCCTAGAGAATTTAACTGTTGCTCTAAACTGTGTGTAATAAGTGTAGGTGGACACAGCTTTTTATTTTAGGCCTGTTGAGGCTGGAGAAGGTAACTGTTCATGTCAATCAGTTACACAATCTTTTTTGCACCCTGTAAGCACAAGTCTTTGCTTCTCTTTTCTTCATTCAATTGCAGTATATTTATGCCTCCTGTTTCGAGATGAATGCGGCGTCGTCTTCCCTCTTTCTTTGACAATGGATTTCTCTTTTGTACAATCTTTGAACGTTGGTGTACAAAAGCAAGTCTATAAAAAATATCCCTTTGTCTTCCATTCTGAGGGCGTGACGTCAAAGGCTGACATTTACCATTCATGCTCCTCATCACAAAAATAAGCTCTGCAGCAAACCCCACTGTTGCTGTGTTATTAACTCAATATTCTGGGCCAGAAAGACCCCAGACAGAAAGTAGATTATCATTTTGTTTTACTAATTAAGTACACCTAAGGGCATATTCATGAGTATGTTGTTTATAAGGACAAACCTACCGAAACTCTGGCAGCCTCACCTGCACATGAGTTGCACCCTGCAGGTATCTGGAAACCCCACACTTTGTAAAGCAGATCTTCCCTAGTTTTGTGAGAGGAAATCCCATCCCTTCTCTCTTTTTTTGCCCACTCTTGACACCTCACTCTAGTCACCATGCAGCAACACGCACACACACGCACGCATGCACATACATCAAAATGGTCCCTTTGCCGCAGTCTCAGCCCCTGCTCTCCCCATGACAAACAGTGCTTGGCGCTGTTTCCTTTTTCCTGCCCTACATCCGAAGTGCGAGGAGCAAAGAGGAGAGGGGAGAAATGAGCTGAATTAAGAGAGCGGAGGGAGAAAGGGAGGAGGCTGACAGAGGAGAGAGAGAGGATGGAGCATGGCGAAGGGGGGGTTGACATGGAGACAGAAAAGAGAGGCGAGAGAGGGATATAGCAGGGGGAAGGCATGAAATGTGTGGGAGGAGGAGGGGGGAAGGCGTCTGTGGTGGGGGGTGTGTGTGTGTGGGGGGGGGGGGGGGGCACAAAATGAAGAACAGAGGCTGCTTTGTCGATAGCAACAGCAAACTTTACGGCGATCATTTGCTGCTCTCGGTCTGCGGCCTCAAAGAGCAGCAGTCTGCTTGTGCTGGGAGTGTGTGTGCGCGCGAGTGCGTGGATGTGTTAATGTGTGCCGGGAGTGTGTCTACGATGGCGTGTGTGTCTGTTTGAGGCTAAACATGAAGGAGCCGTAGTCCGCCTCCTTCCAAGAAACACATGGAAAACACACACACACACACACACACACACACACACACACACACACACACACACAGGATATTGGGTTGGTTATAGAGGCAGTAACAAGAAGCTTAGCTTGGCACAGGTAGACCAGATCCTTGATAAGTAACTTCCTCTTTTGCACAGAGGGGATTATGGGGAGGCCAACAAAAATACGTTTATAGACAGTATTTCTCTGGCTATAAAATATCAGCCATGAAATTATTCTTTGGCTAAAGGCCTCTGTACACATATATTTTGAAGATCATACCAATATATCAACCTGCTCTAATTCCCTAGTTGTCAGACACTGCTTTGTCACGCCCCTTGATGTCTCATAGTGATACACAGGGCACCCTTTATTGTCCCTACATGATGCACAGCTGAAACACATTGTAACTCATTCATGTTCTGAAATGGTCTTGGTTAGGATTAAGCAACGGAAGTTCATGGTAAATGAACTTGTATAGTGCCTTTTTTACACTACATGTCACACTGGTGGCTAACGCTATCATACAAGGTGCCACCTGCTACTGAGTTTGAACATTCACAAACACTCACATACCAATAAGACAGAGATCATGTTTTGGGTTAAAATAAGTACATTTGAAATGTAACAATAACATAACGTGATGTAAATATGCTGCTTGAGTGACGTCAGTGTGTGACTATCGTAAATTATGTAATGTTATGTTTAAACAACCTTGACTTGTTGTAGGTATGTAAGGTTACATTAAATTTTATGTAACGTTATGTAAAACATCAGTGACTTTTGGTTTCATGGGAGATTGATACATAGAATTATGTGATGTTACATAAAGATGAACACTGTTACGTAGGGTAGGTTAGGTAGGCAGGTAGGTTACATAAAGCAACATTACCTAAAGCAACATTATGTAAGACAATGTTGACTTTTGGTTTCACATCAAAAGTCACACCTATGTAATCTACACTGTTGAGTTAACTGAGTGCCTAGTGCGTCTTATAAAGACGCTAAAGGGTACATGTAATTAAAACCAATGAACACAGTTGGGAAAAAAGGACGCTAAAGGTGCCTTTGATGTCAATATCAAACACCACAGGGCATGATGTCAAAGTGTGGGTATCTGATGACCTTGGAATGATAACAGGCAAAAAATACAGTTGTGTACAGTTGTCTTATTGGACAGCTGTTCACTTCCATTGAAGGTTGGGGGACTTGCAAGGGGCAATTTAAAAAGAGAATGGTCCACATTTGTGATCCAGAGGCCAAGATATGATGAGTTTCAGTCCCAAGTATGAGTCAAGCGGGATCCTACAATCCCCACAATGCAACTTTCCAATACCTTGCTCCCAGTTTTTAGGTTTTTTTGTCTGGGTCATCGATTTTGGAAAGTAAAACTATGACTAAGTTTAGAAAACTAAAGGTAAATGTAGTAAAGGTAAATTAGTTTGCAGTCAAAAATGATCTTGTTTCCTTAACCTACAGTATCTCTACAGTTCTAACCCTACATATCATTAGGATAGTTGCTCAGGTCTGTCATATGTCAAAGAGGTTTGATGCCTTTTCTTGTAGAACTACACCTTGCAGTCTTTCGTGGTTGCTGTTTGTTTTTAGGACCACAAAAAAAGTTGTCCTTGCTTGTCTTTTCTAGCCAGAAAATGGCAGCGCTGTTCCCTCGAGGGACCGTAAAACAAATAGTGCTCGACTACTCTTATGTCAGTGGCTCTGAGGGATCTCAGAGGAAGTGGGTTAAGAAAATGTCTCAGCTTTAGGTGTGTCTCAGTTTTGTAAGTTTTCAGGATGATGACACTTTCATTGAACTTTATGTCTGTGATTTTTGTCCAAATAGCAAACAAGTTTGATGTTGATAGTAACAGTTGTTGGACAATAATGTTAGCTTTTTAGATGTAGTTTGTATTGTAACCACCTACTCCGGATGTCACAGTGACAAGCCAACACTGACTAACCAACCCACCTACACATACACAGGGATACATAGGTGCTACCAAGGTTTAACCCACTCTTGCCAGAAATATTTCCTGGTATACTGAACCCTGACTAACCTCCCCGTGCTCAGTCTCTCTTTGGCTCTTAAGCACGTCAACAATTTTGACAGTGTGTGACAGTCAAACTACTCCAAAATCTGTTTGCATCTTGTCCTGTAACAGGCAAATAACAGTGGAATAAACTGGTTGATTGTGTGGAGAGCAAGGACAAGGAAAGGCTAAATAAAAACCTTAAAATTTACTTTAAAAACCAAATTTGATTGACAGTCAAGGTGAAATCCGAAAATGTTGCAGCCAACAGCCACCAATGACCAATGATAGCACGGCAAAACACAAAAATGCTGACTCATGTCTGGGTCTTCGCACTCATAAGGAATGCTTCATGCCGATATGTCAGTTTAGAATAGCACTGTCAATTACCCACTTCATATGACACCTACTGTGACTTGCCTGACCCCAATGAGCAGAGTTAAATTTGGGGGCTGGCTTCATTACCGCTCCCAAAATCGAATGGAGAACTGCCAACCCAAACTGTCCTCCCCAGTCAAGCCAACATTTAATCCGCAGCCATTTTGAGCATGACACCTTGTCAGCATGCTGTCATCTGACACAGTCTTCACTGTCAGCTCATCACACGCTATGGCTGAGTGACTCACGACAGCTCGCAGCCTGTCAATGTAGAACAATGATTCTCAATCAGAGGTACTTCTATGTGTACTTATGTATGTCCCCAAGAGAGTTATAAAAAACTCTGTACATATATTGGCATTAAGAAGGAAAATTACAAATTTGTGTAATACTGATGTCTAACAAATGTCAAAAGTTACCAGCTACGATACTGCTTCGACCTGAGTCAGCTGGAACACCTGAACACCACTTATTGCCATGAACAGTGAATTTAATTAAACTAGCATGTGAGCAGAACTTGAAATCATTAGCTATAAGTAACTGATAAATGGTTGAAATAGTTTCCTGTACTGTCAGTACTGTCACAACATTTAAATTAGTTAGCTTAACATGACTGATAAAGGGTTGAAATGTTTGGCTAAATGTACTTTATAAAAAGTTGGTCAACTAAAAGTAATGGATAACTGTCCAAAGGGTTAGCTACAAGTACTGTTTAGGCTAAACTTTTTAGTAAAATAATAATGACAGAAGTATAGTGAGCTGATATTTTTGACAGAGTCACAGTATGAATAAAACTTGATCAAACATCAAACTATGTGAAAAAAATATTGTAACAATATCCAATTTAATTTAAGTGATAGTGTTAAATAGGCACTTTTCTGTTAAAATTGGGGGCCTCTCCTCCTCATCTGCCCGTATCACTTGTGGTGTACCTCAAGGATCCATCTTAGGGCCCATTTTATTTACACCGTACATGCTGCCATTAGGCTCCATTATCCACCAGCACAAAGCCTCTTTTCACTGTTATGCCGACGACACACAAATCTATCTTCCATCAAACCCAGGAGATTCTCAGCTCCATCACATACACCATGAACTTGACATCCTGGATGGCAACAAACTGTCTTCAGTTAAACGATAACAAAACAGAGGTTATTGTTTTTGGTCCCCCCAACAACACAAACAGCATAGTCAGCCACTTAGGACCACTCACATCTTACATTCATACCCATGCCAGGAATCTTGGTGCCATTTTTGACTCTGAACTCAAATTTGACAAACAAATCAATACTGTGGTGAAAGGCTGTTATTTTCATCTGCGAAACATCGCAAAACTCAAGTCCATTATCTCACACAATGACCTCAAGAATGTAACCGCTGCATTAATCTCCTCAAGGCTGGACTATTGTAATTCTCTGTACCTAGGTGTCTGCCAGTCATCTGATTTTGATGTTCTTTTATTTGTTTTTAAAGCCATACATGGGCTGGCACCCCAGTATATTGCTGAACTCCTCTGCCCCTACTCTAACTCCCGACTTCTCAGATCCTCCAAACATTGTCTTTTAACTGTCCCGCAATCGAGGCTGGTGGGTAAGGGAGATCATGCCTTTGGTTGTCTGTCGTGATTTTAATATTTTAGTATTTTATTTTGATCTTTCAATGTTTAATTGTTTTTAACAGTTTTATTCTGTTTTATATTTGTGTACATTTTATACTATATATATATTTGTGTGTCACTTTTATTTTGTACAGCACTTTGGTCAACTGTGGTTGTTTTTGAATGTGCTATATAGATAAACTTGATTTGATTTGAAATAACAGACTGATCTGATATAAAATATAATAAATGTGTACACTGACTAATTAAGTTCACTTTAACTTCAACTACAGTTTGAGCCGATTAAAGCAAACAGAAAAGTTAAGCCAACAAGGGCTTATTATTTTTCTAGGAATGTGAAAATGTCCCAGCTCCTGCTCTTATAAAATACAGAATTCATCACACAACCGCTCAGGCTTTCTGTCTTGAATGCAGCCACTGAACCTGCCCACAGGCGTGGACACCTAATAGTCCACCCAACAGCGTTAAATAAGCAAAACTCAAGTAGGCATGATGATTTCATTGGCTGTACCTTGTGCCCAAAAGGGAAACTTATGTAATCTGACTCGGCGATCGGCTGCGTGTAGTAATTTCATGCAGATTTTAGTCAATGGAATGCAGTTAGTGTTGTGTATCATGAATTAGCTCCATTGTCACATGTAGAGGGGGTGAAGTTATCACCAAACTCAAGGATATTTTTTGCAGTTTTAGGAGGAAATAAAGTGAAAAATAAATGCTTGTTTGAAGATGTCAGTGAGATTTAAAAGATTGCTGGGTTGAATCCTTTTTTCGCAGCATTCCCTCCCTCTCGTACCCGACACACTGAAGGTTTCTCTGAGGGCCCCATTCATCCTCCTTTCCCTGTGTGTCACAGCCAAGGCCTGGCTACAACCATGCCGAGGCAGTACAGTGTGTGAGTGTGAGAGGAGAGACAGTGAGTTCTGGTTCGTAAGGGTCTCTTTCTTCAGGGTCATTGAGCGCAGGTGACCACAGGAAGTTGTTTTCCAGAGCTTTTCCAGTGGTGTGTGTGTGTGTTCAGCTTAGGGCTGTCTCACCACAGGAACTTCCTCTTTGGGCAAACACACAAACACAACACATGCATGCATACACACTCACCTGTGCACACAAAATTCCTAAAGGACAAGCACTCCCATGTGCGTTATTCAGGGAGTGTTGGTGTCAGCACACACAGAGGAAAATCGATGTTAATGGCAGAGTGTTCATGAGACCTTGGAGACTTCAGCATTGATTTTGACTTCTGTTCTGATAGTTTATGACACAAAGTCAATTCAGTGTAAGAGGTTGAGACATCATAGGAAGAGCATTGCTCTCATTGGCTGGATTTCGATGGATTGTGCAAAAAATGACACCACCTTTCCAAAAAATCCTCACATTTACTACTGATACTCTTCTCCTTCCCCTAATCAAAGCAGTCAACTATTACAGACTGGATCTAAAAGCTGATTATACTAAGTCATTAGTTTGAGTTACCTGGCTCTAAATGGTAAAGTCCTTCCCTTGTCATGGCAGACGTGCCTCATTATTTTGATAGGCAATTTAACTAGCAGGAAAGTGCCACACTCCTGCACCAAATGAGCTCAAGCAAGACTCTGTTTTCTATATTAATCAAGCAGGCATTCCAAGCTGAAGGAATTCTGTTGTTTTTGGCTCTGGACCAGCTGCAGCGCTACTTCTTAAGACGCCTCACAGAAATGACATGTTAAGTGTGCGGCATGTTTTCTCTAACTTTGGGGTCCCTGCAATGAGGCAATCTCTGTCTAGTGGCCTACAGCGAATCAGAGATGGAATGCTCTGTAAACACATACGTACGCTTACTTTATCAAAACAAAATGCACTTACTTCAGCGTCACAAGAGCTTCATTATGGGACATTTTGTTCATGTTTCAAAGGACTATTACACATTAGAGTCAAACTGAAATTGGAATTCTCACTTTTTTGTAAGAAAATATGAACAACAGTGATACAGCTATTTTTCCAATTCTTAAAAAGAGGATAAAACCCTTTATTCAGATATATTAGTGATTGACTGGCCGCTACTCTTTTTCAACAAACCCAAATAGTCTTTGTTATGTACGATGGTTTAGACATTTGTCCTTTTTTACATTCAAAATTTAGGAATACTGAGAGAAGTTTGAATCCCACTTTAAAACTGGAAGCTAGCAAGCCACGGTTTTCTTTTCTGCTAGCACTGGTTGCCACCAGACGTTACTTTTCCTTCATGCTATTTCAATTCCTGCTAAATCAATGGCAGCATCCACACACTCAGCAATGTGTTCATCCGGCAGAGAGGACAGGTCTAGCTAGGGTTAGCAGTCTTTCATGCTTGGGTCAAGTGGTTGCATGTGCCCTGACTGTCAAAACTCACAGAGTAACATACAGAGTCATTGGAATAATGTATGTAGTCATTGACTCACATGGGAAAACTCGCTAAAATAGGATATACACTCCTTTCCCATTGCCAGAATAGTAGCAGACGACTAGAACACAGGTTAGTAAACAGTAGAAAACAGCATGGAGGCCAGTGCAAATGTTACAGTGGTTACTACTTTTTCTGTATCTCATTCAGTCTCTCATTCAGTATCAGTGCAGACTAATTTGGAGCGATGTTTGAGTTCTGTTTGGGCAGAGATAGACGATATTTTGTGGTTATACGTCATTGCATCTCGCAGGTTAAGGGGCTAAAATGCATTCACCCTGGTGTTGCATTTCCATCAATGCCGATTAGAGCCAGAGTCCATTGTACCCTTTGCCAAATAAACTTATAAACTTAAAAATCCTGAGAAGTTCTCTTTTTTAATCTGGACTTGTTTTCTCCAGTTTTGTGTCTAAGTGACTAATGGGAACAACACTTTTTGAAACTGTCTCAGTATTGAGCGAGAGCAGTGGCCAGGCTGCAATTTAAACACTCTGAGCATGCTCAGATCGTCAATTTACATCCACAAAAAGTGCTTGTTTTTGCAACTGACAGGCTCAGATTGTTACTTTAAATATCTGACAAGATTACTGAAAGGATCGCTACAGAACTTAAAGACCTTTTTTTAAGAGTAAGATCCTTTTCATTCAACTGGAAACCACCCCAAATTGCTATCATCAAACCCACCAGACTCCATTCAAATAAAGTTACTTAATCAGCATTTAAGACACTTCACTCAAACTCACAGAAACCATCTTGGTTCGTGATTCCACCATTTTAACAATCATCAACTCTAAATTGGTTGAAATAAACCCTTCATTTACCCAGTTAGATGTGAAAATATACTGGCTAAAACACACACACTGTTCAGTTAATTGGAGTCTGGTGGGTTTGGCAATGGTGACGGTCTCGGGTTAAAAAAAAAGATGTTAGTCTTTATCTTAACAGTGTTAGATTGTTTAGCCACTGTAGTTCTTGAGTTTGCAAATCCCTGCTCGATAGAGTTATAGTGCATTGTCAAAACATAGGCTAATGGCGTGGAGGAATGTTAGCGCTGCTATACTGTCTCGAAACGCATGGAATTCAGTCAAACATGCTAGTCTATTACATCATAGCATTAAAGGCTGTAGGGTACTGATATTATGGTACATTTAATTAATCATATTGATAGTAAATGTGATAGTGTCTCTTATGCAAGTTTTAAAAATGTGCTTTCCATGCCTTCACAGGCTGAGGGAAAGAATCTGCTAACTCTATGACTTTACACCAACTGTGTCTATAGAGTCACAAAGCACAGTACAGAGTCTTCACTGCAGCCTGACTGAAGCTTAACACTTTCACATGCAGCACACATTCTTCAAAATTCTTTTGAGAGCACCTCCGAAAAGAGCCACATTCTTCACCCTATGACAAGTAGAATTGATGGATTTCTCACATCCTGCGATGATTCAAGGCAACATAACTAAACATGATCAAAAGAAGGATTTTTCCTTTCCGCGCAGCCCTCAGTGTTATCCATTTTAATTTTGCACATCGGCATCCCAAAGCTGCATGCCCCTGCTCCCCCTAAATACTCTCCGTATATCATGGCTGTAAAGCAGCGTGTTTCTCCAAACAGAGGAGCCTTTATCTTGTGAAATATTGCACCTGTGCCCGCTGCAGAGCGGATAGCTTTGGCAGAAAGCCTCTCCCTCTCTTATATGCCTCTCTGTCTTGTCACTGGTTGTTTGGAATCTGGAGGAATCCCAGGTATGCCGACAATCTCTGCAGCCATTGACAAATTTCTGTCTTCAGGCCGGGGAAGCACACACACATGCGCGCTCTCATGTGAAAAAGGACACACAGACGCGTACACACACACCTAGGCTTGGCTGTCATCGTCGGCTTGTCAGCGTGCTGCACCTGTGAATGGTAACAAGACCCCGCGGCTCGCAGCACTCTCATAGCTGCCTGACAGACTCAAGAGATCAATTTCCTTCAACAGAGAGAGCATCGGGAATGGAAAAAGTTTGCCTACGATTCTTAGCAAGAAACTCACCATAACATATCTACAATTTGAAAGTCAATACAGCTTTTATATAATTTTAAAAATGACATCCATGCAGATATTCATGAAACAACAACCAGCAGGTCTCAAACAGTCGTCTCTCAGTGAAGCATTTCTCCATTTCCTTTGCAACATGTACATGCACGCATTTTGTGGTTAACACATCCAAATAATGAGTCAATTGAAGTTGTCAAAAGCAACAGTATAAAGCCACAGTTCACCTACACTCAGACTATAACAGTGATCTGACACTAGACACGCTTTGATCTCTTCTAAGATAGCTGTAGGATTTATTTTTTTTCCTGGGAAAACTGTTATTTGTCAGCATAAATGACGGATAATTAATCATAAAATGGGGTTTATTCTCATTTCTTAAAGCTATTCAGTCCTAGATGTTAAATTCAAGGCAGTTTGGCAGTCCTAAAAATCTAATTTTCCTCATTCTGGTGATTTTTATGCACCAATTTGTGCCTTTTCTGCATCGTTTTTTAATGTGAAATTCCAGGGCGTCGGTTTTATTACAACATTTGGGGGAAAATATGAAACAGGGCAGTTTGGCAGTCCTGTGACAGAAATTTTTGAGAATCAAAGCTTTAATTTTCTGCATTCTGGTGATTTTTATGCACCAATTTGTGCCTTTTCTGCATCAATTTATGGTTTAAATGTCTTTTATTTTGTCAAAATAAAAGACCACTGCTACTGTCACAGTTTTATTGGAGGTTACAAATGCACATGTTCTAAATAATGAGAGGGACGTGTCCCCTGTGTCCCCCCTGTAAATCTACAGCTATGGTTAAATTTATAACTTTATCCGACTTCTCCTTTTTTAGCAAGTCCGCTACCATTTTTTTGTACCACAATGACCTGTTATACAGGAGCAAATGACCATTTTATAGAGCTGACCTGCGGTTATAACTGGTTGCAAGGATGGAATTTTTTGTCGCAGGCAGCCATTCTGGCGTGTGGAAAAATATCGGGATCCTAACCCCCCCAATAAATGTGTTTAACAGTCTGTGTGAGAAGCGGGTAATATGCAGGCCAAAATATGAGCACCATATCATTGTGTACTGAAGCTGAAAGCGGCAACCAGCTTTCCCACAATCTCTGCTGTCAAAACAAAACCATTAAAAAAACAGAAAATATGCTCTGAGTGTGCCTTTCTTAGAATTCACTTAAGGCAAAATATAATTAAGTACAAACACATGCCTGAGGTCTCGAGTGTATTTCAGTATTTCACACTTAATGGCACATTGCAGTTCAGTGTAGCCTGTCTTAGTTACAGTCTTTTAACCTCCAAGACATACCCAACGCATCATTAAGTTTGAGCCATAGAAAGGGGAAATCTGTTTTTAATGGAGCTGAATGGCACACAGGTTGATCATATCTTTTTCTTCCACAGCTTTGTTCCACATGATCTCACTCTCTCCCCTCACACAGCTTACTACACAAAGATGACAATAGAGACATATATAGTAAGATCACCCTGGAATTCCTCTGAACTCTTCCTTGGGCCAGTCCGTCTCACTCTCAGTGGACACACACACCGACACCACGGTCAGTTACGTGTTTAACATCTTCCTTGAACTCACAGCTGAGTGGGTTTCAAGAGTTTGTGTGTAATCTGCTGTATCTTTTTTTTTTTTTAACCACAGCATCAGTTATGTCAGTGTAGATTTGACTTACAAATGCCCTCACCCTCCTTCCTCGTGCTGTAATTTGAATAATTCCATCTGGGTCTCAATGACACTATTCAGGTAGAGGGTTACATGATGTCACTGAGGTGAATGGGGCACCTGGAAAAGGAGAAGCTAGCTTGCAAATGTGGCCAGAATAATAACAGAAATAGTCGAATATGGAAATATATTTGCCTATTGCACGTTAGCGTCCCATGTGTCTGCAGACCTTACGCCTATTGCATCAATAGAGCAGTGCAGCATGCATGAAAAATAGCTTGCTGAAGCCAGTATTTATCCATTAGATCTCAACTTTTATGGCTTATGACGGACAAAGGTTTACTTCTGTAGTCTGCGTTCATTTCGTCCACATTTCTGCAAGTTTTGTCAGTGTTTAAGGATATGGATGAAACAGAGCAGTACCACCAGAAATTGTGGGTGCAGTGAAGCATGAAGAAGGCATTCAAAAAATGGTGGAACAGAGCAAATCATTAATGTAGTGAAAAGAATTCTCTGTCCACATATCGGGATGTATTTCATGGCCTCATAAACCACCGCTGTCTACTAACACTGCCTCCGTTAAAAGGCTCATTTCAACGACCTCCTCGACTGCCACCATATTTGTTGTCAACTTTTGACTGTGCCCTCTTTTGCCAACTAGTGGATCTAATACACTAAAATAAGGGCACATGAAAATAGGTGGGACCATTGCACTTGAAATGTCCAGATCTATTTTCGTAAAAACAGGGATGCTACTTGCTTAGCAAAAACAGCAGAGATTGTGCCATAGAACCGCTACAAAGCCCCTTCTTAATGCCACCTTTGCATTTTTACACAGAACCAAATGATGGCAGGGTCATTCTGCTCCAGTGTGTGATTATAGACAGCATGCCGACATCGGGAATCAAAAGAGGCGTGACATGTAACACAACAGCATCGACCTCTAGTTTGACATAAAACATAGGCACTGTCAGCGCTTTATAAACAATAACAAAAAATAACATGGCAATAACAATCATTTACCATCTCTATTACATGGTGGCTGATCTCATCTTTTGCCCGGAGGGTATAGAGCTCCCAAATCTCATTGCTTACCCAATTTGTGGACATTTTGGCTGCTGTTGTTCATCTTTGAGCTAGCTGCTAACTGCTATTAGCTGATTATTAACTCTCCCGCGGTGGGTCGCACTCAAAACACGTCGTTAAAACGTCACAACCGCCCCATCCTGACTGTCCTGTTAATACGGACACCGTTTTGGTGCTGTTACTACCTCCCATGGCAGCTTAGGACGCATTCACATTGGCGCTATTTGGTCCGCTTTAAACAAACCCTGGTCCGCTTCCACAGATAGTTCGGTTAGTTTGGAGTGGTGTGAATGCTCATTAGAACTCTGGTGCAGACCAAATGAACCTGGTCCGCTTGAAAACTGGGGGTCTCCCCTGGTGCGGTTCACTTACAGTGGGAAATGCAAACAGACCATAAAGCGAACCAAAGCGAGGAAATGAACCAAGGAGAGGAAGTGACATAGAGTGCACTGCATTTTGACCACTCTGTCCCCCCATTCCGTGATCGTACCTTTTATACAGAACGGTGAGGCAGCATAACGGCGTGATATTCTCGTCTTGAACAGGCAGTGTAAAATTGGCAAAAGTTAGCATCTAGCTAGTTGAGCATTTAGCAGGTAAGGAACCACGTTTTTCCATCTGTAGTTGATGGAGACCAAAACAGAGCTAAAATGAGAATGTTTTGAACTTTAATTTATCAGGAGACCAGAACTATGCTAATGCTACCAAATGCTAATGTTGCTACATGCCCTATCAACTGAAATGGCTAAAGCTATATGAACGCTAAACTGCTATTCTATTCTAGAACGCAAATTCTTAGTATGTAATTCAAAGTATTTTGGTAATTGTACACATACATCCAGATGGGCATGCACCTTCCCAAAACACACACACACACATAATTGCCACCATCACACACGTACACACACTAAATGCGATGTGGTATAGTGAGCTGTCAGACCGCACTAATTCCTCTTTTTATGTGTGTCTGTCCTACTGTGTAGCAGAGGGATCAGGATTGCCTTTCAGGATAACAACTGAAGCTCTAAGCTCTTAGTGTGTGTGTGCGTGTGTATCTGGGTGAACAACAATTGGCCGCTAAGCTGTAAAGAGCCTTGCAGCCACGGTGTCGCCAACAAATATCCACTGGCTGTCAGCAACGGACCGACTCCGTGTGTGCGTGCGTGTGCGTGTGTGTGTGTATACGCGTGCAGATGAGCCAACTTCCTGTGGTGGATTGAAGTTAAGTGCTGCTATTAGACTTAGGCCTCCAGTCGGGCTTCATTGTCTGGGCGAAAGGCTCGATTATGCTGACAGAAACACACACGTGTGCAAGAATACACATGCACGTATGAACATTAACACACACACACGCCTACAGGTCCGGTTTTTAAAGTTTTTCAACATGTGTGAAGACTTATCTACGGCCTTTTATGCTGCACACACACCCTCCATCTCTTCACACTCACTAAACTTTTATGACAGATACACTCTCTAGTGTCTCTCTTGCTCCCTCTATTTGCTCTCTTTGCCTTCCTGGCTGCTGTAATCTTCCTCCTCAAGGCATAACAGTAGTTCAGCTGTCACTGAGATAGAACTTGGGTTGCATAAGATTTCTAACTGCAGGCGCGCCCCGTAATTCACCTTGCAAAGCCGTACACTCTCCCAAAGCTGCAGAGGTGAATGTGTCTCCTCAATGCTCTATAAAAGTGAATATGAAACTTCAAAAAGGGCAAAGCCGCGCTATAAAAAGAGTCATTTTGGACATTTTAGCACTTGGGATTTGTCACTAAAAGTCAATGCAGCAGCATCAGGTGTCACTTCTTCCACATTCTGGAATTAAACAAGTGATTTCTTCATGTTACTTGACTGAAGACAAAGTTGAAAGTAGTAGAGGACAAACTCAATGGAAAGTAAAACCACAGTCAGGTGGGGGGATGCGCTTCAGCTTCAAGCCTGAGATGTGTGTGCATCGCTCGCCGCCCACGTCGGAAAACCAGAAAGAAAAGTTCAGCTTCTGAGAAAAGGCTTTCACCAGTAGAGAACAGAAAGGTGTGGTTTCTTTCTTTTACACCTACATTCTTTAGCCTCTCGGTACGGCCACGTCGAAGTGTTAAAACGGATTCTGCAACAAGCTACGACCGAAATGAGCGAAACTTCGGGCATTCGGAAAACAATTAAAGCATCCTCTTGGTTTAGTAACAAATGTTGTGTAAGTGTGAGTCTCAGCTGTCGTCACTGTTGTACATGATAAACCACAGTGGCAAAGTCCAGTCACTTTCAGGAGGATGATTTACCACCAAAGAGGAAAGAACATTCACTTCAATGATTGTTCTTTCTACAGAAAAAGGTGTCACAGAATACGGCACCGTGATTTCACTCTGCTGCTTTTGCATCTCTATGACATGACAGGGTGGACATCGTCATCTTGGGTAAAGCGCAGAGAAGATAAAAAGCTAACATTGTTCAGCCTCTACAGTAAATTACTGTAAAACCTTTTAAAGTCCTGTTAATTTATTAACTGTATTTCTTATTTAGAGTCACTGGCACATAAATGGAAAAAGTAACCACACTTTGCGTATATGTCTGACCCATATACAGGGGCAGATTATCAGGAAATGGGCTTCTGGTTACCCACACACACACCTGTCCTACATAGGAGACACACAAACGCGCTTTTTAGATGTTTAGCTTCTTTTTATGTTGTCGTTTTGCGTCTCTCTGATTTAATATAGTGTCTGTTTTGGTTGTTTTGTGCGTCTGCGTTGTTGTTTTGACCCTTTTTGTAGTTATTTTGAGTCTCTTTGCAGTTACTTAGCATCTCTTTGTGGTCATTTTGAGTCTCTTCGTAGTCGGTACATGTTAATTTGAGTGACATTTTGCAGTTGAAGACCAAACTTGAATATTTCTCACTTTAATACTGCAGCTATAGTACACATTATCATCTTTTAAAATAGCATTAAAAAATGTATGTTCAATTGAGGACACTAACTAACAGGAAGAAGGGGCTGTCACTACAGAAAATTCGATAAAACTTGAGTTTCTTCTTGGTAATATATTTTAACCAAATAACATCTGAATGCAATACAAAACATGAAAGATACATATACTGATTATTTTGTTAAAGTTACTGCATATACAGAACACTAATCTATAGATGGGTATTTCCAAATTTACAAGACTTATCACCAAGGCTGTAACTATATAGTAATTGCTAACAAAAAATAGAAATTGAAAACTACTAAATAAAATAATAGTCAAAAATAAACATTAACAAATGTAATCAAAATTATAAAGAAACTTAAACTGCCATTATTATATAACTTCCTGTTTTAGTATCATGATGTAGAGCAGGTTTGTGTGTGTGGTAATTTATTGCATATTCATAGTGTTTTGTAAAGCTGTACTTGCTTATGATATTTAATATAGTGGGGAAATTTGTTTCCAGATTTGGGCCCCCCAGTGTTGACACCATGGCTATGGCCTTGCTTTTTGCTATATTTTAAAACTATATCTGCACAAAACACCTGCAGAAGGATGTTTTACATGTCCATGCCTATGAGCTCATAAATTATGATGTATTGTTAGTGTTGAACTGCCACGCAGTGCATCAGACAGTTACAACAATCTTCTTAAGGCAGGTAAGAGACAACAGGTGCAGGTTATGTACTTGACTCTATGGATAAATAAGAATTTTTAAGTACATGCTACACATTTACTTCATTTTATTGCTTCATAATCTTTATATTTTTAACAGTTGTAACACTTATACAGGATGGCGCACATCTCTCTCGCTAGCCTGCATTTCCTCTCCTTTCCCCTCTCTCTCTCTCTCTCTCTTTCTTTCTCTCTCACAGTGCTGTTTGATTGCTTAAGCCTGGCCATCAGACAGACAGACAATGCGCCCATGAAGAATAGCCTCGCTTCCTTCCTGTCTTCCTGTGCTGCGTTCTGCCTTGGTGAGCAGGGTGAATAGGCCGCTCTGCCCCACAGCCGCCATGAGCCGCGGGGGCCACGGCGGCTAAAACCAACAAAGAGAGCCGTTCTGGGGCCTTTTTTTCCCCCCAATTCACATCCCCTCCTCCTCCTCCTCCTCCTCCTCCTCCTGCTACTCTGTGCTGCCAAATCACTGGGACTGCCGGGCAGATAAACAATCTCTCTCCGTGTTTCTTGTTTTTATCCTTTTCTGCACCACTTCTTAGTTTTTTTTGTTTTTTTGTTTATAGGTCAAGTAAGTCTTTGCATGCATGGTATTTGACTCTATTAGATAGTAAAAGTGGAACATACAAGTAATATCAATAGTACAATAAAATAGTCATTTTTAATGTATTACTTCCAAGTAAAAACACATTTTCGTGATTTAACATCAGTCCAAGAAGCCTATTTTTTGGATGTTACATGCGCCCTGACCATCAGGCTACACGCTTTCTAAAAGGAGGTGTGTAGCATTTTGCCAAGAAACTTTTTAAGATCCAAAAAAAGCTTGGAGAGGAACTGAAATGACCTGAAAGAACGCAAGGAAGGCCCTTATGCTTTGCAAAAATGACTTCCACTTGTTTTGAGTGTTGCAGACTTGGAAAAGAAACAAACTAGCAGCAGTAAAGGATAAAA
Source organism: Epinephelus lanceolatus (assembly GCF_041903045.1). Lineage (NCBI taxonomy): Eukaryota > Metazoa > Chordata > Actinopteri > Perciformes > Serranidae > Epinephelus > Epinephelus lanceolatus. Next base: position 11,731,071 of record NC_135757.1, on the reverse strand, counting down.
CACTGTTTTCTCATTAACACAAATGAAAATATCCCTTTTTTTGCTTTATAACTGCATGTCCCAACAGATATTTTGTTCAACAACACATCCAACTGATTGCCCTCCCCACCCCCCAACAAGACAACCATCTCCCTATGGGAATACCAAGTAGGAGCAGGTAGCTGAGAGGAGCGTTGGGGAGCCAAAATGACCCCCCGACTATTGAAAACAGGATGAATGCATGCCGGGCTGAATACGGGGGTAAACTGTTAGGTCTTTGTCATTCAAAATGATGCTTTTAACCCTTTGCGGTCCCTCTTCCTAACAACCCACCCCCTCCTCCTCCACAGCCACCCCTTCCCTCTTCATTCACAGCTGAGACAATGGAGCGAGAGAGGAGGCCTGCGACTGGAAAGATGAAGACTAAACACGAGATCAACTCTCCCTTTTCTGTCTCTAATGGGATTCTGCCCTGTTAGGTTTCCATCTCCCTCACCGACGCCGTAAAATAGGTGAAAGTTGATAATTATAGAAAGCAAACCCCCGTCAGTCAAAGGCTGGGGATGAATAACAAACAAGTGAGCGCAGGTTGGGCCTCGGCGCGTCAATCACGGCTCTGAATGCATACCGTGCCGCAAACACGTCCGTATGCTGTCAACAAGTGTCAGGGGCTTATGTTTCAGGCTTATGTTTCGCCTGCAGGGACATTCAAAACCAAGGAATTCCTGAACAAACCTTTGATAAAAAAACGGAGGAAAAAAAGGGCCTGGTATCTGCAGGATCCCGAGGAGCGCGTATGAAATGAACTTGAAGCCAGGCCAGAGTGTAATAGCAGGCTTACATGAATGCATATTTGCAAAAAAACACAGCTTGGGTGCTTGATTTAGAAGATAAAAATGCGGTGATAGGACCCAATTTTAAAAAGGTAAATCATTTCCTAAGAGGCATTTTGTGGCGTGCATGCAAACAGATGTGCACACGAGCACATTCCTACACACGTGGCTTTACCAGAGCCAGATGTTTTGCTTAAAGAGGGCCCGAGGTGAGCATTAATGCGTCCTTGTTTGATCTCTGTAAACATCGTGGAGTGATTGTGTTGCAGCGCGGGGCTTGATGATAGCTCTGCTTGGGATGTTCGTGCCGAGGTTCAATTAAGAATGTCGAAAACTGTGCTTAAGTCTGGCTTAAACCATCTGGAAAGGTCTCAAGACAAAGCTGGCACGTCTACAGGGCCGTAGCCATGGAGTCAATAGTGGGGGGGACCAAATCTGCCTAAAGGGGGGGCTTGGAATGAGAAAAAAAATATGAAAAACTTGAGTAATACAGGCAATTTCTTAAGTTTATATTAGCCTATATTTTTCATCAATACACTGGTGGAAGCGTTTAAATATAATTGAAATCATGGGGAGGGATGTGTCCCCCCCATGTATATGTTATGTCTACAGCCCTGCATTCCCACGTGTTCAAATGTCTGCCATAGCTCTCATGACTTCATGGACATGTTTTAAAGAATACACATGTGAAATAAAAACAGGAAAAATACTCTGTCAGACTTCAAGGTTGTTTAATTTCAAACGTTAATATATTTGTCTTCTAATTCATAGTGAACTATTCATCCAGCTTTGACACTCCTACGGGTCACCTCGAAAATCTGCAGCAACCACAGAGTAGCCCCATAACAGGTGACACATTAACAATGCTTTCTCAAAATAAATATTTTTCATTATAAAATAATAAACCTTCAAATAAATATATACTTTTAACTTTACACTAAGCAATGTCGGAATTAGAAAATAAATTTTTCATATAAGGTCACTGTACAATTTACAAGTAGAAGGGATAAGATTTTTCCTTTGTAAATTACATAAAATGATTGATATACATTCCAATGAATGTACAAAACACTGTATGAATGACGTTTACTGATTCATATAAATGTGGATTTATCAAGGTGCCTCTGGTGTGGCAGAAAACTTTTCACAGTTGAAGTATTATTATATGTACAAAAATAAAACATCTGTCAAACTCATTTTCTAATGTACATACCCTTTGCATTTACTACTTTACATACAGTTAGTAATAGGAGTCTGTTCTTAGCATATAAGTTGTATTAAATGTTAAAAAACAAAAAGGCTATCCATTTGGACTCTCATAGCAACAACACGACATCTGGGCACTTGAGGGAAAAATTTTCAGGACAAAACAGTAGTTGAATATGTCTTCATACCTTTTAACATGTGGAGCGCTTATTTTGGTTTACCTTTCAAGTGAAACTCCTGATGCTAGGGTGAGTGGACGCACCTCCAGTGCCTTTTGTAGTAACCTTTTTTGTCAACCAGCCTTAAAAGTTGAAAGCAAAATGTCTCTGCCCAGATCTGGTAGGCATGAAGATCAAGATGGAAAACACAAAAACTCATTAGCTCTCTAATCAAACCTTTCAACTACACAACTACAGGGCCGTCTATCAGTTCAGTCAACATGGAGTCTCTCCATCCTTCTGCGTTCGAACATACACCACCAGCTTGTCTACGTTGGCTTGCCAACATCCTCACAGTGGATTGGGTTTGTGTTCTTGCACCGACAGCCGGGTCGGTTGACTCGGTCATAGCAGCTCTGGCACACAGCGACACATCCTTTAGCCGGGAGGTAGCACAGGAGGCAGGGGAAGAGCAGGGAGAGGAGCGACACGGTGGTCCAGCGGACGCAGCAGTGCGACTGTGAGCACGAGAAGGGCTTGTCGGCGCACGTGTCCTCGTCGTCGCTGGAGCAGTGGTAGAAAAGCCCCTTGACGCAGCAGACGCAGGTGCCGTACTCCACCACGCTCTGCGCCGAGCACACGCAGCGACGCCCGCACATCCAACAGGAAGGAAGCACCCGTGGGCGACTGCACTCTGGGCAACTGCACCGACCACAGTCCTCACACTCGCGGGTGTGTATACCATTCTTTTTATAGGTTGCGCTGCCCGGCACAGCCAACACAGCCCTGGGCTCATTGTTCAGGGGTTTCAGCTCCTCTGAGTTTAGCTCTGCACGTTTGGGCTGGGTTCTGATTATCTGGTTGCTGCCTGCCGGGCCGCTGAGGAGTCTCTGGCCTGAGGAGGTGCTCCCCACGCTGGTCCTGATGCTACTCTGGGAGTCCTCCGCACTGGAGGACCGCAGCACGCCCTCCCTGGAGGTGATGGAAGTATTTGTGTTTCCATACTGAGTCAATGAATGCAGGTTACGGAGATTATTAGGCCCCTCTTCCCGAGTCTCCTGCTGCCCACTGGTCCTTAAACCTGGTGATGTAACCAAGTCACTCTTCTGCTGAGAGACTGGAGACCTTTGGGCGACTGTGGGCCCGTCTGTGTACTCATTACTACTCCCACTTATCTGGATCTGATCCAGAGATAGCACTGCCAGAGTGTGGGGCGGCTGCCCAATGGTCAACCCAGGATCTGGCGGACCGCCCTGGGTTTGCGGAGGCCTTGGTTGCGGTCTCCCTTCGTCATGCTGTGTGCCCGGCGAGCCGGTCGGTGACGGCGACCACCCGCGGCGTCCTCCTCCCCCATCGCTGTCGTTCTGACTTGTGGAATCCATCTCGGGACTGAAGGGCCGCTCTGGCTGGCATGGGACACATCTGAAGTCCTGGAACAGAAAGAGACCGTTTATACCTGGCTGTGACAAGCCATGCAAACTAAGCCATGCAAATCATAATGGACATCTGTACAAGCATGCTATGGAAATTAGGGCTAACAAACACATCACAGAGAGATGGACGGGTTTGATTACATGGGTGATGTAATGTTTAGAGCCAGTAGTGAGGGGTGGTTGGGCTTTTAGAATCAGATCTGCTTCACCCTGAGAGTGGGTCTATGGAACTACACCTATGTCTGTGGCTACTATACACAACATACATGATAACAAGCTGATTCAAGGCGTCAGTTAACAGACTGATAGCTTTATTGAATTTTAAAGCTTCCCTGTCAGAAGTTGGTGAGAACTTCCTGTTTCCCCACACCCCTGACACAACACTGACTAACCTGACCAAGAGAAACAAGTCAGCACATTTGCTCAGAAAAAGAGAGAAATGGTCGATGATGATCTTCTCGAGAAAATGATAAATCACTGAGTCAACTGACAGACAGTTTATCCATAGGTCACTATTGTAAGACATCAATCATGAACTGCGAAGTCTGCGATTCGGGTCTGACTGACTTTGATTCATCTCTCTCCCACTTCCTGTTGTCTCTCCACTGTCTGCAACAGAGGCTCAAAATGCCCCAAAATACTTTCGAAATCAGAAAATGAATCTTAAACTATTCTGATTATTAATTAACGACCCAAAATTCACTGGTTCAACTAAGTATTTTTCCGTCCTGATCCTTTCAGTCTTGTGATATAAAGCCTTATATCTTCAAGTTTTGGCTCTCGTTCAACTGAGTGTGTCAACTTAGTGTTTGGGACACTGTGAAAGACATTTTCTATGACTTCCAACCCAACAAAAAAATCCAATAAGAGCTACGAAAATTAGCCAATTCATAAATCAATGAAGGGAAAGTTAATCTGCAACTTTTCTGATAATCAAATAAGCACTTTAGTCATATTTAAAGCAACAGCGTCAAACTTTTGCTTGCCTCAGCTTCTCAAATGTGAGATTTTGTAGCTTTTATTTTGTCATACATGACACTAAATTGACAAACAGTATAATATTCAGACTCGAGCTGCAACAATTATTTGAGAAATTGATACGCAGACTGAAAGCAAACCAACTTCTGACCATTTTAATTGTCAGTCATTTCAGTCATTTGTCAAGCAAAAGTGTCGAACATTTGCTGCTTCTAGATTCTTAAATGCTTTTTGCAGAGTCTTTTGGAATATTGGTTGGATAAAAGAAGCAATCTCAAGAGGCCACTTCAGGCTCCGAGAGACTGTGATGAGCACTTTTCACAACTGTGACATTTAATAGAGTAAAAGATTAATCAATTTCTCATGAAAATAATTGGCAGATTAATCAATAATTCGTTAGCTGCAGCCATAATTTAGACAAAAATCCGACATCTGAATCATTCTTGGACACATGCATATACTTCTTATGTAATTACAATGTGTCAAACAGCACAATAAATATCCCAGTCTAATATATAATCTATGGGAATCAATATTTCCATTGTCAGAGGCTGCGTATGGTGATGATCAAAGTTCACTTTTTTTCTGTTGGGGCTGAGGAAAGTAGGGTACTTTACTTTAGTCTGATATGGGCCAAACAGATAACACAGACATGGCAAGTTAAAGCTACGTCTGAGAGTGCACGGGAACTAAATGGCATTTTGTTCAACTTTTTGTGGCCCTCTGTATGTTTTTAAGATTCGAACCTTGAACAGAAATTCTGACTACTTGTCTGTAGGCACTCACAGATCAGCTATAATCTCACTGATTCATCGTATGAGATAAATGCAGAGTGACAGGGCAATATGCTAACATATTCAAATGCACAGCCTTGTTTTCCCCAACGAATCGCACCAAAGTAAAGAAACTGACAGTAGTGGCCTTAATTCTCCTTCCTTGTGGTAATTAGCTTTCACATGCCATCTTTGGGGTTGTGAGGTTCCCCCCGTTTCAATGACAATACAGGAAGGGCTTTTGTTTGTTGCATGACAAATGGCCCGCAGCAACCTTCCCCATTCTAACGCATTTTACATTGTGACACTCTTGAAAAGAAGATGAGTGACAAGATAAAAAAAGTTTGGCGCATGAAAGAGTCCATGTAAAGTGTGAGTGATGTGTTCGAGGGGTGGTGTTGGTGGGGGTGGGAGTGAAGCACTGCTCTCTGTGAGCATGCATGAGGGTTCTTTAGGATTTATGAGCCCTTTTTTGCTCCAAATGAAGGGGGCTCGCAGGCACACTCAGATTTTAACCTGCGAGGTGGGGAGACGTGCGGCCCCTCGTCCACTTACGGGGGCCCTGTGTGCGAGCCATGTTGGCCACAGTGGGTGGGTGAAGTGTGGGGGCTGACGGAAGTGGAGCAAACTGATGGCATCGGCTCTTAAAAAAAGATGACAGGGTTGAGATTTGAAAAGGGTTTTCATGCACAAAAACTGACAAAGCTCAGTGGGAGTTAAATATAGAAATCCAGTGAGTCATAGTGTTTCTGATACACATCTGATAAAGCAGTGTTTTCCACTGTGTGTGGCACATTAAATAGTGCAAATACTGATGGATGCAGGAGATAGACAGTATCATGGAGGTGCAGGAGATGTGTTGTTTACATGGGAGGGAAGAAAGTGTATGAATACACACATGTGCCAACTTGGACATGACTAATTCCTAATAAAGCAGTGAGACTAGCAATTAATTTGACATTACTCAACTAATTTTAGATGCAAGACAGTAGAATTTTCATCAAAAATAGCCATAAATAATAAAGTTAAAGTCTGTTAAAGTGAGACAGCCCTTCTGTTACAACCATAACATGATAAGTAAAGCATATATAAGTGTAAGGAAGAGGAGGATAGCTGCAAAGACGTATGGAAAACAACTTTTCAGCATGTTTATGACTTCAGCCAAGAAATGTGTTTTACCAGGAGCCACACTTACCGTGCTTTCGACGCTTTAGCCCCCGTTTAGGTGAAATAAATCCAATGTGGCAGAGAGTTTATTCCAAATATCACCTCCTCAGTCTGGGAAGCCGTCGGTAAAATCCATTGAGAAAGTTTCCAGCCGGAGCGCATTTCGGTTAAAGGCAGCGCTAAGACGTAAATCCCATGTTTTGCACAAGAGCACGAGGCGAAAACTTCAATCAGTCCCCGCCGCCGTCAAACTCCGCTTCACTTTTCTTGCACGAGGACAAAAAGCAGGAGAAAGGAGCGACAAACTCCGGCTCACTAGTAGTTTTAATTCGTTGTGTTTTCTCAGCAAAGGCTCTGAGCGTTTGCAACTACTTTTCTCGTGTGTGTGTGTGTGTGGTTTTTTTTTTTTTTTTTTTTTTGCTCTTTCCGGAGAGGAGGTCGGGATTTGGGCTGTAAATGGCGTCAAGCTGAAGGGGGAACAGAGCGCTTGTTGTTGCAGCGGATATCTCGCATCCGGTGTTCAGCCATTGGCTGCTCGAGAGCAGCCATTCACACCCAGTCTTATCAATTATACTGCCGGGGCCAAACACTGCTGGTCAACTGCTGGGGAAGTATGAGGGCCGCCCTCCTGAGGGCCACGGGCTCTTATCGCCGGCGACCCATTTTGGAAGCAGCTCTTTACATAGACTTTACTGATATTCAGTTGGCACAGTAATTCATGTTTGTGGGGTAGTCCACATAGGCTGAAAAAATACCATTTATAAAATCTAAACATTTAATTTGACTTTTAAATTTTCACCAATATTCAGAGCCTATAATCAAAAAGCCCGCTCACCAAATATATTAGATATTGATAAAACTATAAAGAAAAAAAAAAAATCAATGCTATGGTCAGCAGATGTGACCATAATCATAAATAAACCTGCTACTGTTTCTACTGTTATGGTGTACTGCAATTCTGTGTGGTTTGTCCAAGTGGAGTTGCCGTACCCTAGCAGAAGCTGTTGCTTCACTGCTGTGGGTACAATCAATATTAAACACTGTACTGACTCTGTTTCATTACTTTCAAATAGGGCTGCAACGATTAGTTGACAACTATTAAAATAATCGAAGACTATTTTAGTCGTCGACTATTCAGTTTGAGTCATTTTTCATAGACAAGTACTATAAAAGAACCCCAAAATACTCTTATTGCAGCTTCTTACGTTTAAATATTGGCAGCTTTACACACTCTCCCATGACGGTGAACTAAAACCCTTTGGCATGAGTATGAAACAAGACATTAGATGATACAATTTTGGGGTTTGGGAGAGACAGACCGACATTTTTCAACATTTTAACACATTTTTGATAAAATAATTAGTCAGATTAGTCGACAATGAAAATAATCGTTAGTTTCAGCCCTACTTTCAAATGTTTAAAAGTGAAAACTAGAATGTTATATTTGTGTTATGTAGGCGGTATTGTTGTCAACCGTTTTGGAAGTGTTAGTATGTCGTAAAAAGGTCATGGTATGTTCACATTTCCTGCACGGCCCTCAATCATATGCTGGCCGTAAAACTTTGATCACCCCTGAACTAAATTATTGTTTCAAAATGTTTTAAAATGGTCACTTAAGCTATTGAGTTTCTAAAAATTTCTTGTGGGGAAATACCACCCAGAGGGACTGAAAACGGCCCCCCTTATGTTGCCTTGTATGGAGGATTAAGAGCTGCAAAATAGTAAAACTACTAATAAAATAATACTGTAAGTTTAATGAGAAAAAAAGATAATTTAAAGTACAATGTGGAGGTACTTGTACTTTATTTAAGTATTGCCATTTTATATCACTTTATAGTTGTACTCCACTACATTTCAGAGGACACATTGCACTCTTTACTACACTACATCTATCTGATAGGTATAGTATATATATCACAGATTTATTTCATATTCAGGATATCAAGAGCATAGGTTTCCTTTCAACATTTGGGAGACGCCTATAAAATGGGGGATCGGGAGGTTGGCCACCAGAATATTTTCATCATCAAACATTTAATTTCTTGCTTGCCGGGGAATTTTTAAACACCAAGTGCCTTTTCCGCATCAATTGATAGTGTAAATGTCTTTTAATTGGTCAAAATGAAAATCTTCCACTCCTCTCATTCAAAATATACTTGTAAAATGTTGCATTTTTATAGCTTGAAGTAACCAACAAAAATAGCGTAGTTAAAATTGGCTCCATCTTGATCAGTTGTAACTGACCAAGTAATTTAATACAATCCTGCATGGTGAGTACTTTAATTTTTGAGACTTTGACTATATTTTGATGGTGATACTTGTGTACCTTTAAGATGTAATGCATCATTACCCATAATTCACCACAGAAATGTAGTGGAGTGAAAGTATGCAGCAACATGAAATGGAAATCCCTTAGTACAATGCTGTGTTAGAGATAATGAACCTTGTTACTTTCATATGACGGTATTCTATACCAGTTTGACAGAGAGGCAACTGGGGTACTTTTCCATACGCATATTGACTTCCCTTTGACTCTCAGGGCAGGATGTTAATCACCCTGAGCATCCCTGGACACTTTGCCCACTCTGCACCACTTGAGGCTCTTTGCCAGGTTTCTATAGAGCTAAGGTTAAAAGCAATCTATAGCAGCTGATACAACTAATTAGCAGGCCAATATACTGTATTGTTTACTGTCAGCCCCTGGAAATTATAGTGGAGCAGCACCCCCATGTGGATTTTTTTTGGTATTGCAGACTACCATGAAGAGGCTCAATTTCACACTTCAAAATTGAGTCAAAACAAACCATCAGGTCGGTTTAAATGCCTGTGACAATCACCTGGAAGCTCTCCATATAATTCTTAATGAAAACTGATGGTCTGTCTTGATGCCATCGACTCCCACACACAATTTGTCCCGTTGACAAGCAGTGACGTATAGGTATGTGCATGAATGAGAATCGGCAAGTTTGATATCAGATTCAGGGCAGTAGAAGTCAGTGTGTACTCTGAAAATTCAAGTCACACACACTCGCAGACACACCTTACAAGTCAAGCTTCCAAACACAGTGTTAGCCAGCGATGAGGAAAAATAAAATAATAAAAAGACCAATTAGCCTGTGTTCAGTCAGTCTGGGACATGAACCAAAAGAGCAGCCCTTCAGTGAAAACAATGAGAGCTTAGACATCTCTCTCCTCCCCTTCTTTTGTTTTAGTAATAGAGTGTCTGATCAATTCCAGACAGAGTAATTATGAAGTTGTGAGCACCACACCACTGGGAAAGGTCGCTTTAATCAACTCAGAGTATGACTTGGCAAATTAACTTGGATCCAGGTCAGAAAGCTTTCAGGACTTCCCTCTTGCTTTAAACAATTTATCCTCCTTTGTTTTCCCTGTCTCACCGGCTGCTGCTCATTTACCTCCGAACCTTTTTCTTCATGGTGTTAGAAATTATAATGAAAATGTTGCATGGTTGCGAGGCGAGTTTGCTAACTGCTCGTTTGGAATACGTAGGAGTCATTATTCTAGCTGTGTGTTATCACCGTATTTCGTACAGTATCACAACAAATTGCGGCGTAATTTACAGTTTCTGATTGCGCTGATCAATATTTATTCATTACCCACGTCAGAACCACTTCACATCCGTTTTCCGGGCAGCGTGTGGGCAATTACATTGTTTCAGGGCAATTTCAGCAGGCTAATGAAAGCAGTGCTCTAATCAGACGTAATAACGGGAAACAGCAGTGTGGATTTGCAGGTTCTTTAAGTTGATTGTCAAGTACACCTGTACCACTTACTATCAACTGATTGCAGCTGTGGTGGGCGCTCAGATTCAGATTTTGGTGTGGGAAAGAAATGAGTAAGAAATTAGGGCTACAGGTAGGGTTAGGTTTAATTTTGTCCATATATACAGTGGAACATTTAGCAGCTTAAGAGCCAGATATTTCCCTCAGGAGTGGCTGGAGAGCAAATCAGAGCTAAAAAGAGAGTGAACGCTAGACTTTTCAGATTTTCCAGGTGGTCAGAAACATGACTCCAAGTGAATGCTAATGTCGCTCCACATCTGCTGGGTGTGTAAATAAGCAAGTGTTTGCTAACAAGTTTGCCATGTCAACTTAATAGTAATGGATGACATGTCAGTATTGTGTTTAGTATGCTTCTACTGCCCATGAGTGGATCAAAAAAACAACAACTTAAAACATTTAATGAAGCTTCAAATTTATGGAGCAATGAAGAAACTGACTGAAATAAATGCATATATTTATGCAGAGATTTTTCCAAGGTTGTTGACATTTAATTGACATTTTCAGCAAGTTACCGGCACATTTATCAGAGTTAATTTACCTCTATCTGCACAACCTTTAACCGTAGTGTTAGCCATGAGCAGATTGTGACAGGTCAGAGTTTGCAATGGTTTTTTGTTTGTTTTTTGGTCTTTTTGCATCTCTTTATGGTCATTTTTGTCTCTTTGTAGTTGTTTTGTGTCTATTTATAGTCATTTTGTGTCTTCTTGTGGTTGTTTTGTGTCTGTTTGATGTCAATTTGTATCTTTTTTGGTCATTTTGTATCTTTTATGGTCATTTTGTGTCTTTTTGAAGTCATTTTTTATCTGTTTCGGTGTTTTGTGTTTGGTTTGGTTTCGGTGTTTGATGGTTGATTTATGTTGCTTTGAGGTCATTTTCTGTCTCTCATAAATCATCTTTGGTAATTCCGTGTCTCATTGAAGTCATTTTGTATCATTTTTGGTGAATTTATATGGGTTTTTTTGGTCATTTTTTGTCTATCTCAAATAATTTTTGGTAATTTAGTGTCTCTTTGAAGTAATTTAGCATCATTTTTGGTCATTTGGTATCTTTATGGTCATTTTGTGTCTTTTTGAAGTAATTTTGTATCCTTTTCACCGCTTTGTGTCTTTTTGTAGTCATATTGTTTCTTCTTGGGTTTTTTTTTTTTAAGTATTCATTTGTCTTTTTGTGGTCATTGTGTGTCTGTCCAAAGTCTTTTTTTTTTATCTTTTTGGTAATTTTGTATCTTTTTTTGGTCATTTCTGAAGTCATTTTGTCTTTTGTTGGTCATTTTGTGTCTCTCCAAAGTCATTTTGTATGTTTTTGTTCATTTTGTGTCTTTTTAAAGTCAATTTGTATCTTTTTCCCTGTTTTGTGTCTTTTTGTAGGTGTATTGTTTCTTCTTGTGTTTTTCTTGTGGTAATGTTTTTGTCTCTCTAAAGTAATTATTTGTCTTTTGTTGGTCATTTTGTATCCATGACATTTTCAAAAATTTTCACACTTTTTGAATCGTATCTATATTGGTCATATTGTATCTCTTTTTTGTCTCTCTAAAGTACATTTTTGGCCCTGACCCTTTGGGCTGCTGGGCCCCCTGGCCTGTGCCCATACAGTAATCCATGATGTTAGCCGGTGGAAATGTATTCTGGATTTCTGCACAAGAGGAGCCATTTTTGGTATAAATGCATATTTCTTTGTGGTTTGATTTAAAAATTGTTGAGTTGTACAGGTACTGTCTTTGTTTTCTTTCTCTTTTTTATTTTCTTGCTTTTCCATTCGTCAAGCTTTTGCTTCTCTCTGGTTAAGGGCCAACACAGCCTACAGGGGCCACTAGTGCAGCTTGTAGAGTTTCCGTCTTCCTAATTTATGATATTTGTTGCACATTAATTCAACAGTAGAAGAAAACATGCAGTTTTAGTACGAAAAGTCCCTGAACAAAAGACAAGAATAAATACTATTATCCGCAAGAGCACATGATGTCCCCTTTTGTTTCGGCACCTTCTCGTCTCAGCAATTTATCTCCCAGGACTCTCGTGGAAATCTATGAAAACAACAAGTTTCATTCAGTGACTTTTCACATCGGTGGTGCTATGATGCAAAGGCAACACATTTGGAGAGAATCCTCAGCAGACACACTTTTGCTGATGAGCTAGGCAGCCATGCATAAGCATGAGTGAAGGGTGAAGATTTAGGCTGATGACTAATTTTCCTCTTATTTCACACTAACACCTTGCTGATTATGTGAAGTTGAGTATGTGTTTTTTCAAGAAAACTTACACTCAAGTGGACAGGCACTCATCACTTCTCTTCTCACTCAGGGCACACCACGTACTTTCAATCAAAACTGTGCTTCCTTAAGGGACGGGGAAATCAAGAGTAGATGTCTAACACTAAAAATCTTTATTGGCTATACACCAGCCATCACATTAAGACACCTTTAGCATCTGTATTCACTAGATAAATGCTGGAAAGTGTGTTTACCGTACTTCAGCACAAGAAAAGTGAAGATTAACGCATTTGTAGCACTCTCTAAATTAATAGCTTGGTGACAGGCAATAACGTTATTTCACCTATCTTGTCCCCAGAAGATCTGTTCATCCACCTTGACAATAAAAGGCAATTTAATTGGATTTAGTTTGCATTCATCCGTCATGTACACTCGCCCAGCCATCTCTCAGGCTGCTGAATCAACCATGATAAATGTCTATTTACAATAGAGCCAGCAAGGTCTGAAAATTGAGTATTTAATGATGGCTGAGTTACAGCAATTCCAAAAGTTTTTGTCCTACGCCACAAGCAATGCCCTTTCTTTTCTTCTCCCAGAATACCTGAACAGTGAATCGCACTCCCGCTGAGCCCAGCAGAATGCCCTGCACATAAAAAAAAAAAAAAAAAAAAAGAGAAAATTGAAATGAAACCTAAAACCCCTGCTGCTGTGGGAGATGAACTGTGTCTGGATTGTCAAGCAGACACTGCAAACTGTTTGAAATAGCTTTGTAAAAGGACAGAGTCTCAAAGTCCATCGGCTCGTCTCCCTCGCTGGCACACATGCTGAGACCAAGCTCAAGCTGCTGTATTGCTGTGATATGATCCTGTCACCTGATGAGTGGGTCATTACAGCACACAGGTGTAGCACTGTACGGCTACATCGATCCAGAGATGTACACAGTACAGGTGCATCAAAAGTTGTTCATTTGGGACCCATGGATCAATAAGTCAGGTTTCACATTTCTGACTTTGTAATGTTTAGAAGTGACTCATTTTAAAACAAGAATCTTGTTAAAAAAAAAGGGGGGTGGGGGTCTAAATATGCCCTGGCCACATAACGAAACGTTAGCTGAGGTCGGTGGAGTGTAAAGGAACACCCAAAATACCTGGACAGAGCTAACATTTGCTAAAATACTGAGCATCCAGGACCAGCTTCTGCACAGTGAGGAAAAACAACACCAGCGGTGTCCAAACTTTTATTTCAAATGGGTGCCAGATTAGATAATGTGAAAACACCAGGGGTCCAGCTGCTTCTGGCGTCTAAAAATCACAAACAAACAAGACAAACGCAACTGTTTCATCTTCCACTGAATATGTATTCAACTTTCCAGCGCTCCTGAAAGCGGTAGCTCTCACTGTCGACTTTGTACTTCTTTGCTGTGGCCATGTTTGCTATCTAGCTGTTAAGTAACGATCCTGTTTGCTTGTTTACTATCAATGAAAACACATTAGTTCCTACCTGATGCATGTCTGATAGTCCTGCCATTGGGCCAGGATTGGCTCCTGGGCCAGACTTTGGACATGCTCGTACTACACTGTGGATGCATCAATCATGAAAAAGGCTTATTTAAAAGTAACGTGAATCCCCCAGAAACTAATGTAGGTAGTTAATAATGTGCTCTTTGATTTTGGAAGTAATGCTCTGTATTGTAGTAAAATAGCTAGCCAGGGTTGCTTGTGGTTGCAGCTTTTGTTAAGGCAGATAAACAATCAATCCATTCCTTACACCTTTCCACCAAAATGAACACATATATGCCAGTTTTTAAATTGTGGAAAAACTAGTAGACAAGTTTGCCTTTCTAATCTTTTCTTCTTTAATGTTGCGGTGTTACTCCTTTTTTTGTATCCATTACTCATTCAGCCTCTCTTTCAAACTCAGTGCAGACTAATGTGGAGTGATGTTTGAGCACCTCTTGAACAAAGACGGATGCAATTTGTGGCTGAAATGACAAAAAGCTGCAGGAGCAATCAACCAGCGTGCCAGAGTATAGGCCAAAACTAGCGTGTCCACCCAGGTGTCATGTTTCCATCACTGCCAATCGGAGCCGGAGCCGATGAATACCCATGACTACTGAGTCATTTGTCCTGGGAGTGAATGTTGATTGCAACCTTTCCTACTAAAGACAAAAGTCAGATGTCCAGTGGAAAAGGGACACTGCTTGCTGCTTCAACATGTGCTGAAATTCACAGCTTGACACTACTTGACAGTAATCATTGCCAACAGTGGATGTGATTACGGCAGCAAAGTGAAATTCCATGTATTGTCTTAAGGGTCACCAAAATAATCTTAAGAGGTCTTGAGATGATTAACATAAAAGCACAAAATCCTCGATTTTGGCTTTTTTTCTCTTGCATGCTACTGAATGTGTTTATGTCTTCAGGTTATTAAAATAAAACAAGGATAAAAATCATGCTTTTTGTTGAACTCATGTGCCTCTGTGTAGAAATCCTACTTGCTGGACTGTGCTGATCAGATTTTGGAGCACGCCCAAATTTAACCAAAGCTGCTTTAACTGTAATTGCTTGTATATCACTTTTTAAAAAGTTTTATGGTTTGACTGGTGCCATACGATAATGTTTCTTCGGCTACTCAATGGCTGTTAGTGCTCAAGTTTGAAGTTAGAGCTGACTGGTTGATTTTAGAGAGACTGTTGCCCACAGACACAGAACAATATCTGACTGGCTCAGATCAAGAGGGTGTTATATTATAGCAGACTCTGGGGGAATGACCTAAATAAGAGGGATTGAATTTTTCACTGTTATTGCTTCACATGTCAGATGTAAAAAACAGCAGAAATGAGACTGTCACATCTGAGGACATGTGCTATTTAATTTAGCGAATAAATACCTCTTGTGACATTGAGCACATAATCAATGCACTGAAACAGTCGAGAACAACTTCCCACTTATGCACATAGACACATCATTCTTCATATCCTTTACTTTTTTATTCTGTATTCAACGCTGTGGGCTAATATGAATAGCATGACCCTATGGAGTTCACAGCTCTGAATACCAACTCTGTCCCAACTCTTGTTGACTTCTCTGCTGCCTCTCCTTTTCATTACAATACAGAGAATACATGCAGTACACAAAGGCTATGCTGAAGCATCTCAGCGGATGCTTGGTCGGGGCAGAATTGAAGAGGAGAAAAGGGAATCACAGAATAGTTGCTGTCGGTGCTACAAGTCGTGATATGGGTACTGAGTGAGGCTCGGCTAGCCACGCTTTTGTCTGGGTGGGTGAGAACCTGGCTATTGACTTGGCTGAACACAACACAGATGCCCATGTTAACAAGTAATTTAGTATGGTACATTTTATATTAACATTAAAATGTCTTCCAATGTGTGAAAATGATTTAATTTGGCCCCAGTACCTTTCAATATTGTCTTAATATTAACTTTTAACAAGCAAAACTCTCTCAATCTGCTGGAAAATTAAGTCAATATTAAATTACTTAAGAATAACATTTTAAATGTTTTGTTTTTGGAAAGAGGTATAGGACTGATGTATTTTCCCTCCCACAAACACCTAATAATACCCCTCAGCCCTGGTAAGGGACAGTATGGAAACTAGAATTATTGCCTTGTAGTTGTATGCCTCCGCGTACCAGAGAAGCTTAATACAATTATTGCAGTTTCAATATGGACACCCAAGGTTAGTGTCAACAATTAAGTATCTGACCAAATGCCCCTACTGTTCTTGAGTTATGGTGTTAAATGATGGCCAAAGTGGTTTTGCAGAACATTATGATGTCACAGTGAAGCTGACCTTTGACCTTTTGGATATAAAATGTCATCACTTCTTCATTATATCATATTAAACATCTGTGTAAAATTTTATCTGAATCAGTGCGTGAATTCTTGAGTTATGGCCAAAAACATGTTTTGTGAGGTCATAGTGACCTTTACCTTTGACCTTCGCCCATCAAATTCTAATCAGTCCATTGTGGAGTCCAAGTGGATGTTTGTGTCAACTTTGAAAAAAAAACATCCTTCAAGGTGTTCTTAAGATATGACGTTCTTGAGAATGAGGCCGATGCAAGATCACAGTGACCATGACCTTTGACCACCAAAATCTAATCAATTAGTCGTTGAGTTCAAGTGAACGTTTATGCCCAATTTGAAGAAATTCCCTCAAAGCATTCTTGAGATATCAGGTGCATGAGAATGGGACGGATGTACAGTCATGGCTGGAGAGACATTGGGGTGATTGATTGGGGTGGGGAGGGGGCTGAATCTTAACTTTTATTTTACAAAAAAGTAAGACCCCTCCAAACATTGTGTGTATTTCCTTTAGACCCTCCCCCTGACTTTGAAAAAAAATGCAACACCAATATAACAAACAGCGCAACACCATCCGCCCCAAAATATCGTCGCAACACTCCAGCCAGTGGTACTTCCTGGTTTTCGTTTGCATTCTCTCTTAAATGGACAATGGGGGTGTGGTTAATAGTCACATGTAATCTATCAATCTTACCATGGCAACCAGATTGCCATTCTATCGCTGGTGTCAAGATCAACATCATTAGCAAGGATAGTGATAGCATGGATATTAGCATGGGTAGCGATAGCACATGAGTTATGAGGAGGAGGGTTGTACACTTAAGACACAACCATGTACACTTGAGACAATGGCTTGCATTTTGGGATACACTCCCGTAGCCTCTGACTAAAACAGAGCCAGCACTTCGCCCCGACCACACTGCTAGCATAACTCTCATCAGCTAGGAGATCAGCAAGCAGTGAGTTCACTACATTCCACAAGCTCTTAGCTTTTTTAGTAATAGAAGAACAAATAAACAACTCTGTTACATGCCACAATCATATAAACACAAGCCAAATAGCCATCACATACATTTGCTATTTCAGTTTGTTTCACAGATCGTTCATTGGCTCAGTGGGTGTGTGCTCATGAACGAGTTAACTCATCGGAGTCATGGCTCAGTGTGGGTTTGTGCCCACAATGATGTCTTGGTTAGCTTAAGTTTGCGCAAGTTTGGAGGATGACGTTTGACCTGCAGCTTCTACTGCAATCATAAGCTATCCTTCCATTTCAGCGACAACGTTTTTTAATTTTGAGCACAAAATTAAAAGGGACACTCTGCTGATTTTCAACCGGCTCTGTATCATAATAATGTGAGCAGTACGTGTAAATGAACTATGATAAACTTTCTTCTATCTAACCAGTGCCTAGATCTTCCTGCTCCCCTCCCGGTGAAACTCCGCCAGATGACGCGGATGACATAAACAATGGGTCATCTGGAGTAGTTTCACTGGCTCTCCAGGGCTGTTGCTCAAACTATGGGCTATACTTCCAAGTTCTCGTACTGCCCATCACACCATGCCTCCACCGTGGGCAAAAACAGTAGAGATATAGTTTAAGAGACAGAACCGCCCCGCTCACTCTCTCATAAGAACGACATTATTCATCAGCGGTTATTTTGTCGCCTCTCCTTCTTTTTTAAAATAATAAAAAGAAATATGAATTGGATCAGATTGTATTAAACTGTATGATATGCAGGAGCTAAACCAGTTACATGATGCCTAATCTCATAACCAGACTTGTTTCTGACTCATAGACTGTTTCCGCCAACTTAAGGTGACGCATTTAACTTCATTACAGTTCTGCATTCTGTTATGACGCGGAATAAAGAACAAACAAAAAGCCACAATTTAATTTATTTCTCACGGAAAGAATTAATCAGAAAGTAAATGTGAGTTGAGGAAAAGTTCCTCATCTGCTCTCCCAAAAAAGTCCCCTCAAACTTTTCCTTCCTGCTTGAAAGAGTGATGTTTGAGTATTGTGAGGAGCACGCACTTATAGATTAGCAGACATGCCTCATTTCTCTCGCATCGATTGTCTGGTCAATCTGACCCCTGCCCTGCTCAGCACTCACTTCTTATACTCTTGACACTCATGTGGATTGAAGCTCATCTTGATCTCATTAGCTGTTGTGGACGGAAGGTTAGGTAAAGTACTCTGACTGCCATTTCTCAGACTTTTCTCAAATCTGGTTTCGAACAATATCATCCTTTGGGAAAAGCTTGAATAAATAAAGAATTGAAAAGAGGCTTCCACGCTCTACGAAATGTCACAGATTAGTATTAGCAGGGAGGGTGCGGAAACCTCAAGGGCGTTCAACTGAGGCATTCATTCTGTATATTGAAGCCTGTGTGTGCCACTATTGTGTCAGCCAGTATAAAGACCTTCATATATTGTGTGCATGAGGTTATCAGCTTTTCACAAATATGAAATATGTATGTATATTGATGCTTGGCAGGCAGGGATTTATGTTGGCAGGACTTTTGTGTTCAACAGCAGGAAAAGGGGAAGCTCTAATCTTTGTTAAAATTGTACAAAGGTATATTGCAACATGGGATATTATTCCTATTATATGTTTGGCTCAAGTGGGGACAAACAACAGAACCAGCTGTACTGCAGAACACAGCAACATAGCTGAATAAAAACCAGCCACAGACAGTCCAGATACTCTATCCAGTCCTTTATCCTGTGATTATGTGGTGGAGCTCTGGATGGGGTTTAACTTAAGCTTTCGTTTCTCTTTCTCTTGGTGAAGTGATGGAAAGCGTTACAGGTGTGACCACTATGGGAGGTGCAGAGAGGTCAAACTAACCCAGACATGGCATCAGATCTCAGGGTTTTCGCTGTCCAGCTGGGGTCACTGTTGTGATGTGTTTAATGGGTCTGTGTGTGTGTGTGCGAGTCATACAGCGTCTCATCATCTATCACAATAAGAGGCACTTGACTAGTGGGCTGTAGGCGAAGGAGGAGACTCCCTTTGAGAGGAAGCTGTTTGCAACCTTCACCAACACCTGTAGCGTGTGTGTGCTGATGTCTGAAGTGTGTGGGTTGCTGATGTGTGTGAGGATGTTAACAGCAGGCTAATGCTACGTTTCACTTACCTTGGAAGTTGGAGGTCAGAGGGTTGGAGCTGAGAATGATGTTTGCAAATGAGCTGACTGCATTCCAGTAGCCTAGAGCAAGTCAGAAAAGCAAGATGTTATTAGCAATAGCAGTTCTAGCCAAGTTAACCATCGTTAGCAATGCCAGTTGCTCATGACACATTACACTGTATTTTGCACATACAAACATCAAAGCAACATGTCCACAGATAGAAGTTGGACAGCACTGTGTGTACAGCTGTTCAAATGAGACACAAACAAGACAGAAGTGCTAACAAAAAAAGCTTTCACAGCTGTTGATGCTTGAAGCAGCCATCTTGGATTTTGAGGTTGCAGTTGGTGAGGTTCCTCTGACTTTTTGAACCAAAAATCCAACTTTATTGACTTCTAAGTGCAAATGGAATGCACCATAATGGTCTACAGCTTAGCTAGCAGCTCTGTGAGGCTGCACTTAGCTAGCTAAATGCTAACATAGGTGTGCAAAGATGTTTGCATTGACAATGCTGTAATGCTAATATTTATCAGGTTTAATATTTACCCATAGATGTAAAATAATAACTAGATACTGGACCCCAAGATGGCGCCTATTCAGTCCAATAGAACTGGTCGCCTGACACATTAGCCAAAAAACATTTCTAGCTTCTGGGTTTACTTGCTGGGTATGCAATCAACTCGGTTCATAGACTTTCAGTTGTGATGATGTCACAGGAGTCTGCAATACGAAGTGACACAACGCTGAAATGTGTTCCTGAGAGCCTGTGTTTACCATGTTCACCATCTTAGTTTAGCGTTGTAGCATTTTAACATCGGCAAATTAGCACGAAACACAAAGCTTCTAGTGTGGCTAAAAAACATAAATGGTAAAAAATAAAAACCACCAATAGCTAAGTGTGAAGTATTACCAATTAGCAGTGGGCATGTTACCTGACCTTCAAACACATTTCACTGTTAAAAACCTAAATGCCAGAGGAGAACGTGCTTGCTTCCTGTCTGAATACACTTTGTAAAAATAACCGTGGTGATGTAATTTTGATGTCATCAGAGTTACCTCAGATTAAGCTCAAAACGAAAAACATTTAAGAGAAAGTTCGCATTACAAACTGGAGGTGTGGGATTTGAAAGAGGTGTTTACCGCACAGAAAGGGTCTCATTAAAGATGCTATTAGTTGCATTATGGGAAATGTAGGGTCCACTGTTCCGGGAATCTGACTCATACTAGGGACTACAAGTCAGGATAACTTTGCCTTTGCTGCTTTGATTTTAACAATTCTTCCCTCCACCAACCTTTTGTGAGTGACGCACAAAATCCCAGGTGTGGCACTCGAAGATTGGTGGCTCTACTTGGGTTTGGTTTTCTGCATGGAGCAGCACTTAGAAGTCGGTACAATAAGGTGACATGAAAAGGGGTCATCCCTTTTGATAAGGCACAAAAGAAATTTTATCAAGTCATTCATTCCTTGCGTGTTTCAGACAGTGGAGCCACTTTTGTCCTACTTCCCCGTTACACGATGTCCTCACAGTACTTCACATTGTGCAAGTCCACAATGATATAAAAATGTTCCCCAGCTTTTCTAAAAATGTATTTTTAGCCCCAGTAGAAAGACGAACACAGTCACATAATCAATTCACTGTGGGACACCAATTTCCCTGTGACTACCTCAGAGGTGCAAAAGGTTGCACTCTTTCTCTATAATTCAGTTTTAGGAACTGGAAACAGTTCCACAAAATATATAGCAGCAGCTGAAATTATATCCTTAGGCAAAACTGTTACAATGGTGATATTTTAATAATTGTACATGAGGAAGGAGTAGAGTTGAATATACTGCAACTAAAGGGAAAAAAGAGTGAAATCCCATTGTCATGGCAACCTTTTGGCAGAATAAGCCTTGCAACGGCATATTTTCTTCGCTCTCCAGGGAGTTGGGTAAACTGTGAATATAATAATGTGATAATGCATCTGACAAATACAGGAGGTGTGATCTGATGGTGTGCTTTGTAGGTTCTCTCGGCAGCCCTGATAGTAATGTGTTTCTCTAATTTCCTGTTCGTTTATAAGGGGAGGAGGTGTCACTCTACACACAGAGTTGCCAGCTTTACGTTGTGGATGCTATCTGTACAGTGTGGGCTTTTTGTACTGCAGCTACAAGAAAGCACTTTAGTTTTCTTATACCCACCCTTCAGTATTGTAGAGAAATGGCAAATGGTGGTTGGGTAAATGGATGCTGCTCTCTGGATCCATTAGAGCAGGGGTTTTCAAAGTCTGACACTGAGCCCCACCTCGCCAAAAACACCATTTTTTGACTATATTTCCAACATGAAGGTATATGAATAAATGTAGGAGAGGGTGAGTGTTCCTGCAATAGAAGAATCTGAGCCTTTGCTCTGTCAAAACTGTTGATAAAATGTAATATTAATGGATTTTGAAACTCATACTTTGATGAAGGAGATAATTATGATCTCCATTTTGTAACTATATCTCCCATACTGGGGGTCTTTGGGGATTTAAATAGGAAGTGCTGTATAATGTTGCCATGGAGTCAGTTCGTCAGCTGTGGGCTATTTTTAAGCGTATACATTTATTTACATATTGGCAAATTGGCACCATTTAAAGTTTGCTGAATTAGCCATTAAAAGTTCCCGTTCACATTCTGTACTTAGATTTACACATTACTACTATTTGATTATTTCAATACTGATGAACTTAAAAGCCCAATGATTCTGAGGCAGGTTGTGAATTTTAAGGAGTGCGTTTTTCTCTGTGATTTCCAAGTGGATTTATGTTTATTTGCAATGAACACTGGGGAGAATAAGGCTTTCTTTGGAAAGTGGAAGTGAATCTGAATCTAAGGCCTTTTCTACATATACATTTGCAAGAATATATTTGAAAATGCAGCTGTTTCTATGCTTTTTGGTGTTTCGTCTATACACAGGCCGCATTTTAGGTCACTGAAAACTGATCTCATGTTGTAAAATTGGAGTGTGCGTCGTTATCTACTTTGTGAGGCATCACAAATGAGGCAACATTTCGTGCAATGGCAAACATGGCCAAAGTAGTGCTGGGTCTAACCTTACTAACAGGACTTTTTTCATGTTTACACATAAATGTACAGTTCCTCCTCCACTATATTGAGGAACAGAGGTGTCAGAGTGCACAATGGAGGTCACTGCTCCAGGTAGCCTTCTGGTAATAGATCTATTTATAGGCGTCTGTTTGATCAACATCTTCTTCTTTGCGTGGTTTTAGTGTTACGGTTATATCACTGCGTGTTGGTTTGGCATACTTTTTGACAGTGCTTACATTTTGTTCGTGGGTTTTCATTTTGACAGTGATTTTTTTTTATAACAGTGCTTGTATGGATCGGATTTTTCTGTTGGCATACAATGGTTTGTATGACAGCTAACAAAAAAGTGCTGCATAAATAGCGTCATCATGTTATGTAGTTAGCATAGGGTTAACTACTTAACGTATAGTTACATAGGTTATTTTTATGCAAGTAAAGTTAGACAGGTTAAATTTAGGTAAGTTAAGTTGGTCAGGGTTAGACAAGTAAAGTTAAGTAGGTTGAGTTTTGGTGGGTATAGTTAATTAGGCTAGGTTTAGGTAAGTAAAGTTACATAGGTTAGGTTTAGGCGAGTAAAATTTGGATGGTTAGGTTTAGGCAAGTTAAGTAGGTTAAGTTTAGGTAAGTAAAGATATGTAGGCTCGGTTTAGGTGAGGAAAGTCGGGTAGAATAGATTTAGGTAAGGTAAGTTAGATAGGTTACCTTTAGGTGAGTATAGTTAATTAGGTTAGGTTTAGGCAAGTAAACCTAAGTAGGTTAACTTTAAGTAAGCAAAGTTATGTAGGCTAGGTTTAGGTAAGGAAAGTTAGGTAGGTTAGATTTAGACAAGTAATGTTAAGTAGGTTATGTTTTGGTGGGTATAGTTAATTAGGCTAGGTTTAGGTAAGTAAAGATACGTAGGTTAGGTTTAGGTGAGTAAAATTCGGTTGGTTAGGTTTAGGCAAGTAAAGTTCAGTAGGTTAAGTTTAGGCAAGTAAAGATATGTAGGCTTGGTTTAGGTAAGGAAAGTCAGCTCGGTTAGATTTAGGTAAGGTAAGTTAGATAGATTAGGTTTAGATGAGTATAGTAAATTAGGTTAGGTGGTTTTACACGGTCCTGAGCACTGTCTCCTGGGGGAAAGTACGTGTTTGTTTGACCCAAACATGCCTCATTATGTTCTTTCTTTACTCCTAACAGTGCATTAGTCACATGATCCCAGCCTTTCCAATTGTGGGGGTTGTTCACAAATTACTGGGTCATAATTAAGTGGGTTGTGCACAAATTGTTATATATTACTTTTCATAGATATATGTACCAACAGTGCGTGAGAACAGCCTGGTGTATCATGTCTGTGTGTTTAGATTTAACTGGGTTATGACTCTGAGGCGGAGTGTTATTTTTGACACAAATTGCAGCTGACCTTCTCATTCTCTGCACCACAATTTGAAAAGCCTGACATTAGTAGTTATGCATCTAAAATAAAGAATTCAAGAAAAAAAAAAAAAAAAAGAAAGACTTGCTCTCTGGCTGCCACAATAGTTGGCATATAGCAACTTGCAAAACCAAGCTAGCAGCTCTGAGACTTATTAGCAGGATTCAACATGTCCATCAAGAAGCTTGGCTGAATCTACCCACTGGGCACTCCATGTATAATATGAGTCTCTGGGATGAAGCAATTTTGTAAAAAGCACTTTCCACTGTAGTGAAATTGCAGCTTTAATGTTACTCGTAGACCGTATAGAATCAGATGCAAAGCCCCACTCCTCTACACATATGCACTCTCACACATCCTTACATGCACAAACACACAACAATTTCTACCACATCATTACTGTGCAGTCCAATACACCTCTCATCCTCCCTCTCCTCGGAGTCACTGGGAGCAAAATTTGATTTCCGCCTCATAACTCTCCCCATAATGCGATATCGCCAGCACTAAATTGCCAAGATAACCTTTATCAGAGTAGAGGTGAAAGCCCTGAATCGTTGAGCGGTTATTCCTCTGCCAGGCAAGAAAAACAAGGAGGGGGGGATAATAGATATTTTCCCTCGGGCAAAGCCACGGACACCTCAGCGGCGTCACTGAGCCATTTGGGTCGACGCCAGGTGGTAAAGAAATGTTCGGAGGAAATGGAAACGGACGAATGGAGAATCAGAATAATCCCTCCGCCAGTTTTCGTTCACAGAACTTTATTCTTTTTTTGACACATCTGAGGAGTCATTTGCCGAGTCTGCCTGTGTGTATGTTTGTGTGTATAATGTGTGGGCTGCGAATTATGCTCTTTCAATAAATCTTTGTTTACTCAACCTTAGAGAACATATCAAAGAGTCAGGCCTCTTGGGGCCCGCTGTGCTGGTCTTGGTACATCTCTGAATATACAAAAAACCAAAGAGCTTGTTTTCTCTTTGTTTCTCTCTATCTGAGGAATTATTCAATGACTGCTATATGTATTTTTTAAAATCTCTTTCGTCATATGAAATAGAATTCAAAATGCATTATGAGAAACAATGATACTGAGATTTTGAAATATTGGGATTCCTGTGTTTGATGCCTCACACCGAAAATGCAAATACTGGAGCATACACGCTGTGCCTTAGTGCCACATACATGTATCCAGACTGTTGCACATCAACAAACAATTGTTGAAAGTATCCAAGTGTGTTTAATCAACTGTACTTTACCATTGTACTTCCGCTTGATTTGATGCCCCAAAGCAGCAGACTCTGGGGGGCCCGAGCCAAGAAGCCTACTGAGGCCCCAAGTCATTGCATTGACAGATACACCTGATGTTGTATGTGTGACAGTTACAGGTAGCTAAGTGACTGACCTAACGGTACCTGGTGAGCCTGGGACTGATAGCATCCCTGGCTTCTCAGTCAGATCCACACCTTGATCCACTATAGTGCCGGACTGTTTAAAAACCAACATGGCAATGGCTGAAATGCTGATTTTTCTATTTTTATCTTGACCCTTCCTGAAGCTACCAATATTTTTCCTTAAGCCTTCCTGAGTGACCACAGGAAAATGCATGACCCTAACCCTCCACCATAAACAACTATAATTTATTATATATTCCCACCAAACATAGGTACTGGAACTAACACGATGAGCAAACAGCACAGGAGTGAGAGTTGCATGACAGAGGGTATTCAAAATAAATACAAGATGCAACCATTTAAAATTGTATGTCCCTCCCATAAGCCAAAATAAAAATCCCTCACCGATGCTTAAGAAATTATTTGAGATGCCTCCCCCATTTTTAACCACCCTCTCCCCCCTCATAAATGATGAGCAATCCCTGTCAGGGTCGATTTTTCTGCTGGAAACAAAAGCAAAAAGAAAAGAGACGATAAGACGAATTTTGAATGCAGACCTTTTACTTGTAAATGAGTGTTTTTAGATTGTGGTAATGATACATTTACCAAAGTCAATCATCTGAATTCTTCCACAATTAACAATAAATCACTGCAATCCAGGGTTCCGCTGTGTTATACTTTTAAATTAGCATTTCATCACTCCAATGAAATTGTGATCCAATGTATTGCCAAATGAAAATTCTTCCCTCACAGCTGCAATCTATGGAGAATAAATGCACAGCAGCATGGAAAAATGATTCTGTGATATTCTGAGGAGGCCAAACCATTGATATAAAGCAGCCAACAACTGCTGGTGTGAAAGCAATAAAGGGGAATAACTGTAAGTAACTGTGCATAGGAACACATGCAGAGTGTCTCAATGGTAGCTGTAACCAGGCAGAGCAGCAGATTTTTATTTTAGGGAACAGCCTGGGGAGGCAAGTGCCAGTGAGTCATAGTTTTGTATAAAATCACCTGTGCAAACTCTTTTGGCGGTTGCGTGCTTTTCTTATGCCACATTCTCATTATTATGATCATTTTTTAAGCTGGTCTGGGCCTTTGTGTCGAATACAATCCAGCTGTCTCACCAGAATTGCACATTGGTTCCCTAAGTGCTCATGTTCGCACTTAGTGTGATATTACCGCTGTGACACTGGTTAGAAGTCCTGAGCATTACATACATTAAAGCTGTTGCTATTTTTTCCCTTTGAGAGCAAATCAAATCAAGCATTCCTTACATCTGCTCAAAAGGAGATGGAAGTTGCCACTCATTATTTGAAAATAACATTCAGGTCAAGTCATCTCTTCAGTTTTGACTGAACTATGTGAACTATGAATTGCCATCAAATAATTTGTCCAAATACTTACTTACTTATTAACTAGCAAATGTTAGCATACTAAAACGCTAAGCTAAGCTGATGAACATGGTCAACATTAAGCTGCTAAACATCTGCGTGTTGACTTTTGTCATTGTAAGCATGTTAACATGCTAAATGTATAGTTTAACTCCAAGCACTGCTGCTCACAAGCACATTACAGCATCATATCAATGCTAGCATAGCTGTAATTTCAGTAGGAAGTTTAGACGATTGCTGGTTCAAACATTTAACTTCAGCTCAGTACAAAAATCCTTTACAAGTGCTGTTTACAGTGTTAACAGCTCAGCAGCCATCTTTAGTGAGCTTTACAGGTGGTGAGAGATGGATTTTGTTAACTTCAGACAGCGCCAAGCTATTTGATTCCAGTCTTTGTGCTAAGCTAAGTTAGCTGGCTGCTGGTGGTACCTTTAAATTTAGCGTCCTACGGACATGAAAGAATTGACAACCTGTGGAACTTTTTCTGTAAACGGGAAAATCATAATTCATCATACTTCTGGCCAACCGACAAATGAAACCCTGTCTCCTAGAAATTGCGTTTATATACAAATAATATGAAACAACAAATATATTTTTGAGGGAAATGTAATTTGTTACTATTTGGGACATAAAATACAGAATTTTAGTGACTATTTCTATTAACATAACGAGGAAATGTTGCTAATTAATGTAGCCTGCCTGGCAAGTTGCAGAAATGTTGATACTACACTTAACAAAATGTTCACTGACAGGTTTCATTTGTTTCCCGCCAAAATCGGCGATCTTGAGATACACTATCCACTCATGACGACGGCATTGTTTCTTTATTACTGACTTCTAAAATTAACCTTACCAAAATCAAAATCTTTCCTAACCATAACCAAAGCACTTTTATTGCTGAAATCTAACCACAGACCGGAGGCTACGGTGTCATTTCGTTGCCTTCATTATCTCTTAACATAATTCAGGTGGTGTGTTGTCACCACATAACAGCGTCATTATGAAAACAGTTTAGTATTATAGAAATGTAATTTCGAGGGGACAGAGTAAAAAGATCCTTTCAGGGAGCGTATATTGCGGTATGGAATTGATGATATTTTGGATCAAAATACCCAGACCCAGCTATTTCAGTGGGCAGGCTTGGTGTGCCACGTTCAATTGCATGAATGCACTAGAAAAGAGGGTTAGTAAATAGTAGAAAGACACATGAAGGCCAGTGAAAAAGTTGCAGTGGCTACTTCTTTTTTCTATGTTACTTATTCAGTCTCTCTTTCAAACTCTGTGCCGACTACCTTGGAACGAAGTTTGAGAGCTGCTTGGATGGAGGTGGACAGAATTTGTGGCAGCGTGTCCGCCCAGGTATCGTATTTCCATCACTGCCAAATGGAGCCAATCGGAGCTGGAGCTGATAAATGCCTGTAACTACTGCAGAGTTATTTGTCCCAGGAATAAACGCTGATTGTAAGCTTTGCCCTAAAATATAAAGGCCAGATGTTAGCGGGAATGGTTGCAGTGCTAGTTTCTTTCCAGTTAACCACTCATGACCTCCAGCAAATTAACATGTTTTAAAGTGAAAATTTAAATGGAAAAAAGATCATGCTCAGCCAAAGTGAGATATCACTCTGAGACACTCGGGGACTCTTTATAATGGTAGTTGCTCCGTTGCTGAGCCACAGTCACACTTTCAGTTTCATTAACACTGCTCATATTCCAAATGGGGTTGAAACAAGGGCCAAATTCAATCGAGCAACAGAGACCAGCACTCTGACTGTACATGCGTGAGAGATGGAGAGCAGTGTTGTGAGCAAAGCCTCTCTTCCAAGTCCCCAACCAGCCTTATGCTGCCAGTTCACTGATGCAAATTATCAATAATGTCTCTATCTGCTGTGATTTAGAATTACATAATTATTTTTGAGCAAATTTCCAACATTGGCTCCAACATCTAATTATGAAATAGGAATAAAAAAGCTTTTAGATGTGCGTTATTGCATAAGAATAGGAAATTAGGGCGAAGATGTTTAGGCTGAGAAATGGCCTCACTACCTGAGGTAATAAGCATTTTGATTATTCGCAGAAAATTAGAAACACAGAGTCTCATACTGAGCTCAGCATGAAGTCAATGGGCTGATAGCAAAAGAGAAACAGGGAAATTTATTATCTTCTGTTTGTTCTGAGTGTAATATCTGGTTAATCGTGTTTTCAAGTGTTTCAACCACGCCGGTGATGGATGAGGCGGAGGGAATATCCAGCAGCTCAGAGCCAGCACGTCTGGATTTTGGCAGGACGGGGTAATAGTGAGCGCGCTGCATCTCTCCCACATTGCCAAGCAACCCACAACTCTTCCACTTTACTTAGAGCCATCAGCATTAAAAGCAAAAAATATCTCACGACTTCATTGATTTAAATGCAGAAAACCATAAATATCAACTCTGAAACAAGGGGGGTGCAGCAGCAGCAAGCTTTATTTCAAGAGCGGTCACGAGTCAAGACTTAAATCTCGAGCCATCAGCTCTGAAGTGCTGCGTCTTCAATGAGTCCAAATACGTCTGCGTTTAGAAAAGATTAAGTTGTTGCCAAAGCTGTGCAGCAATGAAATAGGATTTTAGGTCACAGCGGGAACAAGATCTTATTCTGAGGCTGCATGTGTACAGGAAAAGACAAGTTGATTTTTAGCCTAATGCACCCTAGATCGCATCTATTCTCTGTCTCAAAAAAACTATTAGTTCTGGGTCATACAAGGGTAAAGATGCTATTTTCTGTTCCTGGTGTGAATAAACCCTAAGACGCCTGGCGCATATGAATCCCCCCCCCCTCCCCTCAAAAGCTCCCTGGCTCAGACTATATGTCTATCAGGGAGCATTATGTGAGCACCAGTTGGCTTCTCCCTCCGTCGATGTGTCACTCTTTCCCTCCTCTTCCTCCCTGCTTTTCAATCCGTCCCTATTCTCTTTCTTCACACCACAAAAGGGTCTATAGCGGGCCGTCTGAGCTGTAGAAAAGACCTTAATGTTTTCAGGAAGCCGATGATGTCTCAGCCATACCCAATGTGCCACTAGTGGCGCTGCATTAGAGCAGGCAGGGCAATCTGCTGTTGGACCCAACGTGAGCAGACTTGTGAGCAGTGCTCTCCAATAGTGTTTAATGGCCAAGCTTGGCTGCAGAGTCCAGAGTCAGCCGGGACTGTGAGACAAGTCCCTCTGGTTATGGATTAACATTGTAATAGAAACACACTGAGTTGCTATTATGGCAGAGTAATGTAAAAGTTTGTTGATTATATATATATATGTTTGCTGACTGTAACCCTTTGGAAACAAAGCAAAAACAGACTGGAACTCAATCAAATATATATATATATAAGCCTTTCAAGACTTCAATAGCTCTGTATAGTATTACAGAAAAATGTTCAGCCCGAATTGGAAACTATGATTTGCCTCTGTATGAATATATGTGTATGGATAGGGGACAGTGATCCAATCACAAGAGGACAGCTCTGAGCCTGTCTGATCATACCTGGCATTAGAATTTGTCTCCACATGTGCCTTGTGATTTGAACTCACTTCTCCACACAATATGCAAATAAACCCGCACACCATTTTGTTTGCAAAGACCAAATGTATTGTTTTCTTTATCATGCAACAAGCTAATGCACCCAACAGTCCCTCTGCCTCCTTCACTAGGAGACTACTGCTGTGGGAGTGTGCACCGGGGACAGTTAATGCAAGTCTGTCTGCACACACAGTAACAAGGACTGTTAGCATCATGCGGCTAACAGTACCTGACAGGTTTAATGACACAGTTGAGCCATTTTAGTGCCAGGGTGAGTTAATTGGGACAGTTTAACAGCTGCGACTGTGTTAGCTTGTACTCACCAGGCAAACTGATTGTTCGTGGAAAGGAGGCAGTCCCTGGAGATGGTCCTGAGATGGTACTGTGTCCAACCTGTGTAACAGCAGCAACAGAAAGTTTGCTCATCTGGCAGGTGGCTATATATGCACAGACATCAGCTGAGCAAGCCAGGCTGCTCTCATGCACTGTTCGTACATATGCCTACAAAAAGTAATGCACCACAATTTCTATATAACCTATGAAATTACGAGACAGTAATTTATGTATGACCCACGTGAAAGAAAGGGTGGTCACGTGACCAATGTTCTAACAGGGGTAAATAAGAAATGAAGACCGAAACTCTGCATAAGGAGGCAGGTTGGGGTGGTGGATGGGTCAAACAACACAGGACTTTCCCCCAGGAGACCAGTGTTCGGAACCAAGTGAACTTTGAGTTATTCTAAGGTACATCATTATCATGTTTCTCTCCCTAAACCTAACCTCTGCAACTTCACGGTAAGTCATTAACTTATGTTAGGTACATAACATCATTTGTGGTTTGTTAATTTGTTAGATATCATACAAACCTTTGAATGTGCATTTTCGTAAGATATCATATGAACTATTGTATGAGGATACGTTGAGAGGGCAGATCCTTCAATGTGGCCCAGGACACATTAATGTACACACTGCTTAAAAAATGCGACCATGTGCAAGTGTGGTCGGAGTAATCCGATTTCAAGACGCATGACGCACGCGTGATCCATCCAAGACATGGGATGCATGATAATATCGGCACGTAATTGGTATCGGCCAACATCGGCTTTAAAATGAACTATTAGAATCGGCCAACATGATTTTTCTTAATTTGCACAGTGAATGAATATTATTGAAAAGTATTTCATGTCTCCATCTACTGGTGGGCCATCATGACAAGAGTATGCATCCATAATTTGATGCTAATTCCACTACAGAAGAGACTTGATGATCACTTAAATTAGGTAGGGAAAAAAGCTGATACTGTATATTGATACTGGTATCGGTTATCGGTTGAATGAGTTGTTACATATTGGCATATTGGATATCAGCAAAAAATCCAATATTGTGCATCCCAACCCAAGACGCATTTTAATTCCAGGTGTAAACAGGGCCAATGTCAGAGACATGTTATCTGGGACATTTTGAGATGTAGTTCTGTCTGAAAATGTACGGTTAGTGATAAACAAACACAAAACATTTTTATTTTTCAGCTGTATTTTCATAGGTTTTGTCACGCTTGTTGTTTGTACTGTTTTTCTTATGTGGTGGGTATATTTGGAGATTATTCCACCAGTGTACGCAACGTGTTCTGGGTGCTGTAAACACAAATATTATGTTGCTATGGAGTAGGTCAGTTTGCCACTGGCAACACCTGAACCAGTTTTGGTATTGTTGGTTTTTTAAGCATGTTTCAAGCACAGAGGCGTTTAAAGTGCTGCAAGGCAAAGAAAGATGCACAAACATTTACCATTTATAACTGGTACAAACGAACTATATATAACTATAATGTCATCGCTACAATGTAGTAAAACACGTTTGTAATATAAAATATGAGTCTTCATCTGAGAAGCACTGTTGTTGACAAATACTGTGCATTAATAATCACTTAAACTGCTTATAAGTGAATTTAGTGAATTACGTACAAAGTAGTGCTCATAAATGCAAAATAAATAGGGGGACTTAAAGTAAAGTGTTACCCTTACATTATGGTTAATCATCATAGTAACCATGGACATACAGACAACAATCACCTGGATCATGTAAACTACTGTGAAAACGGCTAAATTTATGAACTATGTGGCATGATTTGAAGCATTTCTTTGGTTTTCTTGCAGATTTATGGCCATTTTTATTCAGTGGACACCCAGATAATGCTGTCACAGGGAAGTCACCTATTAGAGCAGCACACATATGTTATTTATAACTCTGAAAGGGACTGGACTGCTTTATGGAACAAACAGTTTACGGCACCAAAGAAGAGAAGGGAACTTTCTTGCAACAGGAGATAAACAAGGTGAAAAACAAATTTCCTCTTCTGACAAATCAAAAAGAAAAAACACCGTGAAACATGTTCAATCAGTGGGTTTTGTGGGAAAATGAGCAAGCCAAAATTATTTGGCATGATTGGAAATAATACCCTGTAAAAACAGAGTCACACAGCAGCACCGAGAGGAAATCATCTTGTTGTGACAGCTCGTCACACTTGAGGTGACATCCCATGTGCTACGTGTTACATTGTGAGTTTAAAGTTATTTCTGTAGACAGCTCGAGGTGGATGAAGTGACCCGAAATCCATTTGCAGTTAAAATTTCATAAACAAGATCATGTGGCTTTCATTCCGCGGAAAATGTGAAGACGGAGAAGTTCTAACAGCTGTGAACAGATGCCGTCGCGGCCGCGCATTCAACGGCGAACACCTGCCATCCATGTGGCATGAGTGCGAGAGGCTAATTGGAGCCAAAAGTCAGGGGAGACTGGTCCCTGGATGAACTGGAAGCTTTTGTTGATGCTTGACTTTGCTGCAAGCTCTTCATGAAAAGGAGATGAGAAACGTCACTTTATCTCTAATCTCTGTTCAAGTTCGTTCTATGAAAAGAACAGATTTTTTTTCCCTTTCCTACCGATAATATAAATCTGTTCTTTGACAGCAACAACAATACACACAGTCACTGAGCTGCACTGAAGCACACTGAAAGTATAAAGCCTCTCTGCACCAGGAAATGATTTTTTTGCTTTTAGTTAGGCGTTGAAAGTCCAGGCAGACAACAGTAAACATAAACAGACTCCTACACAGCCTCTTCACTTCACATTTAAAACTAAAGCTTTGTTAGGCGGCAATTTGGCTCGGGAAGTTCATTAAACTGCGTGGGTGCCTTTTGCATTTATTAGTGCAACATTATCCCTCCGTCTCATGCAGGTTTGGCCTTTTTATGTTTTAATTTTCAAAATAAAAAATGTACATTTGGACAGAGAGAATTTGTGCACAAAAAGCGAGTGATTCAACTGTTATAATGCTCCCAGTACACTCAGTATTGCAGCTGTGGGTACTGTAAAAATGCATCACAGTAAAGAGTCAGATTCTGGCTTTGAACAGAAAAGAGAGGAACCCAGTCTTTGAAATGAAGCGGGGTAAAATAAAAAAAATCCTGAAGTTCTTTTTTCCAAGCTCAGTGTGCCAGAGGACTTGCAGCTGCAGATAAAGGCCGGAAAATAACTTCTGTTGCAATAAAC
Source organism: Epinephelus lanceolatus (assembly GCF_041903045.1). Lineage (NCBI taxonomy): Eukaryota > Metazoa > Chordata > Actinopteri > Perciformes > Serranidae > Epinephelus > Epinephelus lanceolatus. The sequence continues at coordinate 11,697,221 of NC_135757.1, read as the reverse complement.
CCTATCAAATGGGACCGGAATCAATAGATATTGCACTGCATAATTTATTAAGTCAAAAAAAGTAGATTTAGTATTACGCTTTGACAAGAAGAAGCAAGTGCTTTGCGTTTTTCTTTTTGTGTTGCTCCTCTTAAAGGTATACTATGTAGGAATTGTTGTTTACGAGTCATTGCTACAGTCTATGATCCACCCAACTGTCCTCCACACCTCCACCCTCTTGACCAAATATCACTTCTGGCTGTCATTTACCATAGACTGTACAAAAACTGGACATAACAACCTTGATGTCACCCATTGGTTTGTGGGCTCCCGTTTTGAAGCCTCAAGTTCAATGTTTCGGCTATCGCCATCTTGGATTTTTGGAGCCAGAAGTGACCGTATTTGGATGAGAGGGTGGAGCTGTGGAAGATTGAGGGTTGGATCTGACTCATAGACTGTGGTGTCACCTCATATGCATAACTTTGGGCCTAATAAAATGTAAAGGGGTGACATTTAAAACAACGTTACCTCCCGAAAAGCTGTCATTAACCATAGAGACCAAAACTGTTCTTCGTACCAGGCTGTAAACTTGTTTATTTCTGCTGGAAAGTTGGGCATTTTAACGTGGGGATTAACTCACTCTTAGAGCCAGCCTCAAGTGGCCATTCGAAGAACTGCAGTTTATGGCACCTCCGCATTGGCTTCATTTGTCAGCCTCGGAGGTTGCCGCTTGCTATTTACACATCCAGCCATGTCCATTATTTTATACAGCTTATGCTCCCTACACTGCTTGCAAGTACACTGCAAGCTACTGAACTATTGTAGGAACGAATCCGATTTGTCGGCTGCACATCCATGATGAGAATCTCCCGTTCCACCACAACCCTAAAGGTGCACCATTGGATAGAGGCTATTGGAGTACAGTGAACTCATTGTCATGTTCAAGAAACCAGTCTGAGATGATTTGAGCTTTGTGACATGGTGCGTTATCCTGCTGGAAGTAGCCATCAGAAGATGGGTACACTGTGGTCATAAAGGGATGGACACGGCCAATACTCAGGTAGGCTGTGGTGTTTAAACCATGCTCAATTGGTACTAAGGGGCCCAAAGTGTGCCAAGAAAATCTCCCCCACACCATTACACCACCACCACCAGCCTGAACCATTGATACAAGGCAGAATGGATCCATGATACCAAATTCTGACCCTACCATCTGAATGTCGCAGCAGAAATCCAGACTCATCAGACCAGGCAACATTTTTCCAATCTTCTTTTGTCCAGTTTTGGTGAGCCTGTGTGAACTGTAGCCTCAGTTTCCTGTTGTTAGCTGACAGGAGTGGCACCTGGTGTGGTCTTCTGTTGCTGTAGCCCACCTGCTTCAAGGTTGGACGTGTTGTTGGTTCAGAGATGGTCTTCTGCAGACCTTGGTCGCAACAAGTGGTTATTTGAGCTACTGTGCACCAGTCTGGCCATTCTCCTCTGACCTCCGGCATCAACAAGGCATTTTCCCCCAGAAAACTGTGGCTCACTGGATATTTTCTCTTTTTCGGACCATCCTCTGTAAACCCTAGAGATGGTCGTCTTGACTGTGTCTACATGCCTAAATGAACTGAGTTGCTGCCATATGATTGACTAATTAGCTATCTGCATTAACAAGCAAATGAACAGGTGTCCCTAAGTGGCTAGTGAGTGTGTATAAACAATACAATCATGTGCTTTGACCTACCACTTGACAACTTCACAGCTAATTTCCTTGTAATGCATCCCTGAAAGTTTTCAAGTGTGTATACGGCATACACCTGCGTTATCACATAGGTATCACCACTGAGCGAAAGTGAAAGTCAACTCCAGATTCATTAATTTCAGTATGAGCTTTGACCGTTTTATTGTGGCACGAAATATGCATTTTTTCCGACACTGTGTCCTCAACAAACTCAACAGAACTTTATAGCTGGGGGTTACACACCCATGAACGTCCGGACCACAGAAAAACAAACAGAAAACACAGGCGGATGGCAAGGCCTCTGCAGATAAATACACTGCCACACACTTCTAGTGGGTGTTAAGTGATGATTGAGTACCCTGGAGCCAGATGTATAAACAATGTGCACACACAGAACCATGCACACGCTGCTTTCCACACAGAAAGTGGTGTTTTCAAAGAGAGAATGTCTACGCTTTACGTATACTTCAGACAACCATTCACAGAGTTTTCTAGACGTAGCTGCCGGCGATAGAAGGAGGCCATTATGTGTATGATGAGGAATGCAACCGAAGCAAAAGGTTGTTTTTAATCACTTTTAAATTCGAGCCATCATCTTCCCGAATTAATTATCTTTTCATTTGATCCTAAATTGTGAAGCATTTTGTAAAGTCTGTTTCGATATTAGCTCTATGGATTAATGATCGCTCATCTTTCTGGCCTTTAATAATAATGATTGAGTTGATACCGTAATGGTGGTTCAAATACATGTGATAAATTAGTGGTATGGGTGCTATAAATAGCCACAGCTGTGTGCAGTGGTCGCCTGTAATCACAGCTGTTCTGGCGCTTTTGGCTAATCTTACACTGTTTGGATGTGTTAAGAGTGTTCCTTGATTTGAGAACATCCAACATGCAAATTCTGCCGCCAATCACTGTGACACTGCCTGAACTGACAGCAGAGGGAGCCACGGCGTGCTGCCGAAGCTAAAGAGCATATTTTCAGTCTCGCCCTAATGCATGTCCACCCACACGCAGCGAGAGAGAGAGAGTAGCAATTAAAAACAAACGACATATGATAGATTACCCTTTTGTTACATCTTATTATTCACGTCTTGAAACTAGAGCAGCGACGGCGCCCGCTTCCCTTCTTTCTCCTCTCACTCTTCTTAGTCTCAGTTTGTTATTGACCCAGTTTGCGGCGGCCGTGTGAAGTCTTGCTGCCTGTCATCTTCAGATGAGGAAGGGAAGGTGGTGGTGGCAGCGGCAGCAGTGGTTGGGGGGCAAATGACGTGGCGGAAAAGAAAAGTTGTGTTCTATAAGGAGAGCGGGGCGGAGAATTGGGTGACAGCGGCGTGCTCCTTCCACAGAGTCTTTTGATTTGAGCAGTAATGAGTTCACAGCCAAAGGCTGCGATCCCGCTCCAGAAATGGTTTTCCAACCCCCACGCCCCGCCACCATCCCTCTCCCTCCATGCCCTCTGTTGTTCCTCATAAACTGCCATTTACAGAAGTGAAATGCCAGCATCTGCTCGCTTCGGAACCATCCTCCACACTTATCTTGTCATTTTATATCTGTAAACAAGGAGGGTGAATAGGCTACATTGCAGACGGGATGAATATGTGAAATACAGGCTCAAACCTATCTATAGAGTGCAAGAGAGTAGGGAAGACCGGAGAGAAGGCGCAAGACCCACTGTGATGGAAGAAAAAAGGATGTGTATCATAGCAACTGGTGCCACCACCCTGCTGCAGGCCACATATAATCTTGTTGTTTATCATTTTCCTTAAAATACAGGATCATGGACCTTATTATTCTATGTTAGTGGCAAGTGTGGTGCATAGTCATGTTTGCAGTTTGGTTTTAGAGGTAAATTAAAGAATTCTGTTGAATGCACAACAAGATTCACTACACACAAAACATTGAAGCTGCTCTTTTCAATATTTCTATATCAACAATGGATAACATGACTGTGTACAGCAGCCATTTTCAGCCATAAAGCTCTAAGAAATCTACTGCACACTACCCGGGTAAGTTAGATTTGTATGTTATTATGTAGCGGATACGCTGAAAAATTGTTTCAGCAACACTGCGGTTAATAGGTGGTTTCGGTTTAGGCCAAGAACCACTTGGTAATGGTTGGGAAAATCATGACTGGGGAAGCCATCAATGTCTCATTAAAAATACAACTGCTTTTTGTGGAACTATCCCCAGTGGAAAAACAACAATATTTGGCGGCTAAAAAGCCACTGGAAAATGCAGCAATGAGTCTAAAGTACAACTGGTTTGGTTGTTTGTTTGTTTGCCAGACACCAACCTTCAAATGAACGCTAACATGTTTGTGAACATTAGCCCCATCAACTTTATCAAGGTAAAAAAAATCAGTTACTGCAGTATTAATGTTTTAGAAAGATAATTGCATCTACTAAATAAGTGGCTCCAAATGCCTGCATGACAGACCTGGATGGGTAAACTTTTGTAATCAAGGAAAGTTTGGATTTGGTTCTTCTCAAATGTCATGTGTCAGAGTGAGCTGAGCTGCACCCCAATCATAGACTGTATAAATGATGGACGTGGCTACTGTGATATCACCCACTGGTTAGTGGAGTCTCGTTTTGAAGCCTCAAGTTTGGCACTCTGGATGTTGTCATCTTGGTTTTTAGGAGCCAGAGGTGACCATATGTGGGCAAGAAACTGTTGCTGTGGAGGAGCCTGTAACTCAAAGCGGCCCACCCTTAATTATGTGGAACTTTAAGGCTTAATAAAATATTTATGGGTGAGTTATGAAAAAAATTCACCCCCTGTACAGTTGTCGTGAGCGTGAAAATTAGCCCCAGAGACCAAAAAAAGGTTTTGTTTTTATACCAGGCTGTAGACATGTTTATCTCTGCTGTAAAGTTGGGCATGTTAACACGGGCTCTATGGGGATTGACTGGCTTCTGGAGAACATGGAACTTCTGTGCTGGCCTCATTTCAGCCCTGCAGGGTGCTGCTTGATCCCAATGTAGCCAGTGTGTTACATTAGCTGATGAGGTAGCTGATGAAGCTACTAATAAATGAAACAAGACAAAAATACAGCTTTGGGTCTTGGGTCAGGTTTGGCCTCCACATTTTGCAGTAAATATCGTGTTTAGTTGAGTCAGGTTTTAACATTCTAGCATCCTCAAAATTACCTATACTAGAGACTGACATTTTTTCGTGAATCCTGGGTTCATGGGTTTCCTGTGGCATGGGATAGGAGTAAATTTTCACCATTCATCAGCATAAAAAATGTCCGCAAGTATGAGCATTCATGGCATTTTATGTTGTGCATGTTACGTTAAATAGAATGTTATGGAGATCTTGATACTCCTTTCCTTTGGTGTGCTAACTGCAATTGTCATCATGTGTTAGCATCAAGCTAATTGATTAAGTGCTGCTTATTTGCCACATGGTTGTAGCACTTATCAGAATAAGGTTTATTAGCAAGTAGGTTTTCACCTACAAGGAATTTGTGTTGGTCTTTGGTGCGTACAATAAGCACATTAAGAGGAATTAAAATAAAGGTGAAGTAATGCACTGCTCAAGAACATGAGTATACTGTGGAACAGAAAAATACAATATATAAAAGAGATGGGATGGGGATGGGATCTGTTTTTACTCTGTCATTGGATTGGGATGGGACAGTTTTTCTGTAGGAGTAGGATGGGACGGGATTGAAAATCCACTCCCATGTCACCCTCTATTCCGCACCTCATGATTCATCCAATGCTATGATGAGCAGTGTCCCCTTTCACCAAATTGTGTAGTACAAACTTGGTTGTCTGCTGTTAGGATCGGGACTTAAAGACCTGGTCTCTGGTTTTGGTCCATGCAGCACAAATAGCTGAAAAGGTTGATAAAAACACTGACTGAGAAGAAAAAGAACCTCAATTGTACATATTGTACCAAGCCAATGCCTCACTTGGCATATGGCACTTCATGCTTTATGTATGACTGAAGGACAGCCAGCCTATTGGATTACTGATAATGACATTCATCTTCATCTTCAGAGAGGACGACATCATGCACAATATGAGTAAACACTTGAAAATATAAAAATTAACAAATGACTCTACTTTGTAAAAATAAATGCTAAGAAATCTTTGTTAAATAACAGTATATTTCAAAGGTGCTGATTTTTCTCCCATATTTATTTCCATTTGGAACTGAACTTTTTGGAGTGCCCACTTACTCTTCAGACATCCAAAATAGGTGTTATTATTCATGGGAGTGAGAGAAAAGGTGAACTGTGAGTGGGAACGTGTCGTCTGGGTCACGCTGAACTGGCCAAACTAAACCAGCGCATGACTAATTCTTGTGGAAATGGAACCCATCCCCATTTCGAAACCCCTGCACAGTTTTGTGGCAATTATGATCTGCTTATGATTCCCTCGGAGAAGCGTACCAATTTCACAGCAGTGTTTTTCAAAGAGTAAAGCAACCCAGCCAAACATTATTTATTTAATGACAATCCTCGGCTTTCAGCAGATGCCAGAGTGGCCCCCTGCTGTCATTTTGATGCCGCAGTTTGTTGTTGGCCATTTTCCCCTCGGTCTCGAAAAAGACTTATTCACTTTTAATTCATTAATTCGCCTGACGATTTCAGAAACTCTGTCATATCTGTCTCTTGTTTTCTAATCTGATGATGAAGATGCAGCCATTCAGCAAAAGGCTCAGCCCTCTGAAACCATCCGCTGTAATTTCATTCCAAAACTCATCCTATTCTTGAAATGAGCTTTGTGTAAGATACTCTGTGCTGCCTTTCAAATAAATACAATTAGCGTCATTTTTATTTCTTTGAGAAACTGGCAATCGACGCGATCATGATAAGAGGGAAAGTCATGTAAAGTTCAGCCTCCACTTCTGTGTGTGGATGTGTTTTGAGAGTGTGTGTGGGTTGTGTTTCAAAGCATCTAACTCTGAACTGTCATCTACCATGTTGCCGCTCTCACTGCAGGCGCTGATCAGCGGCGGCGAATTAGCTATCATACTCTGCAGCAAACACGACTCTCTGTCAGCCCATCCTCTCCAAAGTTTATCTCCACTGTCAAGGCGTTCACTTGTTTAATCATAACTGTCTCCCCGTCCGCAGTAATTGTTTCCACCCAGGAGGGGGTTTCAGAGGTTTAGGAAATTGGCTTTTTATGCTGCATTAGTTCTCTTGCCATTTATTTGTCTCTCCCCATTTCTGTTTCTTCCCCTCGCTCACTTTTGATATGGTTATCTCTCTCTGCTTCCCTCCCCTCCATCAATTCGTCCCCTCCTCTTTCACTTTGTCCCGTCTCTGTCCTCTCATTTTTCTCTGCGGTCTAATCAGCTGCATTTATTTCCACAAACAGCTCATTCCCCTGTTTGCGCTAACGAACATGATTCCTCAGTTAAATTTCCCTTTCCCAGAAGCAATAGAAGTTTTATTAGCAGGGCAACAACCCAACATCAGTCTCGTCCCTGAAATGGAGGTGATTGTCTTCGGTTGAGAGGCGGTAAAGAGAACAGAGAGCTGGAGCAGAGCGAGATGTGACGTCAGACTGATTCGAGACATTCTTCACTGACGGAGCGAGTAACAGTGTTTGCTTGACCTTTTAAACACAAAAGATTTTATTGTTGAGCAACTGACCTCAAACAAATTACCTCTAATGTGTAATTTCATCAAAAGCGAGGAAGCTCTGGGCTTTCTTTGTTGAGGTATCCACAGATGGCGTACATTCTCTTTGTTAAAACTGTACTCAAATCAGATATGTCCAACTCTAACCAGATTCACCAGTTTGGGCTTTGATTGCTTTGCATACAACATGGTAGTGTTACTGGCATTTAACAACATCTGGGCTGCTCAGAAAGTGTGCATCCTACTCATAGTTTAGTTACAACATCCTAACACCTTCTCAGGGGCACCGAGAACCTTTTGACGAACCCTGGAACTTTACCCGTGTCTCAGCTAAGCCGCAACTCCGGGATGAAAGGTGAAGCCGATGTGGAAGTATCAAAAACTGCAGTTCCTCCAATGGCCACTTGAGGCTGGCTCCAAAACAACTCGGTCTTATTCCGAAGTCGTCGAATACTGGCGCTTGGGCAGTGATTTCTGGCATCAGACACCAACGCAAAAAGCCATCCTTTCATGTTGGCACGATACACGGCTGGTCATTGTTATTGTGTAACCATGCCTGGTAGCATCAGGGGGACAACAATGTGAGTTAGGGGTCCGAAAAGTCAGAGTGGGGCGGATGGGATTGGTGGTGGATGGGTCCAACAATCATTGGACTTTCACCCAGGAGGCTGATGACAACCAACACTAAAAGACTACCTTGCACGTCATATGTCGATGTGGAAAGTCTGTAACCAAATATCGATATGTAACGAGGTCAGTGTGGGAATGTGTTGTCCAGAAACGAGTCAGTCCACATAGGCCACCATGTTAAAGTGCCCAACCTTACGTCAGAGTGACTGTTGCATATTATTTGCTCTTCTAAATTTGTGCTAAATTTCTGCTCCTGTGTCTATTTTACAATTGTTAGTGGGGCTTTTTGTGGTTGGTGTTGGACGGTGGCGGCGTGTGACTGCAGGTTGCTAATTGCAATAAAGAAAATCAACTCACCAGTCTGTGAACTCTCCTCTCCTGCGACTCTGCTAGCTGGCCAGGTTGAAGTTTTCAGGCGTAGACATGAGTAGACACTGAAGGAAAAGATGGAGAAGACAGACATTAGTTACAACCTCGACCGCATGGACAAGCAAGACCCTCCTTGCGTCCATATCTACATCGGAGGCATCGTGGCAACTTCCATGACCTCCATGCCTGCATCAGTTTCCAACAGAATATCAGGATATCCTTTGTTCCACTGACACGTGGCTAATTCCTGGAACACCGGACAGCTTTCAACCAGATGACTCTTTTTCTATATACCGACCTAACTGAGTGGAGGGTTCCTGCAAGAGAAGGGGAGGAAGTGTGTTCTTTATGGTGACTAATGTGACAGGAGGAATATTAGGTGATGTCCTGTTCCTGCTCGCTCTGCGCCACAAGGGGAATAAACACTCTTGTTGAGGTCAAGATATGTAAACAAACAAGGGCACAATCCAAAAACTAGGAGCCAATCAGAGTCTGGAGTACGTTTCAGGAGACCACCGTCTACGTCACAGATTACACCAATGAATTGAGTCTATGGTGGGTTTAATTTGTAAAGCAGCAGAAGCAACTTTTCAAAAATACAGTTAAATCATTCCACAACCAGAAGCTATGGATTACCAGAACCACCAACATAGATGATTATAAAGCAGAAGTCTACAACGTTAGAAGAGGCAAAAAAGATTAAATTACAGTGCACAAGTTGAAGGAGCTGATGGCTGGTGGCTACGTCCATTATTTTTACACAGTCTGTGGTATCGACTGGAGGAAGCAGGAGATGCAAAGAAGTCCCTGCTGTGGGGGTCATATTTCCCTCTGGTTCAGGAACTATCATGGTGGAAGATTGCTTCTGTCAATCCTGATGAAGCAGATTAACTTTCATTGTTGGTGTTTTTAGTCGCAAATATTTTATGTTAATAGAGAAATACTCAGGGTCTTTAACTGTGCCGCCTCTGCTTTAGCACACATACAGTAAGTGCAGAAAATTATTAGCTGATGAAGGTTGTCTTCTGAACCTAAAAAGAGCCCTTTGTTTAGATTTGATTTAGAATCCATTGACTTTAGTTTCTGTGCATGCACCCATCAGCTCCAGTCTCTCTTTCATGGTTTCTGTTACATCCAAGTTATGAGACACAATATTTGTCCCTCGACTTAAAAGCTCTGGCTGGTGTTCAAGGCCTAATTTACCTCATCTAGGTTAAATGTGGAGAACTAAAAGCATTCCTCCTCGTCACAAACTTAATGTTACAATCTTTGTTGCTGTATTTTGTATCCAAATCCTGGCTTACTGTCACATCCCACAAGCTGAGAAACCTTTGACTGAACGGTGTCATCTCTCTGGTTTGCACAGTTTAGTACATCGTGTGCCATAAACACCACCACCCCCGCCACCACCACCACACACACAAGTTTTCACGCCTCTGGCATTTTTAAATCGTGTATTAGACTCAAGCAGAGGAAGTTGTGACCCTTTTAAAGCTGGTTCAGGATTACCTCAGATGATTGACAGATGCCAGGCTCTCTTTAGTCATTTAGTCATTTAATTCCCAGAGGAAAACATAATTTGTCACAGCTCTCCCAAAAAATATGTACACATCATCAGTAGAGTTATGCTTGTAATTAAGTATTTTTAAAAAGCTATCCAGCCTATTGATTGGCCTGACATGACATCCCAACAGCCTCATAGAAATCCATGAAATAGACACGACCTCTTAACACTGTATTACGTGATGGTGGCCATGAAATGTGTTAAAATTATGTGCAGGAAACATGAAAATAATGCATAAGTGAAACATGAATTTCTTTAAAGAAGCAACAGACAGCATTTTTGCCTATATAGTATATCATTATGAAAATAATGTGGGTTGCACAGGGTAGTATACACAGTAAAATCAGACTATCAGCATTTACATAGGTTACTTAGTGACTTTGCAATAAGCTTCTGCCACTGGGGACAAATTTTCGCAGAAAAAATCTGCTTTACAGCAGGAAATGCGCCATGTATTGCCAAACTGGTCGGTCAGCGAATCAGGGACTGCAGCTGGTCCTTATGAGGAACTGGCCGGGGCATGAGATAGTTGAGTCAGGAGCACAATGGCAGACGGAAAAAGTTTGGAGACAAGTGAAAAACGGCCTCCCAAAAGAAAACGAGCTAATCTGTCTGAGGAGGCAAAGAAGAGCAAAAAGGAGAGTGATAAAAGAAGAGGAAAAACAAGAGTAAACCTCAGTCAGGCGTTCAAGAGATGGAGGGAGCTCCGTGACCAAAGAGGCTTCAGAACCAATGTCCAGCTAGCTTTCTTTCTAATGGATCAGTAAGTAACACGGCTAAATGTTAGCTAGCTGAGAGAGGACTGTACTGTACTGGCTGCTAGTTCATTCCTAGCTGGCCAGCATCGCAAATCGCTGTAACCAGGGACCGGGTAGCGGGTGTTGGTCGGCTGACATCCTTGTTGCCATTCTACGGCAGCCCTTGGACAGTGATTACTCCCCCCCGCTGCCCCCGCCACCGCCGCAGCTACTGGGCACCCAGCCTCTCCGACCGGGAGAAGTGGAGTAAAATCCTCTCCTCCGCTCCCGTTTGTCTGGTGAACACCTCTCCTCTGTCAACACACTCTGCCAGCAGTTTAATAATATTGATGCCAGTTGTAACATTTGAATGTTTTAGTAATGAGTGTGTGTGTGTGTGAGAATGTATAGTGAGCTGGTGACTGTTAAAAAATAACTTCGCTGTGTGTCGGGGTTCCATTCCCCTGTCAGGAGTTATCTTTCAATAGTCACCGGCTCACTATACATTATCCCTAACATGTCTATTGTTGTTTGAACTGATACTGAAATTATTGGTATCATTTACTGTGAGTTGTTTGTACTGGTACTGTGCATTCTGGTATAATTATTTGCATTACTATTTGTTTTATTTCTTCAGATAAATCTGATAATTGTTGCTCAGTCTCTTGACTCATTTACTTAGTAGAGTGTCCACACACCTTCTCATTCTACATATACATAGAGGTATACTGGTGGCTTTACAGCCTACATTTTATTGATTATCTCTGATCCCCACAGTCAATTTGGTCTTTGCGACAGTGCGAGCAACAACGCTGACGCTAGGTGGCACCAAGCTAAAAAAACACTGAATCCTATTTGTTGCCTCTTTAAGTTTAGGAAAAGATCATTGTTTCAATTAAAAAACTACAGTAAGGTCAACTTACATTATGGGCGGTGCAGCCATCTTGCTACCCAGTGAGTTCCCCCGCACAGATGCACAGATTCAGCACTCTATCTAAATGTAATGCTTTTATTTACTGCTGCCCGGCACACAACAAAATCAGTCAACAACTGCCCCCTCCGTCCAGTCTGAAACCAAAAATCACACAGGCAGTGTCCCTCTCCTTGGTCTGAGCACTGCAGGGAGAGATCTCATCAGAACAAACCAGCAGCAGCTGTGTCAGTCAACTCACCTGGTGATACCCTCATGAGCCATCCCTCCTACACCTCTCCCCTGCGTCTGACTACTGACCACACCCACCTCCACAGGAGCATTATGAGACAACAGGCCCCTGGGCACAGATACACAAAAGGCCTCACCACCTCTCCTACATTAGAGCAAAACACACAGACTTTGTGGCAATTTTGTGTAATTATTTTGTATTTCCTTGTGGTTGTTTTGTGTCTATTCAAGGTCAGTCTATTTCTTTTTTTGTGGCATTTTGTGTCTCTTTGATGTCATTTTGTGTCTTTTCTGTGGTGTTTTGTGTCTCTGATGTCATTTTGTGTCTTTTGTGGTGTTCTATGTCTCTTTGAAGTCATTTTGTGACTTCTTTGTTGCTTTTCTATGTCTCTTTGATGTCATTTTGTGTCGTTTTGTCTCATTTTGTGTCCTTTTTGTGGTGTTTTGTGTCTCTTTGATGTCATTTTGTGTCCTTTTGTATCTCTTTCAGATCATTTTGTGTCTCTTTGTGTAATTCTGTTTCTCTTTGATGTCATTTTGTTTCTTTCTCATGGTGTTTTGTGTCTCTTTGAGGTCATTTTATGTCTTTGTCTCTTTGAAATTATTTTTAGTCTTTCTGGTCATTTTGTATCCTTTTTTAGTTATTTTGTGGTCAATTGTGGTCATTTTGTATCTTTTGGTTATCATTTTACGTCTCTGAGGAAATGTTTTGTCTCTTTATGGTCATTTTGTGTCTCTTTGGGGTTGTTTTGCCCATTTTTGTTGTAGTACATTTGTGTCTCTTGGCAGCTCCCTTGTATCTCTTTGTGGTCTTCTTGAATCTGTTCCCCATTTGTTAGTGTTAATTTGAGTCATATATGCAGGTGAAGACACTTTGGGCTCCTGGTCATGTGCCTGGTAGTCCTATTCAGTGATCCATCCATGCTTTGCATGGTTACATAAAGTACCTATGTACCTATGTGGAGTACTTTCTGCAGTTATGTACAATCATGTCAATACTGTTCTGCCCACCCATTTTTACCCTTTTATACTTATGCTTACTTATCCTTATAGACTTTGCATTGGCTTTGTTTTCATATTGCCAGCACGTATTTTCACACATTTCATATCCACCACCATGTAATGTGTTATTAAGACTATGTCCATTTCACATGTTTCTGTGAGACTGAGCATGACATCCAGTAGCAATAACCAGGGCGTGATGTTTTGCTTTTCAAACATTTTGTACATCTACCTACACAAACATTTATTTAAAAGAAAGCTTGGACAAAAGTTGTTCCAGGGGAACTCTTTTATTCAGTAAGTGATGTGTTTGCTTCTGAACCTTTTAACCGCCTGGCAAAGAACTGAAGCCAGCCTGTGCAGGGTTGGTTTTTTTTTGGCCCAGCACTTCCTCTCCCTCTTTTTGTCCCTTTGTGATGTTGTTTACTTTCTGCCATTTCCAATTAATTAACACATTTCCGGAATAGAATTCATGCTGATGTGCAATTATGAGGCTAGTCAAGGACAAAAAAACATGTAACATCTTATCAACTTGAATAGCCATTTAAAATCTGTCCCTGATGCAAACAGTTAAGTGTTTGGAGGGGAGCTGTGCTGGATAAATGCCAGGGCAAGAAAATATAAAAGAAATGCAGCAGGATTTTAAATCATTGCAGAGTTCTGTGTACACTGAACTGTGAACACCAGTGGATACCTCCAACCCTGCAATATCGTCTCTCCTGCAGCCTGAAGCAAATTAACCCTCTGGAGGTTAGAACGTAAAGACTTTGTTTTGTCCTTGTCCACATTTCTGTGGCCGATTATTAATTCTGTGTGTCACAACCAGTGCTGGCCCTCCTTTGGGGCTATTAGTGATAATTAAGATTTTCATTAGGCCAAAGGCTTAACATCTTAACCATCTAATGAGATCTATTCATTTTTACACCTGGCCTGGTCTGCATGGAAATAAAAGCTTCTCCATTTGTTTGTTGGCATTCAGAAGTGAACTAAGGTGAACTAATTTCACCTTTGTGTGGGAATCTGGCTCATCACAACAGCAGCTGCTCTGTAGAAAACATATTTTGGGTATTTACCAGGGGGTTTTAATGAGATTAAGGAGGAAGAGAAACCATATGGTTAATTGGTGTATGACGCAGTTCACAAGAATTTATTTATATCTGTTCTTAAAGGGACAGGTCACCCATATTTACCTGTAGTGCTATTTATTAGTCTAGATTGTTTTGGTGTAAGTTGCCAAGTGTTGTAGATATCTGCCGTAGAGATGTGCCTTTTCCCCAGTGTAATGGAACTCGTTGGCACTCGGCTTGTGGTGCCCAAAGTGCCAAAAAATATTTGAAAAACTCAACAGCAATGTCTCTTTCCAAATCATGATGGGTTACTCAAGATAATCCACAGCCCTTCATGTAGGAACTATTTTCTTTCTACCATACTACACCCGCCAACTGTATCACTGTGCAGAAGGAAGCGTGCATCTACTCATGGGTGACAGGCTTGTGCTTGTGACAGCGTAAGTTGTAAGCAATAATGTCGTCCTGCTTGGCTGAGCTGTAACGTTAGCTAGCTCAGTGGTGCTAGCTAACACTTAATTTGTTGCAAATGTATGCTCTTGATTTTAATAATAATATATCTTTAAGTATTTTTTCACATCATCAGGAACAAAACACCTTAAACATTGTGGTCAATGTTTCAGGGCCGCTCCTAATTGTAGCCATCTATAAAAACGACCTCCTAAAAGAAATCCTTCTCAGTTTAAGAGTACACTATATTTAATTTTTCCACTTTATCTTGCAGTCAGACAGCCCTTTCCAAAGCCATTTTATTGCCCTCTTTAAAGCCACCAGACTCCATCGACAGAAAGAGTAATTTTACCTCACACCACATGGGAGTTACTGGTCTACTGCTGCTTTGATCGTTCAGTTTGTGTTATTTTGTAAGTTTTGGAACCAAACTAAAGTGCCGTCCACCGCAGTACGTGGGTTTATATATAGCATGACTTAATGCAGAATCCTATGTCAGGTCACATGGATAAAGGTTTGAAGATTGGATTAGGAAATTAGCATTTTGACAGAATGATAACCCCCCCCCGGAAAAGTTGCACAGTATTGCTGTAATCCTGCAATAACTGATCTTATTCAGGAGGCAGAAGACACCAGCTATAAACAAATCCTCACATGCTGTCATATTTTAAGCTCATACAGCGAGGTTTGTAGCAAACAGCCTCATTTTTACACACCGAGTGGAGGCTTGTGTTCAATGATAAGTCCACAGTCCTGGAATGCAGGTCTGATTTGTGATTTTACATTATAGTATGAAGGTCTGGTTGAGTTACCAAATGCATTTGTGCTGACATACAATGCTCCCACTCACTACCACTCCCACGCAAGGTCCAGTCATTGACCCTGTTTTCCATTGTCAGTCTTTTTAAAACACATTTTGTAAAATTATAAAAAAAAAATAAAATAAAGACAAGTCTATTAGTTAGAGACTTTGACACTTTCTGGCCTTGACTGTCTTTTCCCCTCACATTAGTTTGCAGAGGTAATGTCTCACTTGTGTTATCACTCGGCTTATGTCCCTGCCTTGCTTGATAACCTGCGCCTTTGAGAGCACAGAGGTAAAATCGTTCCCCATGTGAATGAAAAACCTTGAAGTTGCCTGTTATTCAGAATGCAATCTCAGTAGTTCATCTTGGTAAGAAGGCCATTAGAGAGCCTTTCTTTTCATTTCACCTAAATGTAGAAATGATGACACACCATAGGAGGCGTACATGCATGTGCAGCCCCCCCACCCTTGCTCTGTCTCCTTCTGTCTTGCTCACATGTCCCTGACGTCTATTAGATTTGAGAAAAACAGGGTGGGAGAGACAAATGGAGGCTGAGGATATAAAACATTAATGCTCAGTATGTCCGGGCCCCTCGTTTCTCCTCCTCATCCCCAATGAGTTCTCTCTCCTCTTCGTCTCATTGTACAGTGGCACCATTGTGCCAACACCCCCTCCTCAGGCCTTTCACAGCCTATAAGGTGGAGAAATTAGTCACCAAGGAACATCAAACTCCTATAATTGCTTTTTAAGGGCAAAATGGGGGTCATTCATTGGCAAGTCTCTGGCTGGCACCGTGCAGGCTGCCTTGACACTTTCTTCCATTGTCCCAAGTGCTAAGTCGGTTTTATGTGGTGGAATCAAACGGCAGTCTGTCCACTGAGACTGAATGCTCGCTCTCTTGGAAAGATACAATAGAGCCCACCTCCCCATTCCTTCCTATGAGGACGGGTTCTATTCATACTGCAGGAAACGAGCAGTCTCACAACACATTTCTATTGCTCAGAACCTCATGAGTGTTTCAGTGTAGTCGAGATAAGGCACATTTTGTTGTATGCTGCTAGGCTAGTAGCAAAGAAAAACATGAAAGCCATTTTTTCCTGTGGCAAGTTAACATCTCACAGGCAGTTCTTTTATTTCAAATCTGAATATTTTGTGCGATTACTGCAGTACAGTACAAGATTGGCAACTTAAGCCTGACTTATAGTTGTATGTAGGCTCTACAAAAAGCCGACGCAGTAGCCCAGTGGCCTACGCTTGTGACCTACGCTTGTGTGGTGATGTATGTGTTTTAATTGATTCAACTAACACACCTAAAATACACCTAAAACATGGCTTAATAGCGACGACATTAAACAAAAGGTTCACAGACAAAGCTACAGGTTGAATCACCGTGACGTTGTGCTAACACACACCGTATAGACAACTGGCAGCTGTTTTGAATTGTGGCAATATGTGAAATTGTCTTTTTGTATATGTATGTTTCTGTTGTCATTTTCAGCTGTAACATTTAAAGATGCATAGTTAAACATGGTGGTGCGACTTCGCTAACGTTTCTGCTGTGATTATTTTATGTATTATGTTGCTTTGCTAGCGTCTTTGATAAACCATATCTACTGGCACGGAAGCAAAACGATGTACTGTACAGTAAAACATATTTTAGCCACCTAAGTATGTGTAAACAAACATTGTGATCCGGTCTATTGTCTTTTGCTAGAAACATTTTCCCCATCTATACAACAATGCTAACGTTACAAGCCTAAGTGTATGATATTTTACATAGCATAAATTAGACTAGCGGCTAGCGGAGTTTTTCTTTAACATTACTGATATAAAGAGACAACAACAGAGGTGTTTAACAAAGGAAATGTTACAAAATTTGACGAGGTTCACCATCAAAACAATTGTCTCCAAACAAATAGGCGAAGGTTATTAGCATTGGCCTATTACATTTACCGTTGCATAAATCAGCCTAACAGCTGGTGGACTTTTTCTCTACTCCTAAGAGGCCACGATAAATCACACACAGGACTTTTAAATGCTACTTTATGGGGTCTTTATTGTCTTTGCAAATTATTGGTTATTATCTGTGAACTACGAGTAAATAAAAGCTTGTTTACACTTGGGGAAACGGTTTTCAGCTTACAAAAATACGCAAGCAGATGTGGATAGCTACATTTCTGGGGAGGTGCACGTCAGGTTATGGCGTTAGCTATGGCGGAAATTTCAATGCAAAACTATTCCTGGCTTTGAGGGTCTACCGCAATGCTAGCAGCTTTGTGAGGTTGCACATAGGTGTACTAGCATTTTGAGCTAAATGCTAGTACACACAGATAATGCTAACATGCTGGTGCTTAGCAGGTATGTTTCACATGTTCACCTTGTTTGTTGTAGAATTCCAACATATGCTAATATGCACTGAACACAAAATTTCATTTGAGGATTATGGCAGTCATCATCATTTATTTATGACTAAATATTAAGGAAAATTTTCCCTTTAGCAAGGCAAACTGCATGAGGAGTGGATTGCTGCACCTCTCAGCTATACGTCTTTGCATGTGCAGGCCCTTATCCTTACTGCTTTATACTGATCCCACAGCATTGCTATGAATATTAATCATTTCACTCAATATTCCTGCTTCAGTAGTAGCTAAAAATATTCACTCATGCATCCACCATCCACAGTCAAAAAAAAAGAGAAAAGAAATGCTCTAATCGTGTGCTTAATTTGAGCTCACACCCATCTCTCCATCTGTCCGCTCCCTCCCTCCCTTTTCTCCATCCCGCCATCCACATTGTGGTCTTTGATCATGTGAAGATGCAGAAACTATGAGCCGGGGGGCACAGGAAGCATGTGTTTAGTCTTTAGATGTGATGCTATGCCTGTAAACGCATCATGTTTGTGAGTTTGTCTGTTGTGGGGTAGTTGCATCCTCAAAACATCCCCACTGAGATAACACTAAAACCATCACCATTAATAATCAGAACAAAAGTTCTGAAACAATTCTTTGCAACAAAAAATAACTCGGAAAAAACTGTGCATCTTATTTAGCAGTGGAAAGACATAGTGAGCACTGCAACAACTGAAAGCAGGAGTCTCTGAAAACATGTTAAGTTTTATAGAGGGACAAGTCAGCTTTTACACACCAAAACCAGTCATCCGAGTCATGAGGAGCAGTATACAGTTTTAAGGAATTAAGAAATAAAACTCTTGGCCTCACAGCAAACTGCCAGCCCTTCCCCACAACAAACCAGTGAGTGGAATTTAATGCTCTCAGCCACATGTGAACTGGAACATACCATGTATGCAGGTGAGCACACTGGTAAGTTAAACAAAGGATACTACGCAAAGACTACATGGATTACAACATACTGCTAACATCAACGAGAATTACTGCTTTGTGGTTGTATGCCTCTGCAAACCAGTCAAGTTGCATCCACAGTTTACATCCATGTCCATGAAAACATACATCTTCTCACTGGCAGCACATAAGATCTATACAATTAGCACTTGGCACCCATGATTGGTGTCACCCATTCAGTATCTGACCAAATACCTTGCCTTCAGTTCCTAAAATATGATGTTTATATCCTATTAGACATTTGTGGGGAAATGTTGTTAGAATAAGCGTAGGAATTCTTGAGTTATGGCCAAAAACAGTGAGGTCACAGTGACCTTGACCTTTGACCACAAAATTGGTCATTGAGTCCAAGTGGACATTTGAGCCAAATCTGAAAGAGTTCCCTAAAGGTGTTCTTGAGATATCACGTTTACGAGAACGAGATGGATGCAAAGTCACAGTGACCTTTGACCACCAAAATATAATCAGTTCATCACTGAGTCCAAGTGGAAGTTGGACCAAATTTGAAGAAAGTCCCACAAGGCATTCTTGAGATATTGTGATTACAAGAATGGGATGGATGTACGGACTGACGGATGGACAGAAGGATAGAAAACTTGAAAACATAATGCCTCCAGCCACAGCTATCACCTGCGAGGACACATAAACTTATAACTCCTCTAGAACAACTTCCTGCAACAACTTGGCAGTGCCCATTCACTGACTGGGGGACATAATGATCCATACCTTAATTCCACTGTCACTTAAGGAGCAGGAGCCCTGACAACAACATTACAAGCTGTGAAATAAAGAATAAGGATTACCCATTAGTAAAAGACACAAAATGAAACATCTGAAAACTGCTATTTTTGACACAGTAACGTGTTTTTACGGCTGCAAAATTCTATCAAATAGAAATTTTCTACATGTCTCTTGAACACATTTCCCCAAAAGTCAGCCTCTCGTAGTTGGTGTTTTTGGAGACTTGGGAATCTCCTCTAGAATTTACAAAAAAGTCAAAGGAGCTCTATAAGATATTCAGAATGTATTTCTAGGTGGGGCAGAAGATGGGTGCTACACTTCTGGGACAACACCTTTCCGATATCAACGAACAGAGCAGTGGGATACATACAGAGATAGCCTGACTTTATTTACTGCCCAAGATGGCATTACATATCTTTATAAATGTGTCATTATATCTTTACATACCATGCAGAACCTTTTATTATAATACTGGTGACCAGGACCTAGAAATAACAGTTGTCATTGATTATATTTAAATGGGCCTTTGGACAAAGGTCACTTCCTGCTTTATTGTACATGATTCTAAGGACAGCCACGTGCTAGTCAAAACCTCAAACACGCCAACACATTCTCACTCCGACCTCGTCACATATTGATGTTTTGGTCATGGACTTTCCACGTCCACATACGATGTGCATGGTACCCTGGGTGTGTTGGTGGTTGACATTCTGGGACCGTGCCGACACTTCTGTTTTCACAGGAAATTTAACATTTACATACAGTCTCCTTCAAAATAAATGTACTACGTCAGTTCAACACCGTGAACTGACGTTTTTTCCTTCAACAACAAACACACATGGTTGGGTTAAGGCAACAAAAGGAAGTGGTTGGGTTTAGGAAAAAAGAACAGAGTTTGGCTTTAGAATGTTACGAGATGCGAACACTGCTCTCTTGGATCAAAGTCTGTGTTTGTTGGATCCATCCACCACCCCTCGCTGCCTTAACTTTCATCCTTGTCCTGCCACATTTCCATCTGATGCGGCCAGGTGCCGTTAAAATATAACGGCAACCAGCCAGGCTGACGTTAAAGGACACCTTTTTTTGTTGGTTTCTAACACTGCAAGTCACTGCTCAAGTGTTGGATTTCGATGACTTCGGAATGAGACAGTGTTCAACACACTGGCCTTATTTTTCCAATCTTTACAGTACTTGACAGCTGATGTTTTTTTCATGTACTAAAAATATTTCAATATTTGGGACAACACTACACTTTCCAAAATGAATCTAAACATGTCAACAATGCATGCAATAAAATACTACACTCTTTCTTTCCTTCATTTCCTAAAAATTGCCAGTAACATAGAGTCAACCACCAAGGTGGTATCGCCTCTGCAATGTTAAATCTCACCCACAAGACTTGGCACAGATCCCTTCACGGCCCTCTAAATGAGAGTAAAATTGAATGTTGGGTTTGTGTGTGATTTCTTTAAACTATGGCTCCTTCATTTTCAAAACCAGACAGCGATGAAATTATAACATCTGCTATACAGGCATCTGATTTTCTGCTCGGGTAGATACAAGAGAAAAACAGCTCAGAACCTGAAGAGAGTTGAGCCAGAGAGGAGGGGGTCTGGATGATACAACGGAAGAGTGTGGGTGAGACCAGATCGCTAACCTCTGCACAGCCGTTGGCCTATAAGAGCTTTCATCTCGGCGATAGGAGAAGAGGTAGAGGACGGCTGCCCAGGCGTGCGTCACGCCGATAAGCTTCCCCCAATTCAGCCGCTTGCTGCCCTCCCTCCACCCTCACCTCCATCTGATCCCATCTTTATCCCCGTCCTTTGTCTGCCTCCTCTCACTCCATCCACTCTCTTTCTGAAGCCCAAGTATAAGCCCAGATAGGACGGAGTGATATGAGTTGAATAAACCCCAGGAATTAATTTTTGAAACATCTCTCCCCTCTCACCCTCCCTCCTTCTGGCTTCCTTGCTATCTTTCCATATTTTCTTTTTCTCCTTGAGCAATTCGATTGGGACAGCAAAAAAAAAGTTTTTATAATAGAATATTTAATCCACCAAGCAAAACATAGTGAAATTAGAAGCCTGGTCTCACACATGGAACGACAGAATGATCACGACTTGGCCTCTTTTTTTTTTATTTTCTGCCACTCTTTCTTTCTTCTGCTCCTGACTGGAAAGCGAGGCCTACCTATATTGATCGCAATGCAAAGGCAGATTTTCCCAAGCTGCATTGTTGGCTGCAAATTCAATATACTTTAGCCTCTACAAATCTGAACCTATGAGGAGATAGAATCCATCCGTGGGATCAGAACCCGGCGGTGGTGTGTACTTCTTTTCACAACAATAAGTTGAGCTTTAAAGCAGTATTTCTTTCTGCTATTCACAGGTTTGAAGTGACAATGAAAGAAATTGCACTTGAACTAATATTAGACTTCCCTCCACTCCGTCTTAACCAGGTAGCTCCTGAGGGACGTGACGTAGGCGAGACATGATGAGCAGGAAGCGTCATCCTCCTCATCCTGTGGGAAAGTTATATAAGGACATAAGTATCATTGATTGTGGAGGTGTTATTGTTGGTGTCTGGGGAAACTACTGAAACCTGTAGTGAAGATACTGTGTGTAAATGTCATAAACTAAACTGTAAACTCATATGCAGGCACACTGTATTATGCAATGCAATGCATGCTTTACAATGATATAATATTGCATAGTGACTGTCCTGTTTACTGTTTTAAATGTGTGCATCTATGGTTGACAGCAACAGGTTTTATTGTGATTAAGATGATTAACCTTTCCTTTTTACTGTGTAACTGTTGTAACATGTTTGACAAAGAAAGAAGACAAAGCAGGGATATGTTGTTTAAGGTACTGGGACAGGACTGCTTTTAGCTAAATGCTAATGTCAGTTTGCTTACTGGTGGTAAAATGCTAATATCAAAATTTAAACACCTCGCACAGCTCTTCTCCACTACACTATGTTTCTTTCACCGAACCAGATGTTGATGTTTAACAGATATTTACTATCATCGTGTTAGCATGCTAAAACTTGTTAATTAGCACTAAAACAACGTTGTCATTGGCCCTAAGCATCAGATACCAACCCTTTAGCGGCAGTATGAGACGCACTGGGCAGTGGCATTTTTTGATCCTCAGAGTACCAGCCATAGTATAAAGAGCCAGAAAGGTCACATAGAGCAAGAGGAGGGGAAGGTGGATGGGTCAAAAAAACTTTGAACTTTCACCCAGGAGAAAGTTGTTTGTGTCACATGTGAAACTAAACGTCAAATGAGCCATTTTAATGACAAAGCAGTATGATAGTATGTGTAGCATATTATGCTACTCACATATATCACATATGTGCTATATCACATATATATCACTATGTGATGTATGTCACGTGACGTTATATTGTGTTCGTAACAAACAAACTAAACCTAAGGAAGTAACCTAAAAACAAAGTTGTTTATTTTAACCTTTGTTGTGTGTTAATCTTGAAAAGAGCCTGTATGCATTTAACAAGCGGAAACCATACATTTCCTGTGAAAATGGAATTTTATTTTGAAAGAGCATGCATACATGTACCACGCGTAAATTGACACGCTGTCCCTGAGTGTCCAAAACTGAAATTGGAGGGTTACCTTTAGGGTCAAAGTTTGACACGTAGGCCAAGTGTGACCAACCAACATTTTGTACCAATCCATCCAGTAGATGCTGAGATATTTCAGTGTATAAATTACATTTTTGGCCTGCTGGTGGTAAAACCAAAGTCAGTAAGCTTCAGCTTCTAGGGACCATCAGTGAAAAATTCAATGGAATCCACTCAATAGTTGTTCAAAACTGAAATATTCACAAAATATTACGAGGAAATAAACTCCACAGTGTATTATTTTGGAATGTCAGCTGTGATTATTAGATAAGGCACCAACGAAGACACGCAGGACACAGAAATGCAGGCAAAAATATGCAGCAGTGTTAAATATTAAATCCAAATACAAGGTTGTGTAGCACTAAAAACCATAGTAACCCTTCCTGCAAAACACTGTAAGCTGAGAAAAGGAGCACATACTGAGTGAGGAACATTGATCAAAAAAACATGAATTTCAAATCTCAATCCACATGCCTCATTCATAACTTATTGGCCTGAATCAAAACACGCGTAAAAAAAACCACCAGAAACAATTGAAAATCTTCCAACTGTTTGCGGCAGGGAGGGACTTAGTGGTTGCATTGTCAAAATTCAGCTCTAAAAAAAAACAGTATTAAGCACTGAGCAGCTGTTTTGTCTTCTTGCTGGTGAGATGCTCGAGAAAAAAAAACAGCTGTATATTTTTAGCTTATATTTTTGCAAGCAAGCTGAGAAAGGCGCCTTTTGTTCACCGCCTCACTTAAGGACACCTCTGTGTAGGCGTAGAGGACACACGCACAGTGACAGTGTATCAAGAACAACAGAAAGAAACCCTTTTCCGACACTGCCACACAACCAATAGAAGTTTTGATCCGCAAGCGAGGCTATCTTGGTTTGTTTCCTGGGCACAAATCCCAACAATTCCTTCAGGTGGGAGGAAAACTGCTGAGCTCACTTATCTGTGATAGAAGGTACACAACTGCAGCTTTCTTGCACTGTATCGACTGTCTAGTTTTCTCATCACCGCGTCTGCAGAGATGCACTTCACACTTGTTGACCTCAGTCACATTTTATGGCTATGCATAGGTTAAGTGCTGCCATAGAGGGGATGACATCAGTGCCCTCCTACTTAGAACGGAGGCCATTTGGATTTATTCACTGGACACACTGGCACCAAAGGGACTTAATGAGGGCTTTGACATTTGTCCCCCACTCTAATAATTATGCTGTTAGAGAATCTCTGGCTTGGCTATAACCTTCTTCTAATGGAACTGTATGCTCATCTGTCAATGGGGTGTGTACTGTATAATGTATCTGACCTTATGGGCAATCATTTTAACTACAGCTGTAACGGTTCATGTATTTGTGCTGCACCGTCACGGTCCAGCGTCACGGTCTGGGGTCACATTTTGGTGTATGTGGCTGCAGGCAGAAAACACCATTTGGATTAGGGGTGGCCAATAAATCAATTATACTTGTTGTATCGCACCTTGTTCCACATAGGATGTATTAAATTCTGTCTTGCTAGCATTGAGTATAAATTCTCATGTCATTTTTTTAAGCCACTGACTTGAGACTTGCTTTTACGTTTTGGTTCTCTCACTCTCTCCTATGCCTCTCTAACTCTCAACCCACCCATCCAGACCACTTTCTCCTGGGCGAAAGTGTGTGAGCAGGGGAGGCGTGTGATTTTGTATCTGCAGGGCGCCAGACTGCAACCATTTCATCGCTTTTTGCGACCATGGAGCACTAGTGCAACTTGAAAATATTATTAATATATGAACTAGAAAGCTGTTAGTTTCCCACTCACAGTGAATAAATCCTCTCATTTAATGGCATCTCTGTAATGATTTAACTTTCCGCTAACAGCTAATAGCTATTTGTTTCTTGGAAGATTCAAGTTAACAACTAAAATGTCAACACTTTTAGCACGAGAAGGGCCAGGTTCCAGTTTGATTCATTTCATTATAACAATACCTTCTTTAACTTTATTTAAGTTTGTTAAATAACACTTGCTGCTCTGTTTAACTTGATTGTAAATGTAGCTTTAATAGTTAAGTATTTTAGTAGTTTACAGTAGTTTAGAGGAGATTTCAAATTATCAGGATATATATTGTGAATCGCAATATTGCCCAAAATCTTCACTATATGATTTATAGGACATGTTGCCCACCCTAGTGTACACTGATGCATGTTCTTTGAAACCAAAGTTTAAAGTGTGAGTCTTGCCTGGAAACTTAAGGCGATACGCTGTTAGCAATGTGCTGAGATTAGTACAACAAGTAGTTAGCTCCTGGTGAACCACAACAGCAAAAGACAGAAAGCTGTGATGGTTTGATGGCATACCCCAGATGTGCTGATCACTGAGATGGTAAGTGTTTGGTTGCTTTAATACTAAAAGACAGCCAAGGTGAAACTAATTGTAAAACTCCTCCTTTATGTTTTATGTTTATTATTCTTTGGTATTTTCAATTTCACTGCACAAGTTTTAGCCTGTTGTGACCTGCTGTCTTTTGGGGAAGTGTTCATTCATTGTTCGTACAGTGTAATACAGAAGTATTTGAAATGTTTTTATGATGAAAATGTGTGTGCAAAATGTTCTCAGTCCCCAGCAGGAGTAATTCGTCTGTCTTTGACACTGGCAAAGCTGTCTGTTCAAAATAAATGAAAAGAAATGTATGCTTATGTATTTTTTCCCCCGCTATACCGAACTTGCACCATATGGGTAGGTATGAACCAAACCATGCCAGTTACACCCTAATTTTTTACAGGCAAAGACAAAAGTGGCAGTGGGAGTTTAAGGGTGTTATGAACTTTGGTATGCAACACTGTTTTATTTCCATACACAAAAGCCAGATTTCTATGACAAGAGGAAACTGAATAAGGATAGGTAAGCCCCAATATCACTTCCACTTTTTACTCTATACTTCTTATTTGGTTAGCTTCGCCTAGCACAAAGATCAGAAGCAGCAGGAGAAGCTGCCTACTAGCACCTCTAAAGCTCACTAATTAACACACTATATCTATAGGCTCGCTGTTTCCCATAGTATTCAGTCTTTGTGCTAAGCTAAGCTAATATGCCGCTGACAGCAACATCATATTTAGCTTACAAAAAATAAGAGTGGCATCAGTCTTCTCATCTAATCCTCCCAAAGAAAATGAACACATGTTTTTCTTAACTGCTCCTTGATGGTAATTTAGTCTGTGTCTAAGTAAGAGAGCGAGGCTGTGGCTATTTCCTGGCAGCAGTCACTGCCAGTGCAAACCCAGTGCATACAGATCTCAAAAAAGTATCAGTAGAACTGAATAGTTAATTGATTTCCTCTGAGCTTCTCTTATGCTTAGCTCAGCTGCAAGGAAAATGTGTTTGCATATAAGGAGACAGTGAATGTGACTGATGGACCTCCAGTAAGCTGGATAATTTGAATGTAGTCAAGGCCACCTTAATTTAGCCCAAGTAAACCCAGCATCTTTGGTTAAAAGCTGTCAGTTAAGTTAAAAACAACAACAACAAAAAAACAGAATCAAACATTTTCAACAGAGACTGTAGATGTCTTTTTTGTATCATTCAGTATTAGAGATTTTTGTACTCCATTGCATAGTATAAAAAATTCAATGCTACCGAGGACACAAACAAAAGTGGAGCACCACATGGAGACAAACAAATCTCAGAAACTGCTAGATAGACAGGAAAAGTTCCAAAAGGACTTGAGACTGAGACAAACCAGAGTTAAAATAAACACATCCACGCTGTCAAAAAAAAAAAAGTGGTGTGAAGACCACGTGTAAGACAGCCGCTACCATGTGTAACAACAGAAACTGTCACTGTAATCTTATTTGTCAAAATGTTGCTGCATCAGTGTCCCCAAGACAAACCCCCGGCCCATTTGTTTCTTCCCAGCAAATAAAGTTATTCCAGATCTGAAAGAAAAGACAAATTCCCATGTGTACCGGATAACAGGCATTGACTCGTTTACCACTTCAAGCGAGAACAAAATGTGATGGAGCCTGGCACAAAGAGCGACACATACATCACGCGACGCCGCCACTTAGAGCAAAACACACATAGCACGGTGTGCTCGTTAACCTTTGGACGGGCATGTGTACGTGTGTGTTTGTTGGCTGTCCTGCCATGACAGATGAAGCTGAGGATGATAGAGTGTGCCTGTCTCCTTCTTGATCACACAGCCACCTACGCATCACAGAAGCCTCATGTACGCAGAGGTACACACCTCTAGCTAATACCTGCATGAAAACACACACATGCCCACAGCTGGACGACAGATCAAAGGTAGGGAGCCGCTTCCGCTTTCCAGCTGTGCCTAAATGCATCTTACATGTACCACAAAACTGCTCGTGTGGACACTCCATTACAGGATTTCTGTGTGCAAGAGAGAAAATGTCGAATTTATTCATGAGAAACACTTTGCAGAACATAACAAAGTGCTCAACAGGGAAGCCAAGGACACCATGAACGCAATTAACAAGCAGGAGAAGTGGGGGGAAAAAAAACAACAGCACACAAATCGGAAATCGAAAAAAAGTCAAAGTGTTTGTGTGTCCTGTTATGTGGGCAGCTGCATGCACTGCGGCAGAGCTGTGTTTGTGTCTTTACCATTGTGCCTGTCCCATTGTAAATCCATTCTAACACCCCCCCACCCCCCTTCTTTTCTCTCAGACTAATGTACATAAACAACACAAGACAAATCACCAGAGAGGCTGAAAGAAAATGGAAGCAGCGGTTCTTGCACTAATGTTGCTTGGCAACCAGACCAAGGTGATTTAGTAATTGAATGCATTCTGTGAATATTTGTTTTGAAAGTGGCGTGTCCAGCGTTGAAGCCGGTAAATGTCTGACAAAATGCATCAAGCACGACTGTTTCAAATTATTTCAACAAGCTTGAAGACGAAGGCTTGTCGTTGGCAGACTGCAACTTTAAATCCTCAGGCTTACTATTTGGGCAAATCCAAGCAAAAGAAAGTTAATGAGTAATGCACTTCTCTTACAATCTCTGTGTGGGTGCCCTTTAACATGGCAATTAACCCCTAAGACCTCCAATGGAGCTGTTGGATGGCTGGCAGCACAAAGCTGTGCTTGTATCCAGCAGGACTTTGGTATAAATATGAATATAATTTCTTAATTATCTGACAAAGAGCATACATCTTTATCTAATTTTTCCCTGGCAGGAAATAAAATATATCTGGTGCTGTATGACTGTGTCACATCTAAGGCATTTCATTAATGATTGAAAGCATTTTCAAGTACATTTAAAGTCTGAAAGAACCTACAGAAGGAGTTGGCAGCATCATTAATGCACAGCAGAAAATTCATCTTGCATTCTGCCCTTGAAATCGTGAAACCGTAGTCCGTCTTAAGGTCTGCTGGTCTGGTCTGGAGGGATCATTTATTTAACATAACAAATGTTTTGGAGCTGTAGCCAACCTTCACTTCCATTCCACCAGCCGAGACGTACAGTACAGGCCAAAAGTTTGGACACACCTTCTCATTCAATGCGTTTTCTTTATTTTCATGACTATTTACATTGTAGATTCTCACTGAAGGCATCAAAACTATGAATGAACACATGTGGAGTTATGTACTTAACAAAAAAGGTGAAATAACTGAAAACATGTTTTATATTCTAGTTTCTTCAAAATAGCCACCCTTTGCTCTGATTACTGCTTTGCACACTCTTGGCATTCTCTCGATGAGCTTCAAGAGGTAGTCACCTGAAATGGTTTCCACTTCACAGGTGTGCCTTATCAGGGTTAATTAGTGGAATTTCTTGCTTTATCAATGGGGTTGGGACCATCAGTTGTGTTGTGCAGAAGTCAGGTTAATACACAGCCGACAGCCCTATTGGACAACTGTTAAAATTCATATTATGGCAAGAACCAATCAGCTAACTAAAGAAAAACGAGTGGCCATCATTACTTTAAGAAATGAAGGTCAGTCAGTCCGGAAAATTGCAAAAACTTTAAATGTGTCCCCAAGTGGAGTCGCAAAAACCATCAAGCGCTACAACGAAACTGGCACACATGAGGACCGACCCAGGAAAGGAAGACCAAGAGTCACCTCTGCTTCTGAGGATAAGTTCATCCGAGTCACCAGCCTCAGAAATCGCAAGTTAACAGCAGCTCAGATCAGAGACCAGATGAATGCCACACAGAGTTCTAGCAGCAGACCCATCTCTAGAACAACTGTTAAGAGGAGACTGCGCCAATCAGGCCTTCATGGTCAAATAGCTGCTAGGAAACCACTGCTAAGGAGAGGCAACAAGCAGAAGAGATTTGTTTGTGCCAAGAAACACAAGGAATGGACATTAGACCAGTGGAAATCTGTGCTTTGGTCTGATGAGTCCAAATTTGAGATCTTTGGTTCCAACCGCCGTGTCTTTGTGAGACGCAGAAAAGGTGAACGGATGGATTCCACATGCCTGGTTCCCACTGTGAAGCATGGAGGAGGAGGTGTGATGGTGTGGGGGTGTTTTGCTGGTGACACTGTTGGGGATTTATTCAAAATTGAAGGCACACTGAACCAGCATGGCTACCACAGCATCCTGCAGCGACATGCCATCCCATCCGGTTTGCGTTTAGTTGGACGATCATTTATTTTTCAACAGGACAGTGACCCCAAACACACCTCCAGGCTGTGTAAGGGCTATTTGACCAAGAAGGAGAGTGATGGAGTGCTGCGGCAGATGACCTGGCCTCCACAGTCACCGGACCTGAACCCAATCAAGATGGTTTGGGGTGAGCTGGACCGCAGAGTGAAGGCAAAGGGGCCAACAAGTGCTAAACACCTCTGGGAACTCCTTCAAGACTGTTGGAAAACCATTTCAGGTGACTACCTGAAACTAGAATATAAAACATGTTTTCAGTTATTTCACCTTTTTTTGTTAAGTACATAACTCCACGTGTTCATTCATGGTTTTGATGCCTTCAGTGAGAATCTACAATGTAAATAGTCATGAAAATAAAGAAAACGCATTGAATGAGAAGGTGTGTCCAAACTTTTGGCCTGTACTGTATATGAAGTAAATAATGTGGTTTGCAATTCTATCAGAGCTTGGAAACCACATTTAACATTGCAAAGTATGAAAAATAACCTATATGAGCCAATGGGGAGGTGACAGTGTTTCAACACATTGCACCATCCTTCAATCATGAAGCAGCCTCTAATTCACTTTCTGTCTTTTGTGAAAGCTGCCCTTTGAGGTACAGTTGGAAATAGCATGTTGTGACACTTTCTCTTTACATTTATCCTTTGGACGAGATTAACTGGTTTCAGAAATAGGCATGGAAAGACAGTAGCAGTTTGCTCTTGTGCATTACTGTCATACAGTCTGCAACTTTTAA
This sequence comes from Epinephelus lanceolatus, assembly GCF_041903045.1. NCBI lineage: Eukaryota > Metazoa > Chordata > Actinopteri > Perciformes > Serranidae > Epinephelus > Epinephelus lanceolatus. Next base: position 11,667,041 of record NC_135757.1, on the reverse strand, counting down.
ACCCCTTTCAAACATGCAGCTCGTTGCGTAAATGGATCTGCAGTTCACATGTTGGTTGAGTGGCTGAGTCACTTTCATGTAAAAGTCACGGAGGTAATCTTAATGTGTCAAATCCTTTGCAAACATCGAGGCTCTTTCAGTAAATGTGCTGTCATCCCTAAATGAACCTTGAAGAACATTTATGTAACTGTCACCTGTGTATGAATGATGGAGAGCTCTTACTTCAACAGACAGAAGAAGCCGGCAATATTACATATTTAATGACTGAACAGAGCTTAAGAGTTTTGACAGTTTTCCAAGGTAAATTGGTGGGTGTTAGACAGGACGCAAGTGGGACCTTACTATTAATGTATAAAGAGAACTGGATACAGAACAGGAGGCGGGGCCCTGTTCAACCTTGTGAAAGTTGCTCAGTGGCATATATAGCCATAATGGTTAAATGTCCATGGTACTAACCTAAATCTTCCGCATCATGGGGCCCAAAGAGCAAGTGCACTAGCGACTTAAGCCTAGTTCACATTACACGATTTTCACCGCACAGGATCTTGAGAGCCACCTTGGGTCGGAGGTGAGTCGGCAGATAGTCTGCCATGACGAGTCCTCATGTGTGAACAAGCCTACGAGCAAGTCGCCCCCTCGTCTGTGACTGGGACTGGATATCTGGCATGCTAGAAAACTGGAGAAGTCTGACACGACTGACAAAGAGCATCAGCCAATGAGAGGCGGGATATGTCCCACATCAGCACGCAGGAGGACGGAAGAAATGTGAAGAGGACAAGCCGCAGGGGTGCCATGTCCGCTTATTAGCCGCGACTTTGGGCTTGTTTCTAAAGTGGAGTTGCGCCTCTGGTCTTGCTCTCTAAATGTCACCTTTCTCTATATATATCCGTCTAATAATTTATTTCAACGCATGATAGTCGCTTCTTTTGGGCTTGTTTCCATAGCCCTGGTTGCTTGTTTCTCTCCCAGGATCTGGCAACACTGACAAGCCGGCAAGCAACAACAACAATGGCGGCGTCCACAGGATCACGGGGAGCACGTTGTGTTTGGACCCAGGCCCTGGAGGCAGATCTGATTCAACACTGGGAAGAATATCCATGCCTGTACCATGTGTCGTCTCTGTCACCGCGTTATCTGGGGCTCTGTCGGTGAGGGCTCGGTGGAGAAATCTCGTGGTGTGCACACACAGGTCGGAACGCAGTTGGCGAGACTCCCGATGACAGAAACATGTCGCCAGGTATGAACACCCAACAGATTACGATAGTCTCCGAGACGCGTTTTGCGGGTGCAAATTGTGTAATGTGAACTAGCCTTTAGGCTGACTGTGTGACTAACTTCTGGTTTAGAGCTCTGCAAGCTTGAATTGAGATAAAAGTGATTTATTCATGCAACTCCTCTAGACTTTCCAAATGTTATCCAATCTAATTGATCAAATCCTGATGGCGAAAGTGATCATTGTTGTGGGGGTTTTGGTGACATCTCTTGTCTATGGGAAAAAGTCTTTTTGGGTAAGTGATTGACTCAGAAGCTGTAATTCCTCATTTGGCCACTATGTAAAATCTTTGTCAAAGCCAGACGCTGTTCCTTGAGGCTTGGACTTATCAGAGGTTGTTATTTTTAAGCATGAAATTGATAGTTGATCAGAAGTTGCTATATTTATTATTCATTAGAAAACTATTTACAGAACAGCCTTAGAAATGCGCTTTAGATCATTTTTGATCACAAGAGCAAGAAAACTAGTTATTTACAGACATACTTTTTTCTCCAAACTTAAATGAATAAACCAGGGAATCAATAAATGAACACATGCTTGCTGCACTAAGAGGAACAAAGTAAAATGCATAAACTAAAGTTTGCATACTCAACATTTTTTTGATTGATTTGTTTCTTTAATTTCTTCTTTACTACCTAATGTTTTTCTACAGTATTATCCTGAAAACAAATGGGCATTGCTCTCCTTCTCTGACTCCACATGTTCCCAAACAGAAGCATGTGGCTAATTATTAAGCAGAATGACACTGATGGAGCCAATCAGAGGTACAGTAGGACATCGCTCTACATAATAAAAAAGCAAGCCTTTTAATCCCTGTGGAAGGAGTGGCTGCGTGTGAGGACGGCGGGAGTGTGTCAGTGTTGCCAGAACTGCAGCAGTGAACTCTGCATGTGTGGCTGGCCTATCGTAGCATGATGTGAACACAGCTCTTCACATGAGGATTTCTCCTTCATCAACAGAACGGATATTGACACATTTTACTCTGATGATACTCGTGCTTGTGACCACCAAATTCTAATCAGCTCAAACTCGAGTCCAACTAGATGTTTTTGCTACATTTAAGAAATTCCCTCAAGGTGTTTCTGAGATATTGCATTCATGAGAATGGGACAGACAGATGGATGAAGCCCAAAAACATAAAGCCTCTGGCCACAGCTCCTGCTGGCACAGAGGCATAAACAATAAATACATTACTTTACTAATGAATCACAAGTTACAAAAGAGCCACTGTGATCTAAAAAGCCTAGTTAGGTACACACCAGAGGCATGAACTCAAGTCACATGACTTGGACTTGAGTGACAACTTTGATGACCTGAGACTTACTTGTGACTTGCAAAACAATGACTTGGTCCCACCTCTGGTACACACTCCAACTCTACACAAAGTCCAGTTAATTCCTGAATGTAGAGACTGAATGTAGACTTCGTTGTGGCTAACATTTGGTCACGGACTTTCCACATCCACATATGACATGCGAGGTACCCTGGGTGCGCTGGTTGTTGACGTTCTGGGACACTGTGTCAAGTTCTGCCTGTTACATGCATTGTCTTCTTTCAAGATACACTTCCGTTTTCACCGTAAATTTAACATTCACATACAGTCTCTTTAAAAATAAATGCACTATGTCGGTACAACACCGCAAACTGACGTTTTTTTTCCTTAAACAACAAACACACACAGTTGGGTTTAGGCAACAAACACACATGATTGGGTTTAGGCAACAAACACACACGGTTGGGTTTAGGCAACAAACACACACGGTTGGGTTTAGGCAACAAACACACACGGTTGGGTTTAGGCAACAAACACATGATTGGGTTTAGGCAACAAACACACATGGTTGGGTTTAGGCAACAAACACACACAGTTGGGTTTAGGCAACAAACACACACGGTTGGGTTTAGGCAACAAACACACATGATTGGGTTTAGGCAACAAACACACACGGTTGGGTTTAGACAACAAACACACACAGTTGGGTTTAGGCAACAAACACACACGGTTGGGTTTAGGCAACAAACACACACACAGTTGGGTTTAGGCAACAAACACACATGATTGGGTTTAGGCAACAAACACACACGGTTGGGTTTAGGCAACAAACACACACAGTTGGGTTTAGGCAACAAACACACACGGTTGGGTTTAGGCAACAAACACACACAGTTGGGTTTAGGCAACAAACACACACAGTTGGGTTTAGGCAACAAACACACACAGTCGGGTTTAGGCAACAAACACGCATGGTTGGGTTTAGGCAACAAACACACACAGTTGGGTTTAGGCAACAAACACACACGGTTGGGTTTAGGCAACAAACACACACGATTGGGTTTAGGCAACAAACACACACAGTTGGGTTTAGGCAACAAACACACATGATTGGGTTTAGGCAACAAACACACATGGCTGGATTTAGGCAACAAACACACATGGTTGGGTTTAGGCAACAAACACACTCAGTTGGGTTTAGACAACAAACACACATGGTTGGGTTTATGCAACAAACACACATGGTTGGGTTTATGCAATAAACACACATGGCTGGGTTTAGGCAACAAAAACATGGTTAAGTTTAAGCACAGTTTGGCTTTAGAATCTCACAGGACGCGGACACCACGGTCTCTGGTAAAAGTTGGCTGGTCCCATCCACCATCCCTCCAGCCCGCCCAAGTTGGACTTTCGCCCCCTTAACTTTCGTCCTTGTCCCACCCCGTTTCCCCCCTATGCTGCCAGGTGCCGTTCAAGTATAGCGACAACCGGCAAAATATCATGCCGACGCCTTTTTTCGTTGGTTTCTGACGCCATAAGTTATTGCTCAAGCACTGGATTTCTACGAGAGACCGGGCTCAAAACACACACAATTGAACTTAGACAGCTTTGCAGACGCTAACGATCAACTGCAACGCCCCTGCACCAAGCTGATGTACTGACCCAGTCTCTCTATAATTGTCAGTCTTTAACAACCTCAACTGCATTCATATTTTTCCAGCTTTGACACACAAAAAAACAATGCTTTCCCTCAAACCTAAAAGCACTTATTAGCATATTAGTAACATCTTTGCTATATCATATTATCTGCAATGTGGGGCCTCACAAGTCTCACAGTAGTATCAACATGTGCAATTAGTGTGTAATTAATTTGAGAGTAAGAGCCTGCTGCATCAGATGCTTACATGTACCACCTTTGAGGTTACAGGCTCAGAGGTTAGCAATCAATATAATCAATGGAAAGTCCTCTAGGGTACAGACAGAAATACATGTGGGCGTATGCAGAACATTAAGTTTCATTTAGTTTTTTAAAATGTATTAACCAGCACTTGGATGCAGAATAACAGGCAGAAGAAGAGATTACAGTATGTCAGACCAACAGGAGGGAGAATATAAAAACATAATCTTCTACCACCTTCAGTGCATATGATTCTAGCACTGTGCTTCACCACGAGGTGTCACTGTGAACTCACAGCAGCCCTTCCCCCAGCTGGGCAAATCCCTCCCCCTCCCACTCCTGTCTCTCCCTCCATGCTTCCCTTCCTGTCTCTCCCTCTCTCTCTCTCCCTCCCTCCTTCTTTCCCTCTAAAACAAAGTAATTGCCTGCAGCACGGTTCAGAGTCTCCTACTCTGTCTGACGCAGATCAGGCTCCAGCCAGTCATCATTATTCTCCACCACAACAGTGAATACCTTGTGAGGTTCAAGGAGTCACTGAAACCTGCTGTTGACACTAGTATGTGTGGGAGCCTCTGTGTGTGTGTCCATAGGTGTAGAGATGTAGTGTTGTCATGGTTAAAGTCACGCGTATATCGGTGCTGTATGTTCAACCTGCACTTTTAATTACAGAGAGGAAGTTAGGGATCATATGTATGTGTCACATGCACAGGACTAGTGACAGACATCAATCTCCCAGGGTCCATCTGTCACTCGGGCATCTATAATTCAAAAGCAGCCAGTCAGAGGTCTTGGCGGGGTCTATTTGCAAAGAGAGCTGAATTTTTATTAATCTAATTTGTTCTGTCTCTCTCGAATGCACATTTACCAGCACATGTGGCATCAATACATGTAGAGAATGAGCCTCTGTGAGCATGTATTTTAGCCTTCTGTGTATGTGCATGATGCATGACCACAGTATGTTTGTGCGTAAACTAGAAAAGCTTTGTAGTGGCTGTGCAGCCTCTATGCGAGAGGGTTCTGCTCTCCTGATTTTCTAATATCTGCTGCTCTGACCAAAGTGCTATAAGAATGTTATTGCTCTGCAATTTGATACCCGCATCACTTTCTGCTGACGGAGAGAAAGCACGCCAGAGAAAGATAGGGACAGAAAAATGAAAGGGTGTGAAAGCGACAGAGTTAGAAGTCAGTTAAGCCATTTATTCAACCAGGGCCGTAGAGAGGGAGACAATCTCTTTTTGATGGTAAGACTCAAAAAGGCAGCAAATGAAAACCAAGGTGCTAAATCCTCTGAGTATCCTAAAGGGAGCGTTTATGCTTTTGGTGAAAGACACTGACAAGCGTAAATCCAAGTGGAGGCTATGATTTCATATGGATTTTCTCAATTTAACCTGGTTTCAATCACGATCGGGAGGGGAGATGTAAAGCAAAGGTGGAAGTGCTCCCAGGTTATCAATAACAGCTCACCTGTGAAGGAACGTGTGGAAAGACAGAGATGGTCAGAAGCAGAGTGAGGACTGGATGGCTGTTTAATCTCAAAGCGGTGAGTAAAAATAGTATAAAATGTGAAGACCGCAGGGGAGTATGCTATACAGCAGTGGTTCCAAACCTTTTTTGTCTAAAGTACCCCCACAGTCCTGTCAGATGAACTCAAATACTCTTTCAATGATAATACGTTTTAACACTATTAATTATATAAAGCACTATTTTTCATACAATTCAACATGTTTAGATCTGTTTGGTTGATTGCATTTGTACTATGACCACTATGAGTGGCAGAAGCTGGACATTTATCCATTACTTTAGCCAACTGTTTCAACCATGGATGTATAAACTGGATACAGTGTTGGAGGCTGGCTTCAATTCATTCCTATGAAAGTTGCTCAGTGGTGCATGAAACCAATGAAGCTCTGTTTCTGCATATCTTGACCAAGTGCACTAAAGACCTTCCGCAGCCAAGCAGCTCCCTTCTTCTGAGATGGCTAACTTCAGGGTTAGTGCTCCATTAACTTAAATTGAGATATAAAGATGTTATCAAGCTGCTCTTCTAGACTTTTAAAAATTGTATTGGATCAAAACCCGATAGTAAAATGAATTATTTTGCGGGGGTTGTGATGCTAAAAAGTCTTTTTGGGTCCCATGTTATCACATGAAGGACCCGGATGGTGTAATTCTACTTTTGGCCACTATGTAAAATTGGCTTCAAAGCCCGGCATTGTCCCTGTGGTCTTGATTTCAGCTATTTATCCCATATCATGCTTGCAATTTCTAGCAACTTCTCGCTAACATTTTCAGCTGTTTATCTGTTATCTGCTGTGACTATTTCAACCATTCATACTTATTTTTTTAGCTAATGTTTTCAACCATTTATGTGATACATTTATTGCTAGCTGTTTAAAGGATTTACCCTTATATTTAGCTTACTATTTGAACTGTTTATCAATCAATTGTGCTATGTATTTCAACCATTTTTTGCTAGCTATTTAAACTATTGAAAGTATTTATCCGTCACTTTTTGTTTACTGTTTGACAGTTTATCCATTACTTAGCTATTTTAACTATTTATATCTTAACAGTACTTTTAGCATTCTAATCCATCTATATATCTACAACTCCATTTCCAAAAAAATAGGATGTTGTGGAAAATGCAAATACAAACAGAATGCAATGATTTGCAAATCCTTTTTGACCCATAGTCAATTGAATACGGTAGAGAGACAAGATACTGATAAACTCATTCTGAATTTAATGCCTGCAACACCTTTCAAAAAAGCTGGGACAGAGGCAACAAAAGACTAGGAAAGTTGTGGTATATTAAAAAAAAACCCCATCTGTTTGGAACATCCCACAGGTGAGCAGGCTAATTGGTATCATGAGTGGGTATGAAAAGGGCAACCTTGAAAAGCTCAGTTGGTCGCAAGCAAAGACAGCAAGGGGTCATTACTTTGTAAAAAACTGCGTGGGTAAACGGTCCAACAGTGTGAGAATGTTTCTCAGTGCACAATTGCAAAAATCCAATCTACAATCCATAATATGCCCAAAAGATTCAGAGGATCTGGAGTAACCTCCACGCGTAAAAACCAATACTGAATGCCTGTGTCCTTTGACCCCTCCGGCTGCATTGCAATCAAAACCAACATGATTGTTCAAAGGATATTACCACACTGGCTTGGCAACACTTCTGAGATGAACTGACACAAAGTGAAAAATTGTGCTGTGGTCTGATGAGTCCACATTTCGTATCGTCTTTGAAAATCATGGACGTTGTGTCCTTCAGGCTAAAGAGGCAAAGGACCATCCAGGTTGTTACTAGTGCAAAGTTCAAAGCAAGCCAGCATCTGTGATGGTAGGGAGGCGTGCTAGTGCCAATTGTTTGGGTAACATATCTGTGAAGGCACCATGAATTCTGAAAGGTACATAAAGGTTTTAGAGCAACATATGCTGCCATCCAGACGATCTGGATGTCCCTGCTTATTCCAGCAAGATGACGCTAAGCCACATTCTGCACGATACAACAGCGTGGAGTCGTACTAAAAGAGTGCGGGTACTAAATTAACCTGCCTACATCTGTCTCCAATTGAAAATGTGCAGTTAATTATGAGGCACAAAATATGACAATGGAGGCCCCGGAATGTTGAGCAACTGAAGTTGTACATATTGAGCAAGAATTTGAGAGAATTTCAATTTCAAAACTTCAACAATTCATGTCCTCAAAAGAAAAGATGATGTCACACAGTGGTAAATTCCGAATAAGTGTATATTGACCAAAAAAAAGTTAATCAGTCTGAACATTACATATCTTTGCACTGTATACAATTGAATATAGGTTGATTCTGTATTTATTTACATCTTACACAGTGTCCCAACTTTTTTGGAAATGGAGTTATATTATTATATTATGTTATCAACCATTTGCAGTACTTTAAGCTAATATGTTAGCTTGCTAACTAGATGTCACACACTCTTAGTTGCAACACAAATAGTTCAGGTGTTTATTTCTTTCTCTCTCTCTATATATATATATATTTCAAATTAGCTGTGCTACAATTTTTCCATATTCGTCATAATGAGCTCATGAATTCTTGAGTTATGGTCAGAAACATGTTTCGTTAGCTGAGCTCCAATTTTGAATGCAGAATCCTGCATTCATCCCCCTGAAAACTGCAGAGGTACCCCATGGGGTACAAGCACCCCTGTTGGGAATCTCTGTAATAAAGCACCGAAATTGGATGTAGAGAAGAAAAGAGTGAGGAAGAGAGTGATGTGTGGGGATGACAGGAGGAGACAGAGAGTTGTTTTCAGATTTACAGACCTAGCTGCTGTATGCTGCTGTCAGAGAGAGAGAGAGTAGCAGAGGGAGGCCTAATTAACACAGAGAGCACCAGCATCCTCAAACAGAGTGAGTGATTCTGATCCAGCAGCATTATCACGCTGCCATAACACTGCCAATCCAACCTGAAACTGGCTCTGCTCAAATGATATGCCTCTCCCCCCCAAATCGTCTGAGGTCATGACTTACTGTTCACTCCCTCTGAATGTACAGCAACATTTTCTGCATAGCACAGGCCCCACAAGACATGTCATCATCATCAGAGTTATTTCTGCTAAATGCTTCATATCCACAGGGGGTGCACTTTGCAGATGTATCATCATCATCTCAACCATGCAGCAGTGATTCAGTATAATCTTAAGGAGTACTATAATTTTCTTTAATTCAGTGCTTTAAATTATTTCTCAGGTGCCTCTTTTTAATAATGGTGTCTTTCTGAAATGACAGAGCCACATAATTCAGGGGTTAACGGGTTTCATTTTTCTCTCCCAATTCATTTCAGCTGTTTGAACAAGCATAGGGCGACAGAGGTGCAAATTTGTAGGAGTTACTTTGAGCATCCAAGGTTCTGAAATTAAAAGTCTGATTCATTCTGCATAGACAATGTTAGGTGTCTGGCAGCTGGAGCACTTTCACAGCTTGGATGGGCATTTAACTCCTGGTTGACTCATCGGTACAAAAGTAGCTGTGTTAGAAATGATTATTGATTGGGATAAAAAAAAATCAAAGATACATGCCTGTGTTTATTAAAATTTGGGGACTGTACTAAAATTATTGAGGTGAGGGTGGGGAATGAATCTTATAGACCGACATGCTGAAGCATGCATGGCAATGGTAGTATGGTGGAGTGCAACAGCTTGTCAAGCTATACAAGGACATCAACCACCAAGGATCAAGAATCGTCCCGAAAAAAACTGACTTTTAGAAACAGTGACAGACTCCTAGACACATGTGCTATTAGTGAAAAGATAGAAGCATGGCTGGATTACTTAACAGGCCCACTATGCACAGACTCAGGGGTCCAAAGTGTCAGGGGAGCCTCCCTGGCCTTCACCTGCAAGATGACACTCAAATTAACACGTACCAACCAGGAAGAGACTAAAAGTGACCGCAAAGAGATGCGAGGAAATGCAAAAAGACATAATAACTACAAAAACAGGCAGTTCAGTACCAGAACTGTGTTGTAGGTACCCCAAAAGAAGGAGTACCAAAAATGGTAACAGTACGGAAAGGTTCCATTGGTACCATCCACAACTTTTCACAGTGGAAATGGAAAAAAAAGCAACCCGATCTGAACCATACCATACCGTACTGCTCGGTGGAAACGGGGCTAAAGTTACCACAAAAAGGCCAAGAAATTGTGTGCGTACAAGTCACTAGATACTTACGCCCATATCATCTATGGTCATGTACAGAACGGCAGATACCACGACATAGACTCAGAGTTTTGTGTCATAAAAATCAGAAATCTTCCCCAGCCAAAGACAGGGGCACAAAAATACGATGTACAAAGCTTTGGTTGTCATTAAAGTTAAAGAAGAAAAAGAAAAACATAAAACTATGTCCTATAAGGGAATTGTTGTTGGCTTGCTAGCTAGCCAAGTTCAGACCTTGGTCCTGCATTTGTATAGCGCCTTTCTAGTCATCCGACCACTCAAAGCGCTTTTTACACTTCGAGTCACATTCACCCATTCATTTCCCGGTGGCTGAGGCTACCAAGAGCATCATCGGGAGCAATTTGGGGTTCAGTATCTTGCTGAAGGATACTTCAGATACTGCTGGGGATTGAACCGCTGGTCTTCCAAATGGTGGATGACCCACACTACCTCTGAGCCCCAGCCACCCTTGATGCACCTTGATGATATAGTTGTTATGAAAACATGAATTCTGCCTCTGTTGTACTATAACATGAGAAATTTCGATTGTATTCTCAGTCCAGTGATAGTCAGCGTGTTTAATAGCAAGCAGCCATAGACGCCGCTGGTGTTTCAGTGCAACCAGTGACCATGTAAACTGGTGAATCTGTGCCGAATGCATCCTTGGTTGCCTGTAGTAACCTACGTAAATGGTTGGCGTAGATAATAAACACAGATGAGAATTGATTACGTTAAAATTGACAGCTTTTACAAGGACACCCGTGTTCTGTCCGTGTTTTCAACAGCTGCTGTCGCTACAGGCAACCATGACGCATTCGGCTGAGTCACCAGTTAACACGTTCACGGTCACATTTGTTGCTCTGAAAGGAGTTCACTGTTGGAATTTCGATTCTGACAACCGAACACGCAACAACCATACATTCTATTGATGATAGTAAAAGTTTTAATTCAATATTTACAGCTTGCTAACTTCCTGGATGGCTTGGGGAAAATGCCACTTCGGTTGCCAACATTCACGAACATAGTGTTGATGAAATCAGCTGTAAAAGGGTTGACATTTTACTGTAGCCCCTAGGCTTAAAGTTTACTGTATGTATACTGTATGTATGTATGGCGCAAAGGCAGGATGTAACTACCTTTCATATTTTCTCCACAACTTTTTCAACTATCCTCCTTTTAACAACAACAAAAAATACAGGACATGCCCCCTTGTCTTACCCCAACCCCCCTAATAATTTGTATACAGTCCCTTATGGAGAGAACACAATTATGACTGCCAGGAAACATCCAAGCCTAAAATCATATTAGATCATTAAAAGAAAACTTTTTAAAATACAGAGCAGTGGATAACATGCTTTCTAAACCACAACCCTGTTATCTGAAATTGTAGTATTCATTATTTATTGTCTCTACATTTTTTGTAACCCATTTGATTTTGGGATTTTAACCCAGAACCAGGGTGTACCTCAAAATTAGAGCTTCTATAGTATATGGTATGTTAACGTCTAAGCTAAGAGACATTACGACGATAATGCATTAGTATGAAAGTGTTAGTGGAACATTTTGGTACATTCTTAAAATTAAACAAAAATATATAAATAAAAGTAACATGACTAAAAGCCAAAATCAGGGCATGATAGTGGGTGCATAACTGTAGCATCATTTTTGGCTTTTCACACATACTGCACACGCACACAGTCATGCACACACGCTTTAATTTCCATCTGGCAAGTATTTTCACGCATTTAAAAGGTCAGCCCTCTCCCCCCCCTAAAAAAAACCACAACACTTTTAGAGAGGCAAAATGTGTATATGTCAATCCCATTTCATTAATGCAACCGAAAAAAGGGCTTGAACACAGAGGTGACCACAGGGAGGAAGAGAGAGCTGCGGAAAAAAAGACTGTGACTAAAAAATGTCACAGTGAATGGAAGCTGTTAAATATGCCATTTGGTTGGCCCTTATTTTTCCTGAAGCAACTGTGGGCAACATGCTGAGTGCATATTTCTCTTTTGGCTCTCAGGGACACGTGCGCTTCCAGAGGCTCGGGCCTGAGAGTACCTTCATACTTCTGTTTCCTGTCCCGGCTGTTACAAAGGCTCTTTCACTCTTCTGGATCGGTGTAGTGCAACCTCCCTATTTCTCCCAAAAATCCTAAATGCTGAATGACATTTTGCAAATTGGCGTCACCTTATTTGCATGAAATTGCACGGGTCTCAACTCTTCCCTTCTTTTTTTCTTTTTCCCTGCTACGGTACACTGTGTCCTTGCTTTACCCTTATCAAAAAATGAGTGGCAGTAAACTGGCCGTGAAAATTTTCACCAGACTGCAAGTCTGGGATTAAGATCATGTTATGGCATGTGGTTGTGTAATTGGCCCTCAAAGGGAACAGGCTACAAAGTGGAAATTTTCAATATTTGCACACGTTAGCCAGGAGTTTCGGTGATGGCAGACGAGAGTGGCGGTTCAGCCAGCAGCTGGCCGACAGGCAAGACTCAAACATTGTTCTGTCCCGCTTGCTGCTGCCCGATTTCTGGGCATCGCTGTCACCTTGGACTACATGTGGGCCAAAAATATGAGTCCATTCCCCCTGCTTTTCTGTGATTGTGCCCTACAGTGAATGCTCATTAGCATTTTTTCCCCTACAATAACTGGCCTGCAGTGTACCCATCTGTTGACTGGATCTGTGAAGCCAGGTGTGCATGTACACATTTGTTTGCTCCTTTATTTGGAATCAAATTGTGTTATTAATGCTAATTTGCACTGTGATGTTGGCCACAGTCAGAGCTTGTAATCGCTCACCCACATACACACACACACACACACACACACACCAACACTCACACATGCTAGCACATACTAAAAAACCCCTCAATGGCTCTACAGCCTGAGCTTAGCTTTCATGTTAGCGATCATTTTGTAAGGAGTAGGTGTCAATATTTTTAAAGTGGTGGGTATCTCATTTTGAATGGCATCTCTTTACGGCTGCTCTCCTATAAACTTCACTACATAGGGGCCTCTGGCAGAGCAGGGTTAAGCCTCAGGTGCAGCTGGTTTTACGGGCCCCTTGCCTATAAATTTTAACAGCTAATGTCATAGCTGTGGAGTGAGAGGAAAGGGAAAGTTTCTGATTTTAGAAATTAAAAGAACCAGAGACCAGAGTTACATTATGTTCAAGATCATATTAAGCAGCAAGTCCCACCACAATAAAGTGTCACCTGCATCTGGGATTTAACCCCTATCTTGCTTATTGTATCACAACGTTGACTGCTCAGATGATAAGAGCAGCTCACAGGAGATGAATAGGACAAATTCTATAATACCCAGCCCATTACTCCTATTCAATAATGTAAACCCATAGAGACCCTGCCTTTTCACCCACCCCTCTTCCTCCTACAGCAGACGGGGACGGTGTGTACAGGAACAATGACTGGAAATCAATGCACTGTTTGTTCTGGGTGGCAGTTTCCACCTGCCTGTGTCGTGTCTTTTATTTCCCTTGTAGAAGGGAAGCAGCATGTTGTGTCATTTGCAGTTACACAGTTAGAGAGAAGCAAATTGATTATGTGTGTGGAGACGTACAGAACGTTCCAGCAAGACAGAGGGAAAAACTGCTTAAATGCTTATTATTTATTAATGCGGGTTTGTCACAGTGAGGTGAATTTGCCTGGATATTTAAACTTAAGTGAAAATACAGAAATATTATTGGCAAAATGTAGTTAAAGCATCAAAAGTAGAAGAACTTGTGCTGCAAAAAAATGGCCCTAGTGACAAATATGATATTATATATTACAGTAAAGGAGTGTTGATAATGGTGCAACAATGTGTAAGCAACATTTTGCTGTTGAAGCTGTCTGGGGTGGAGCAAGTTGTAACCACTGTATACATTACAGTTGTCCAGTGGTATCCAACTGACAGGTCGGGCCCCTTCAAAGGAAAAAACTAAAATTTATTATGTATTTGTTTGACTTTTTCTGTAATCTTTGCTTTTTTGTGAAATACCGTACAGTTTAAAATTCAATGTAATTAATAATGTGGCTGACGAGTAAACGTGCTTCAGAAATGATGCCAATTGAAAAAAAACAAATACATTAACAGCAAATATGCTTCAAATACAGAAACGATGCAAAAACAAACATGCAACAGAAAACTGCACATACGGTAAACACAATGGATGTCTTCCAGGCCTCTAGGGGGAGTGCTAAGTAGAAGCTTTATAATATTGTAAAAGACTAAACCAAATGTAAAAAAGCAGCCTAGACTCATTTCCACATTGTCAAATACCAAGGGCCCTCAGCGTGTGATATTAAAGCCAAAGGCACCCTTTAGCGTCTTTATGAGACGCACCAGGCTTTTAACGATACTTGACACTGAGAGCAACTGACAGAGCAACATGTTCTCACTCCGACCTCGTCACATATTGAGGTTTTGGTCGTGGACTTTCCATGTCCAGATAGAAAGGGCATGGTACCCTGGGTGTGTTGGTTTGTTGACAATTTGAAATTTACCGTTTACATACAATCTCTTTCAAAATAAACGCACTATGTTGGAAATTCTTATTTTTAGGTTAAGGCAACAAAAACGTGTGTTAAGAAAAGAGAACAGGGTTCAGCTTTAGAATCTTATGAAATGTGAACACCGCTCTCTCAGGTCAGTGTTTGTTGGACCCATCCACCAACCCTCCTGCCCACCCCACTGGGACATTCGCTGCCTTAACTTTCATCCTTGTCTCGCGGCATTGCCCCTGGACACTGCCGGATGCTGTTAAACTATAATGGCAACCAGCCATGTATCATGCTGACGTTAAAGGATGCCTTCTTTGTTGGTTTCTGATGCCGCAAGTCACTGCCCAAGCGCTGGATTTCGACGACTTTGGGGTGAGATCGGGCTCGACATAGCGTAAAGAATCAGAGAGTGGAGTGGAGGGTAGGTGGATGGGTCAAACAAAATTAGACTTTCAACTAAGAGCCCACAGCTTGTGTCTCCTGTGAAATCAAAACTCAAAGCTGATTAAACGTAACATTACATAACTTACGTACCTATATCCCGTGTGAAACTAGTCAACACTGTTTTAATGTTGCATTATGTAATTCATGTACAGTCCTAACACACTGACAATCCCGCATGTGACGTATTTAATCACGTTATGTTGTCATCAAGTAACAAACGTACTTATCTTAAGCCAAAACATGACCTTTTTTCGAAACCTATAACAACTAGTTTTGTTGCCTAAACCTAACCGCGGCCATTTTACATAATCAACTACGTGTTACAATGAGTTGTAGCTTTGCATCACATAGAGACGCTAATGGGTGCCTCCTGCGCGTCGCTATGAGATCCCAAGGGGCATGACAAAGTGTTGGAATTTGACTACCTGGGTATAAGAAAAGGGTTAATAAAAAATAAATACCTTTTTATATCACCTCTTTACTCCACTTTTCTGACTACTTCAAAATCAAACTCTCATCTGGTCTCTCTTTCTCAGGTTGAGAGAAGCCTGAAGAATTTTCTTTGTGTGGAAATGATTTGGGCCATTGTAGTGTGTTGCCCTTGTTGGCCACCATATATTAATGATGAATCTTTAACAACACAATTTCTAAATTTGTTATATATATGAAATCTTAATCTGAAAGTAACCAGTACGTAATACCTAGCTGTAGCTATTCAACTAAAGTTCAAGTACAGTACTTGAGTAAATGTACTTAATTGCTTTCCACTATTGCTTCTGGAGAATTATATATTATTATATATTAATATTTGCTCTAACCATAGTTGTGTCAGAAGATGAGTGGAGGCAACCTAAATTGCATGAGCAGACATACCCTGTTTTCAAGGTTCCAAGAATCAACCAGAGCTAATTTGGAGGTGCTTACAGTGGAACTGACTAATGGCTCATTTATGGTCAACGTTAGGTATATATACGTATACATGTATTTTTCATGGGAACATTTGTTGAACATTTGCTGTTTATTTGTATTTATATGTTTATTGTTTTTCCTATCAACCTGCTCAGTTCCCTATTTTTTCTTTTCCCAACAACAGCCTTAGATTATATTGATGTGTATGTGTTTTTTTGGTTGCCTCACCTGAGCAGCATCCCTAGCTTGATTGGGGGTGGGACCAATAACCTATATGAGCAAGGTGTGTTCTTTGTCCTTTATCCTGACGAATATCTATGTTGATCGAAACGCTGATCCTTACAATAAACATTTGAGGAGCTATAACAGTGTGCTGACTTCACCTTTTTTAAAAAGTCTGTTTGCTTGTTGGTCCCGCACCTGTGATACTTTGGATGTGCGTGCTCTACCCTACTTTATATATATACGCATACAGACATGGACGGAGCCTTCTGTGCAGAAGCCTATACATTTATGTCATCCATATTTGTTAAGGTTTTTTGAAAGCTTATGAACACAGACGAAATGGAGCAGTGCCACCGGAAATCACAACTGTACACACACGACTGTAGAGCACGACAAAGCCATTTAAAAATGGCTGACTGAAACGAATCGGTAATATAGTGAAAGGAATTCTTTGTCCATGTGTATGATTGGCCTCACAGACCTCCAGTGTTTACAATACGTGCTCCCTTAAAAGTTATATTATCACGATCTCCTCCACTGTCGCCATGTTTGTTGTTGTCAGAAACTTCTGACCTTGCCCTCTAGTGCCATCTAGTGGCTGTATACTAACATTAAGGATACATAGAAGTGACGGCAATAAACTGATCTATTTGCTGATATAAAGGCTGAATAAATGAGCCTTTATGGGTATAGGTACAGCAGACTGTGAGACACACAGATACATGGTCCTTGGGCAGAGTACATGTACACTTTACTCAGAAAGTTTGGTGTAAGGAAGTGTACATTTTGAGAAAAGAAGTTCCATCTCGTCCTGTTATTTGTTCTATCTTCAAAAGCATTTTGTTTGGTAGTTTTCAGACCACAGATTAGTCTATTTGCCGGAAACAGAAAAAAGTAATCATGGCAAAAGTCTCTCCCATTCACAGACATCTATCTTGCATTGTTATCAAAGACACTTTCTTGTAATGAAAAAAGGATGCAGCAAACATTCGGGGTAGATGTTGGCCTCATCTCAAGGTATTTTATCCTTGGTGGCTCATCTGTAGCCTGAGTTAATGGCAATTTGAAAAATAATCATATCACAGAGGTGGAGCCTGGTTTCATAACCTGCAATCTGTGAAATCTATTTAATGAGCAAATCAATCACAAGCTGTCAACAACGAAAAGCAAAACAACTGAGGTACTTTATGTTTTGGTGGGTTTACTCCAAGCTCTAACCTTAAAATAACACTTTTCCCGATGGAGTCCTGAATATTCTGTTTATAAGCAACCACTTCACTGGTGGTATCTTACGATGGCATGACTTTACAAACTTAAAAATACATTCACAGCCACTTCAGCCCCATACACAGCTACACACCCCCATTTCTCATCGCCACAGCCTTTACTGCATTGCTCAAGTTCATCACCCCACTCACACACACAGCAGCCACTTCACCAACAAAACACATGCACACATGCAAATACGAGTGCACCCTCTCATTGGAGAGAGCGCACTCACCTACATATCTACACACGCACACACTCGCAATACAGTCGTCATCCCACTGCCCATCTCTATTCCCCTGGCTGTCTGGTCCAGTCCAGGTTGGTCTTCTGGAGAGTGGAGGCAGGCTGAACCTGTCCACTCTGCTCACTATCATCGTCTGGCAGCAAACCTACAGGGTCAAACACAACTTCACTTCCTCTCAAATGCCTCAGCGGGGCTTGATTGATCCCGCCTGGCACCATGGAGGCCAGTGGAATGGAGGGAAGGGAAACTGCAATCCTCTGCAGATCTGGCACCAGATTGGGGTCAGATTGCTGTGAGGAAGGGATTCACTTAGAATGATGGATTGATGGATGGGTATGGATTTGGGGAATGTCAGAATTATGAGTACCTGATTGCTCTTTTGGGTCTGGTGCATGGTAAACACGAGGCATGTCTTCCAGCCAATGTATGCAAACCACTGATTTAACTTTACCTTCTATATCACCATGAAGCAAAGCCATTTCAGTCTGAAGCCAGTGACAATGAATAAAAATGTTTTTTATATTCTTAATAGCTGCCAAAGGAATAAACAAGTTAAAAAAAGTGGGTGGTGCATTTTCTGTTAGGTTGAGAATGCAAGATAGAGAATATTATTCAGCCATTTTGGCATTCGGAACTTAAGAAGAAGCATTTCCAATATTTTCGGCTGTTGGCATTAAAATTCGCTAACCTCCTCCTTCATGCCTCTGATTAGGCCTGGCAGCAGCCACTGCAATCCATTGCTGCATGTCTCAGTGAAATACTTAATGAGTGGGATCAGTCAACGGCGACTGGCAGCCAGTCACAAGTTGGTATAATGGCAGTTGTTGGTATATGTTAATGATAAAAACTTAAGAAGCATTCTGGGAAATAATGAGTGTGAATGCTGTGAAAACTGATGTATTTTTTGGTGACTTTATATTAAAACGTTTGCATATTTGGGGAGTGAATGGGATTCCATAGACCTTAATGCATTATTTAATTATAATAACATAAACTATATATTTCATCATAAATAGCTCATGTACCATAAACTAGTGCACAATAATGAACATTTGGAAATATCAATGGAATTTTTACTGTGAACGGTGGTCAAGATATAAATACATGGACATCTATGAGAATTTTTTTTAAGTCTAACCCAATCGCCAGAAAAAAATGTTCATACTCAATTTTTCTGCAAACCATGGATACATTACATTTGTATATTATTTTGTAGCAGATACATTGAACGTTTATGTTTCTCAAGAATGCTGCAGTAAAGGTGTGCTTAGGTTTAGGCTCAAATTTTTTTTGGCTTGAAACACCCATGTTTGGTGGCTCAAATGATGTGGGGGAATGCCACAATGCATTGGCAAAAAATCCAAGTTCAGTGGCCCAAACCCTGCTAGAAAATGCTTCGGTGTGTCGGTGAAAATCCCAGGTTTGGTGGCTCCAATGATGCTGGGAAAAATCTAGGGCTGTAGTCAACCAAAGAAAATCTTGGCCGACTAAAGTCGTACATAATCTTCAACTAATTGATTAGTCGTGTGAAAAAAAAAATCTGCACGCTATTTTTCTTCTGCGGTGGTGTCTGTGTCACTCTGCAGTTACACCTCCAAAACACTAGTCGGCGGTGGAGGACTCTATTAAGTGTTGTAAAGTTTAGTTGATTGAAAACACACATGAAACACACATTAAACATGGCTTAATAGAGACAATTTCAAACACAAGTACACAAATTGGCTTCACTATAAATCGCAGAATTGACAGACAAACACTTGTCTTTATCTGGACACATTTCTCCCAGCAATACAAGATGTTAACTTTATTAGCACAAGTCTACGGCATTTTACATTGTATAAATTAGCCTAGCATCTTGCGATCTTCCCCTCTTCTCATATACAGTAAAGCCAGGGACAACAGCAACATGTAACAAAGGTAACAACACTCAATTTGGCTCCATTATAACTCACAAGATTCACCGACAAAACAACCATCACACTAAACACGTTTTCCGAACAAATACAACATGCTAATGTTATTAGCACAAGCCTATGGCAATTTAAATGGTATACATTAGCCTAGCGACGAGTGGAAATTTCCTCTTCTCATATGAAGCCAGGATAAATCCCAAAGTATAAATCCCTGTAGGATTTATGTCTTCACAATTTATTGTTTCTTATCTGTGAAATACAAGTAAATACAAGCTTCATTTCCACTGAGGGAAATGGTGTCAGTATACAGAAACAGACAGGAGGTCTGCATCACCGCGACGCCAAGCGTGAGGGTGGGCAAGTTCAACTTTCTGTCAACAAAGTGCTTTGAAAACACCCCCATTTTCACAGGTAACTTAGCCTGTCCCTCTGCCGTAGGAAATAATGGATTAATCCTGGAAATCTATTGATGTAGCACTTTTCTCCTTATGAAGGTAACACAGCGATTATTCGACCAATGAGAATTTGGTCGGACGAGAGCATATCGACCAAATAATCGACTAGTTGACCAGGAGACTACAGCCCCAGAAAAATCCAGGTTCAGTGGCTCAAACGCGGTTGGGTTGGCAGGAGTCTTGCCGAGGTAACACACCATCCCCTCTACCTCATGATGACAAAGTCAGTTTACATCTCTTTAGAAGCGCTGATATAATACGCATGAAGTGCAAATGTAAAGTATTTGTGGTCTGCAGAACCAGAAATGCCAACATTTCCTCTGGCGACTGGGCTGAAATGTCACACCAGTCATGTATAACAAATTACACATGATTTAATATTAATTGTCTTGGGTGCCATTAATATTGTAGGAGGAGATACAAATTTAAATGTGTTCAAAAGAATTGTGCTTTTCAGGAATAGCTCGTTAAAAATGCAATTTATGCTAATTTATGAAAACGCAGGAAACGGCATAGAATTATGCACATATTAATATAGAAACAGTACATGTATGTTACATTACGTTTGGACCAAAGCTTTGCAATATGAATATTTCATGTTTCCAGGATAATTTTGAAGCAAATTGCAGATGACACATCTCAATTGACTGCACAGGCTGATATCGTTCATGTGCATATTTGACAAAACCTGAAGGCAGGGTAATACAGCTGACTGTAAAAACACTCTGGTATCACATGTTGATGTGCAACATGTACATTGCTCTGTCAGCTCCAGTGGAACCACATAATTTAATTTGTGACATGTGGTCACATTTGCCTACAAGGGATGGCTCATTTTCTGGTCTCACTCTTACAGTTCTGGTCTGCTGGTCCGCCCTGTTTTAGGTCCTCTTATAGGTCAACTTATCCATGGACAGCTCGCCAAAATCAGCCAGTTGCTGTCAGCTCAGCGTGGAAGTTAGAATGAATCAAAGTAAAGATGGCAGGGGGGGAGAAAGGTGGACTCATTAAACGAGGGGAACTTGTGACCCCCTTTGCTGACACACACCTGCATCGAGGCACCTTCTGGTCTTTATCAGCACTTCCAAACATCATGGGATGTTTGGAGGGGATATTGCTGGACAGGTCGACTCCAGATGGCCAGTCCACCTCTGACACTAAAGTGGCTGGAGCCTCGGAGAGTGGCTTAAGGGCCTTTTTATGACAGAGAGTTGGACTGTCTTCAGGATGAAAGCTGAGGGAATCCGGGCAATAAATAGTCTCCTCATCCACAGACAACAAAATATATTGTGAGTTCAAGATAACAAAATTGCACATGTGCCCTGCATTGTTACGGCTTATTTTGAGAAGATGTTTTTCAAAAAGACCCAGATAGGAACTTTGTAGCCCACTGCTTGTATTTCCTGAGTGACTGATGAGTGTCTCATCACTTCTCACACTCCCAGGCTGAAAGGAGCCCACAATGACAACCCAAACAATGTGAATTTAGGGGATGGAGCAACAGTGCATCATTAGTACACTGTTGCCATGGTGACTGTGTTGTTAAAAGCAGTACCTACAGTTGTTACATCCGTAGGAGCTGGTGAAATAACAAATTATTATTTTTTTTGGCCCTGGATGTGGCAATCTGGGCACGCCAAAGCAAACACACCAAGAATTGAAGGCGAAACTCAGTTCAGGATGAAAAGAGACTTTCATTTTAGGAGGCATGACTTGTTCTTGCCGCGCTGTTGCAGTACCCTGGATCCAGCCATGCGAAGCACTCATTTTGCGTATCTTCGTATCTGCTTATTAACCACATCATCATTTGAATTTATCTTTGGGGCTGCCTCCCCGAATCAGCACCGGCGGCAGGGTGGTTTGCGTGCTATCACCCTGCCAAAGCCGCTTCACTTATGGCTGCTTGTGAACGCAGGCAACCAGGATCCAAACCACAAATTAGCAAGTGCTCAAACTGCCACGAACCACTGAAACCACTGCCAGATCTCTGACTCATAAAATTGGAGTCATCACGTGGCAGTTGAAGGAGTGTGAGGGAGAAGAATTCACAGGGATGGCTGTAGACAACTGCTGTTGAGCTGCTACTCCAACCCAAATAAAGAAAATGCTGTGTTAATACATGCAGGCTGGACACAGGGAGTGCATCCAGTAAGTTGCTATAATGGTCTTTTACATGACATAAGCCAATAATGCAATGAAAAACAAATGCGACAGAGCCTCTAATACCATTACCGTATAATGAGCCATTGCCATGGATACTGTTTGTTGATTGAGAAAGAAAGAACATGTGTCTATTTTTGAACAGAGTGAAGTCTGATGTATTGGCTTTGTTGATATGACCTTTACAGATAAATGTAGCTTCTATGTTGTGAAAGTCAATTTAAAAGTTGTTTCACTGTTACTGACTTCCATGATTCATGCTATTATCTCGCAGTTCCTAAAATAACATTTACATGCAAACAATTTGCAACAGCAGGCTTTGTAAGAAATGTAACAAGGAAACTTTTGCTTGAACATACTTGCTTACTGTTCACAGCGAATGCAAAATGTTCATTGTCAACATGTTTCATTATTTTTCTGACAATACGCACTCTTGGCAACTATATCTTGGTTACTTAAACACAGGTTTGGTGAATGTTGTAGTCTTAGTTAATTCCCCAAAAAGTCAAGGCAGATTGTAAGTACTAAACAGAATGATATTTTAGCCATGTCAGCACGGTGGCTTTAGGGATGGCATTGTCATTATAGCAGTAATTAGCAAATGTCACCACGCTAGAACACCAAATAAAGATGCTGAACGTGGTAAACATTACACCAGCTAAACATCAGCATGATAGCATTTTCCTTTATAGCAAGTTAGCTTTCAACGTTTGCCCCACTGTGCTTATGCTTTGCGTAGCTGCTAGCATGACTGTAGTAGCATTGTTCAGTATTGACAGTAATGAAAACAAGAACTTTCTGCTTCACACACATCTTCCCCCCGGCACCACAGACAATTCAGTATCTGTACAAATGTCTTTTCTCTGCTGTTCCTGAGATATGACACTGAGTAATGGCCAGAAAAGTGTTTTATGCAGAATGTTATGACGTCACAGTGACCTTGACCTTTGACCACCAAAAAAACTAATCGTTGAGTCCAAGGGATCAGCCCAAAAAGATAGTGCTTGCGGCTACGGCTTTCGCTAGTGCAGAGGCAAAAATGTTGGATGGTTTTACTTGGCCTGCTACCACCAGTAGTTTATGCTGGCTAATCTAAGCTAATGCTAGCAAACTTCACATAGATTTAACTGTATAACAAATACTATGGAGTCAGTGTTCGGACTTGATGTCTCTTTACCTGTGCTACTGTTAATAGGCTTGCTATGGAAGTTAGTGTTAAGCCAGTAGGTGGCACTGGATAGCAGAGGCAAAAGTTTCAAACAACGAGACAAACGAGGAGACGGTGGAGGACGTCATACCTTCATTCGAAAAATGCGTGATAAATGGTGGTGGTCTGTGGGGCCATTTAATACATCCTGACGTGGACGGAAAATTATTTTTACTACATTACCAATTTATTCTGTTCCACCATAATTTAAATTTCTTTGTCTACTCCTATGGTTGCTTGAGCTACGCTACAACATTGCCATGATCTCTGGTGGTACTGCTTTCTTTTGTCCATATCTGTAAGCTTTCAGACAATGTGCACAAATATGGACAAGTGTTACTCTGTGTCAGGCATACATTACCTCTCCACTACCCCCACTGTTGTTTTGCTTTTTATTTTATCTATATAAAATATAATATAAATATAATATAATATAAATTAAAAGTGTCTGCTCCATACCGCAGCAGTGTTGCGGCACAGAGTAGCAGGAGACAGATGACGACGAAAAGATGACAGTGGCGGATAAAATGGTGACAATTCAAAAAGCAGAGGCACCTATTCAGCAGTGCAGTATTTTGGATTTCAACCGAATGCTAATCATGAACCCTACATCATTAATGAGGGAAAGAAAGTGGTTACATTGCTTCTTTTTTTCTAGATGCATTTTGTTACCGAACGATAGCTGTAGTGCTAATCTCAGTGACAAATATATTACATTTCATAATTGTCAATTGTTACACAGTCTCTCTTTAATCAAGTAGTGTTTTAGTAGCTTAAGGCTAACAAACAGGCAGGATGTGAACCCTGGTCTGATCAGCCATCCACCCTGACCTGACCTACTTTCTTTAGTATATTTTTATTTATCATTGAAAATAATATTAATATTCCTCCCAAAATATAATTGTCTATAAACACACTTTGCAGGAGATAGATTGTTAACACACCACAGGCGTTAGCTATAATTAATTACATCATTCATATTTAATGTTTTATTATGCGGAGGTGTGCATTGTTACATAGAGCATTTACCCACTGATGTGAGCATCTGAAAAAGTGAGTATAATTGCTAATAAATGGTGTCATCCCAACTTTGCTGAGGAGATTGCACTGATGCTGTTAATTAACCCTTACACCTTGTTAAATCATGCATTCACTGGAATCTTTGATGACTTGCTTACATGTACGGCTTCATGAAGTGGTTCAGTTATAAATAAAACATCGTCAAGATTCTACAAATGGATTGTTATCGGCGTGTTAACACACACTCAGGCTATAGTCTAATGATGCAGTCGTCAAATGTGCAGTCTGTACACTGCAGCGTGGCCTTCAACATGTTCCTATACACCCACATGCTTTGAAGAGGAACTTGAGCTCTGTGGAATGACTTCAGATAGACAGTGGGTGCAAGGGAGATCACACTAAAAAAATCATTTCTGTCTCTCTTTTTATATAATGCTTTTTTTCTCTGTACCGCAATTTATCTGACAGAGCCGGTGGAAATGATGAAAGCCGAGAACACAGTCGTATTGACATGGCCTACATTCCGAATCGTCTAATGCCAACAAATTCACTTTGACAGTGCTATTTAAAGTATCACTGCAATGACTCCTTGCCCGCTTGTGATTGCACTTGCTGCTATTGTCCTCAGTGATGATGATAATGCCAGCTTGAGAGGAGAGTGTCGTAAAAGAGATGACTACAGTTACGCACGCTGCATTTGCTTTTATTGCTCACATGCTTGCATCTTGCCCATTCTCCCCACTGTATTAACTCTTAGTCAAAGACACGAGCTAATAAGGTTGCAGGAGGCACTTCAACGGCAATTACTTTTTTAGCCATGCTAACATGACATTGTCGGTGTGTGAGTCCACTGCTTTGTTCAGGCTGAAATATCTCAACATGTATTACACGGATTGCCATGAAATTTCCTACAGACATTCATAGTCCCCAGAAAACTCTCCAGCTAATTCAGAATGCAGCAGCATGTGTACTAACAGGAACTAAGAAACGAGATCATATTTCTCCTGTTTTAGCTTCTCTGCACTGGCTCCC
This sequence comes from Epinephelus lanceolatus, assembly GCF_041903045.1. Lineage (NCBI taxonomy): Eukaryota > Metazoa > Chordata > Actinopteri > Perciformes > Serranidae > Epinephelus > Epinephelus lanceolatus. Next base: position 11,641,511 of record NC_135757.1, on the reverse strand, counting down.
TGTAAAATCCAGAATTGAATTTAAAATCCTACTGTTAACTTATAAAGCTCTAAATGGTCAAGCTCCATCATATCTTAGAGAGCTCATAGTGCCATATTATCCCACCAGAACTCTGCGCTCTGAGAACGCAGGGTTACTCGTGGTCCCTAAAGATAAGTTTTTCCTTATCCGCTGTGAGGGTCCAAAGGACAGAGGGATGTCGTATGCTGTAAAGCCCTGTGAGGCAAATTGTGATTTGTGATATTGGGCTTTATAAATAAAATTGATTGATTGATTGATTGATTGATTGAAGATGAATCTTACAGAGTTAAGTGATCCCCAGACGTTTCTTCTAGCATCACCAGCTGGTCAGAATTTTCACTCATCCTGTGAAATATCTCAACATCAACTGGATGGATTGCAACAAAATTTGGTACAGGCATTCATGGTTCCCAGAGGATGTTTCCTAAAGTGGGTGAACCACTGACTAGGCTATTTATTTGTGGTTTTGAGTGAAACATCTCAACAACTATAGGATGGATTGCCATTACATTTGGTGCAGACATTTATAGTCCCCATAGAACAAATTTTAATTGGCTCGAACATCTGTTAGCTTTTCATTTAGGTAAAAATATTTGAATAAACATTCCGACAAAATTTTGGCCCCAGCTTTTGTTTATGACTAAATACCTGCAAAACTATTATATTTACATCAGCTGCTATTGTCCTTTGTGTTTTTTTAGCAAACATTAGCATGCTAGCACACTAAATTAAGATGGTAAACATGGTAAACAACATATTAGCATACTGATGTTAGCATTAGGTTTAGGTGCTATCTATCTTTTCATACCTTCATAGATACAATATAACCTCACAAAATTTCAAAAAAGGATTTATCATTGGACCAATTTTCCCGATTAAACAGAAAAATACAACTGTGCACCTTCTGAATTCAAGTTTTTCTCTTTCCCCAACCTAAGACTAGCTTAACTGCCTTATTAACGCATCGTAAAAAACACTTCATTCAAACTGAAAGAAGTTAAATGAAACTCAACAAAACAAAGTCTTAGTTAGTCTTGTTGGTCATCTAGTTAGTTAGTCCACTGATCCAACAATCATAAACTCTGGTTTGGTTGAAATAACGGTGTATATATTTCCCCCACAGTCTCTCTCAGTTGTTGCTGGTGTTTACAGTCCTGTAACGTTATCCCCACCACTTGCAACTACCATGTCTGTCAGCCCAGCTGCCTGTTCCAGCAGTAGATACTGACCTCTGGTGGCCCATGAGGTGCACTACATACAATACATTACCAACACAGCCACAGCTTTAAAAAATCATACCTTCAGGATTTCTAAATACCCTGGTATATTGTAACACTGCCCAAGTTTGCAGAGCCACTGTCACAGCTGTAAACTTTAAACACACTTTTGAGTATTTTGATTTGTCTCCTCCTGCTGACTGATGAGTATTTAACTGCTCAATTGAACTCATATGGAATCCCCACGTTCACCTGCTTGTCACTTTATTTTATAGCAGAAGGAGACAGTAATATATTTTCATGGAAACTTGGTATTTATAAATATTTATGAGTCAAACCCCAAACTATTTAGAACCCCAGAAAAATTCAGAAAGACGACTCGTCAATTTGCAGCGGCGGAGGTGTTTACATACGCATGATTCAAATACTTCTTTATAGCACGCAGAGTTGCGTAGCATGAATGCAGTTGGCTGGCTGTGAATCACTGTGCCTTGTTGCCTTATGAAAACAGCTCCAGATAAACTCTGACATATTTACACACATCACTGTGCGACTCTTTTACAGAACACAGGAGGGTTTTGTCAGCTTTCGAGGCACTGTGAGCGCAGTAACGTCAGGATTTTGTGTGTGTTGTGTGATTTACACATGAGAATGGATGCAAAGGGAAGTGTGTGTGTCATCCCTTTGTGTGTATGTACATGCATTTGTCCCTATGTGTGTAGATTTATCTACCTTTATCGTCAAGCTTGTGCAGGAGCATGAACGCACCTTCATCTGTATCTGTGCAAATGAGAGCTCCAGCGTGAATGTGTGTTTATGCATGGGTGCGTGTGTAGGTGTGTATATATGTGTGTGTGTGTGTGTGAGGCCTGTTGCTGGCCATCCAAGCAGACAGGTGTCAGGTCATATCAGCGCATCGCTCCAGTGACCAGGTGGAAACCTGGAGGAGAAAAGGTGAATCACCGGGCCACACTGGGGCAACAAAACTGCTCGGCTTAGTCTAGCATTACCTAAACACACACATACACTGATGGGGACACACTCACAAACACACACATGCACATGCACACACACACACTGTTATCGCAGAGTGGGAGAAGAAGAACATAGTAGGGGTGGAGAGGAAAGGAGCTACACGCAGAGAGAGTAATAAGAATGAGTGCAGACTGAGGGAGGCTATTTGACCGGGTCTGGCACTACACACACACACACACACACACACACACACACATATACGCACAATCCAAATCAGACTGAGTCACAAAAAGTCACATACAAACTTAGAAACACACCTACTCACACATATGATTGCGTGACTGACTCCAGCATGAGGCACTGAGGTTCAGAGAAGCACGCACACATACACACACACACACACACACACAGAAATATGGAAACATGCAGTAAACGAACCCATCAAATAATTAGCAGCTTGATTGAATTGAACACAAACACACACACACCATCTCCAGAGGGGCCGCAAGTGTGTGTGCGTTCTGTATTTTGTCAGTGCTTGATGAGGAGAATGATCACTCTTCCCTTTCCTCCTTCCCTACGTCCCTCATTTTCTCACTCCTAATTAATTTACACACACACACACACACACACACACACACGGACACACATGCACACACAGGCACACACACACTGTTGTGAAGATAATTGCCGCAGCAGTGATGCTGGCTAATGACAGGAGAGTGGAGCAGAAATAACAGCGGATGGGGCACCAGCGCTGATGTTCCCTTCAACATATCTCCGCTCCGTCAAACACACCCCTCCTTTCTCCTTCTCTCTCCTTCTCTCTCTCTCTCACACACTCACACACACTCCTCCACCAATCTCTTTCCACCTTCCCTCTTTCCTCCTTATTTTCAACTCAACCCCCACACGCCACACTTTCCCGCCTCCTTCCTTATTCACCCGCCGCCTTCTTGTCGCCTCCGTCACTCCTCTCCTCCTCCGCCCAATCTCTCGCTCTCTACCCCTCCTTCGCCTTTGGGTGCCGAAGCAACAGAGGAGAGTGTCGGGGAGCCTCTGATCACGCCGGCCTTAACCACAATTGAGGGTGACGTGTGGCGGGATGAGACCCATGTACCGGAAAACCTTGGCTGGCCTGCCTGCATTCCGCCTGGCGCTTGCCTCGCCTTCCCCTTTCTTCTCTGCCTTTGTGAGCCTGTGTGTGTGTGTGTGTGTGTGTATGTGTGTATGTGTGTGTGCTTAGCTAGCCATCCTAATGGGTAGGAAATGTTAGCAGCCCACTGGGCTGTGAAGGGCTGAACTCACCTTGAGCGTTGTGAGCGGGAAGGAACGACTGAGAGAGACAGACAGGCGGACAAACAGATAACAAGGCAGTATGTATATAGTGTGGAGATTTAGATAGATAGAAATTTAATGATTTTCAAATTCACGTCCTGTGTTGTAGTTTTAAAATGAAGCTTTGAATGTCTGTCATCATTTGTTATGACACATCACAAAAAATAATACAAAAATCAAACAAAATCCTCAATTTGAATAAATAGTAATACTATAATAATGTTAGACCAGAAATAGATATTTTATTATGGTTATATAAATGTAATTTATGGTGCTTTTACACCGCTGCCCCGTTGATTTTATTTTATTTATTCTATTCAGCTTTAATTTACCAAGGAATTGGCCCATTGAGATTCAAAATCTCTTTTTCAAAGGAGCCCTGGCTGAGACAGCAGCATGAGGAACTCTACATAAAAGAACAAACTAATGCAGGTGCATGCCTCCTATTGCGCGCTGGAAGTGGGAGATCAAGCCGTTTTCTGACTGCAGTGAAATGATGTTGTGCAAAGGCTAAATGCCCACAAATACGGACTGAAGCAGAATATTTGGTCGGAGGAAAACACACTCTTCTGATAACAGTCCGTTGGAAGAAACCAGAGGCAAGTCATTGTAGGAAACGAGTGTATCGTTTTCTAAAATTTTTAACCGCAGCAAAGACAGCAATTATCAATAAGGTGGCTTTAAAAGGACCCCCCACCTACGTTGTTCCAAAGTGTCGGATCATTTTGAGAAGGTGAAGGACGAACCCAAGGTGATATGTAAACTCATCTTCATTGGTCGACTACAAACATGACGTATCATCTGAAACATGGAAGTAGCTACATGCCCATTAGCCCACAGCGTCATTAACAGGCGGCTCGCTCAGTGTGTGACGTGCACTTGTAGATAAAATATAGGCCTATATTAATGAAGGTTCATTAGTACGGTTTTGTTTATCTCTGTAATGTAGCACAGTGTTAACAATGTTACTGATACTATTCTTTCTCACACCTTCAACTCAAACCATTGTGTTGCCCCGCCCAAAATATATAATTTAATAATTAAATTAATATTGTAAACATGCAGGTGACTAGTCGACTAATGGCCCGAAATGACGACAACTGGTTAGTTAACTAGGAAAATTCTTGGTCAAGGGCAGCCCTACTCTGGAGTTACTGGAAATGTTTGGATCACACCTTACAGGAAAATTCCTACGCAGCCACCACTGGAATAATTCTACAAATAGTACAATACAAAAAATAATGTCGCCTAAACTTAATCTGCAACTGTGCAGACATGCTAGGTTGAAACACAATGAATAGATGTGAAAAAGAAAAGACAACAAACAACTGAGCAGCTTTCAAATGAAGCTTTGGACGAACAGGTACAGCCCTACTTATATGTTTTATATTACTTTAACAAATCAACTGGTTTCCTCCGTTCAAGTCCCATTTCTAGACTGAATTAATGCAAAGTTCAACAATACAGATGTCACCGAACAACTACAATGCCATGCTGGGCTTGTAAATCTAGCAACTGGTAAAAAAAAAAAGAAAAAAGTTAAACACCTTTATTTCTTTCTTTCTGGAGCTGATGATGGAAGTAGTTAAGGATCGAACCATCTCGCTTCCTTCTCATTTCTGTTGAGTTGCACATGCACAGCACCAATCAGGCACTCCTGGAAACAGGAGTTTAGTTGGGTGGTGTTAGTAGATGTGGGAGCGAAACTCTAACTATGTGTTGCACAGTTTGCCACAAATTTGAAAGCAAGGCAGTGTTGTCCTTCAAGACAATTCATTTTAATTCTTTGCTGTTCTCTAGTAACTGCTAATAAATTTGAATAAGTTTGACTGGGGGCTGGTAGAAATTGATTTCGGTCAAGTAGATTTCTGACCAACTTGCCTGTGATGGGTTGACAAGGCCTGTCCTATGTCAAATGAAAGCATTTTTTGTTCCTGTTTCAAAAATAGTGACACTTTATTTTTGTCTATGTCTGGCCACAGGAGAATAGCTGAAAACAAAAAGATTTACTGAAACAGTTTACAACATCAGCGACAGACCTCATGAATGCTCTTGTGGTTGAACGGCAAAAGAAAGTTCCAGCAACATATTAATGTCCATTGTTTTGGACAGCTGTGTTAAACTGTCACATATAGGTTGCTCAGATGGCGACATACTTTTGGCCAAGTACATAACTCTCTCTATTTTACACATACTTCCTTTGTTTCTTTCCTTAAAGCACAAATATACATTTCCATACAATTAGAAAAGTTTAAAATAATCAATAGCGAAATTATAACTTGAAAAATCTGATAAATTATTGGGCTCGGGCTGAAACGATTCCTTGAGTAACTTGAATAATTCCATTACTAAAAGGCCTCGAGAAAATATTTGCCCTGTCAAATCCAGTACAACTATACATATAGATGGTTGTTTCTGCTGCACAAGTGCTTATATTACTTTTGCTGTTGCTGCTGTAACATGGGTGTAGCATACCTTTTTATTATTTGCTCTTTCATGTTTTACTCTTTCCCTTAAATAAAACTAAAGTAATTTAATGAAAACATGCAGTATTTCTTAACCGATTACTCGATTAATCACCAGAGTAATTGATAGAATACTTCATCACTAAAAGAACCGATAGCTGCAGCCCTGTTTCCCACATAATCTAACAAGGCCTGTCACGTGGCAAAGCCGCTCTTCTTTGCCCAGAGTTGGACACTGCTTGTTCCTGTGTCAAAATTGGTAAATAATTTTGTGTTATTGCATCTGAATGCCATATTTGGGTACAAGAAAGTAGGTCTAGTGGACTAAAAAAAAATGTAATGCCAAAATGCTCTTGTTCCTGAATGGGAGCAAAACCTTGTGTAAAGCGCTCCCGGTAGGAAGAGGCTGTTATAGCAGCACATCAACGCCAATAGTTCTGGAAACACGTGCAACAATCACATACAGCTGTAACGTTCAGGTGTCCACATACTTTTGGCCATGTAATGTACATAGAAACTGCTTCTGCTCCCTTAATGGCTATTCTATATGACTTCCCTGCTGTATAGAGGCTGGGGGCAGGCAATAACGTTTGGTGGGGGCAGCATATATAAGACACAATGGCACCCTGGGCTGTGGTTTGACACAGCTAATGCACACACACTTCCACACAAATATGCACTGGTGCACACACAAACACTCTCACCAGGCCCCAAATCGACTTAATGCCTTTTGCTAATTACCTTTACATTTTTACACTTCTGCTTACTCAAGCTCTGTTTTAGGCAACAGCAGGTAATTGATTTCTGTGTGTGTGTGTATGTGTGTGTGTGTGTGTGTGTGTGTGTGTGTGCTAATAGTGCGTCTGTCGGCAGGCCGCTTTGTTGCCTCACTGCTATTAATTCCCCTGCATTTGAAGCACACATGCCAAGCACCACTCTGTTCCGACGCAGCGGACAGGAAATCTGTTCAAATTAGCGTTGTTGTTCTCACTTGTCGAATTGATAGTTTTGGTGAGTCAAGAGGAACGTTTTTGACGCAGGAAAAAAAAACAAAAAAAAACGGACTGAATGAATCTCGAGGAGAGTTGTCCACAGTGTTGTGGCAGTGGAGAAGTGCGCAGGGCGAGCATCAAGACTATTGTCACTAGATACTTGACTTGAAGTCACATCCAATGAGAGAACCATCCACAGTCTGTCCAGAGCTATCTGCGTACTATAGGCAACTGGACATGTTACTTCACAATAAGATATACAGCAACTTATTGTGCTGTCTCAAAGATATCCTCAGGAGACCAAACTGGTTAAATAAAGTCAGTTTAAACAGGCTACAGTCATCTCCTATGGGCATAGCTTGCCTGAACTACACTACACTACCTACATGATCTCCGAACATAGAGTATGGAAGGCTCTGTCCGTCTCTGTCTATGCTCGCTAACGGCTAACATGATAGACAGCTGGTAACATGTTAGCTTTAGTCAATCAAAATCCCGTTCACAATATCTCTCTGAGCTATCTAACAAACTGTCAATCAGCTCATTAGCTTGGTTGCTAATGGGACACGGCCATGTTTCTTTTGTTGAGAAGTTTAGAATTAAAAAGGCACATGAGCTTCTGCCATTTTGGATTCTCAACTGTAAAAAGAGTTTGCCATGAAGTGCTGCAGGAATGAATCCTAAAACAGTGAACTGAGTTAGCATTTTAGCACTACTGGTTCCCTCTTCTGGAAGTCAATGGGTTTTTTTTAGTTGTTTTTTTTTTTGCGTAAGATGCCTGAGATAAGGTCTGTGGTTAACAAGAGCTTAAAAGATTTTCACATTTTGTTTTACAACATAAAATACATCTGAAAATACCCTACTAATCAATTTGAAGCTTTTACATATTGAAAAAGAGGTTTGCTAACAAGTGTGTAAATGGAGTGTCATTAGGCCAAATGTGAACTTACAGGATTGTTGTGGCAGCAATGTTGAAGTCATGCAGCTGTGGTGTAGATTGTTTATAGTCTAATGTTTGAGTTTCACTTTGGGCGATTACATTTATGCTTAAAGCAGGGGTAAAGCAACCTGTAGCTCTGGAGCCACATGCCTCTGTTTAGCCCTGCTTCAGTGTCTGTGTGGGGCTTTTCCAAAAAAACTTATATGGAAATGAATACCAGTTATTTTTTAAAACATTTCGTCGACTTAAGTGTGCGTCATTTGTCAATGACCTGGTGCCTTCTCTGAAATTTTGGTGAACCTAAATAGCAATGTCAAGTTAGCGGTGGTCTCCTCGCTAGGGTAGCTATTGATTCCAAATCCAAAAAAGGAGGAGTCACAGAGGAAAACAGAGAACTCAATAGTGAGAGGACGGATTTTTTTGATTTCACCGCCAATATGTCACTGTTTAAGTACAAAATAATCATAAAGAGCCCACTGCAGAGTAGCCATTTTGTGCTAAAATATATTAATGAATGCTCTGTTAGAACTATTAGTGATACTGAAAAGCTAATTTAGACCTAATAGGCTGTGTTACCTTTATTACAAAGCACAAACATGCCAAAAATGTCGCTTTTGATGCAAAGGTTGCTGACCCCTGGCTTAGAGAATCATAAAAGTGGTATTGGTGTGGGTCAAACGTCCACCAAATCTAGCTCAATGCACAAGATTCACATGGAATCACTCAGTCCGATAGCTATTCCAAAGATTTTGGAGATTCCATAAAAATAATGTAGGCCCTATATCGTAAATTTTGTTGTTTTAAACAATGATGTGATCGGCCCTTAAAAGAGTACTCTACCTAACATTGCACTCCTGCAACATATTCATGATCGACAGTTTACAAAAGGTTGAAATCTTTGCAACCTACATTACCCACAATGCAGCTCAACCACCATCAGTTCAATTGGACATTTGAATGTATAATGCTAGTCGTGACTGATGTATCCTCAAACTGCCACACTCAAGCAGAGACGAGGGGCAGGCTACAAAGGTCTTGCAACTAGCTTCTTTGCAAGTCCGCACCACCAGATTTTCAGCCCAAACTGACGCTGAATTAAGTGACATCCCATGAGGCAGTTTATCAGACTTTGCGCAACTCCCTCTGGAGCCACAAAAGGCTTTATACAACAGTTTTTACATACAGTATGCTGTAGTACTCCCCAACAAACAGACTTTGATGTGTAAAATCGGTGGAGTTCCCCCTCCAGACCGACAATTCATTTCAATGGGGCTGGTGCCTGGGCACAGCTATTGCCAGGCAAAAATGTTAAACCTAGCTCAACGCACTGTTAAGCACAACTCTCTGATTTATTTGAATTATGGAAAGAAATAGGTATCTTTGTTCCTGAATGCCAAAAATAGATTTGCCCACAAATATTTATTCCAGTTCAACACTCCTGCACAATGTAAATACACCCTATGATGGCAGCACACTTTACTGTGAGCATCCATTTATAAAAATAACAAACTTTGGAATTCCATTTTTTTTATAGTTCGAGCATCCAATTTGCAGCCATTTGAGTCTTTTTTTTTGTTGGAGAATCGAATTAATCTGTCACAAAGGGAACAGACACTTAAAGGGCTTAATGACAGCGTTTTGTGCGACACAATCTCTTTTTTCTTTTGTTCTGTCATTTAGTGAGAGCTTTAATTACATGTTCTCTCGCATTTCAACCCTAGACTGCCAGACACAAAAATAACATTTTCATTATTGATCACAAAGGTGAACACGACTGAAATGCTGCGAATGTTTTTTTTTCCCTCTCTCTCTCTCTCTCTCTCTCTCTCTCTCTCTCTCTCTCTCTCTCTCTCTCTCTCTCTCTCCATGAGAGCACTGACAAAGCGGCCTGATTGCAATTTGAAGCTCTGGAAGTAAACTTTGTTTATTTGATCCTGCCCCTAATTTCAGGCTGACCTCAAATCAATAGCACATTTGATTAAGTTTTTTTTTTTTGTCAAATGAGCATATAATTGCTGTCAACTTCAGTCAACTGTTTCACTGAGATAGAGACGACAGAGGCAGTTAGCCTGGCGGTCAGTGGCAGGTTTGAGAGTGATGACATTTAAATACAAATCATTTAATCTTAATCACGCAATACTTAAGTCATTACTTGTTCTACCTTTCAACTGCTTTTTGGCAAATGAATCTGATGCACTAAACTTTGATTTTAAGCAAAACAATAGCAGAGCTTAGCATGCAGGGTCATATGTCCCCCCCTTGTGTTTTACACAAAAGGACAGGCATCCTGTTTGCTTCCCAGTGACAGCAGCCCAGGAAATGAGAGCACGCCTGATTTTGTACCTCCGCTATTTGTTGCACATAACAAGGACACTAAATTGTCAGGTTGGGAGAAAACAGGGGTCTTTTTTGGCCTTGTACTGATAACAACACATCATTATTTACCTATCATAGCGTACAGCACTGTGTTTGAGATAAACTTTTTTTCCTCTCTCCCTCCATCCCAGCAGCAAATTTATCTTTAGACAGACAGTCTGGCCCTCCGAGTGCTGCTGTGCATTCAAAGTCCTATATATTTTTTTATTTATTTCAGAGGCAATGTCAGGTCGCGATGCTCCTGACACTCTGTGGAGTTAACACGCAGTGGAGCTTCAAAGACCTGTCTTTCTCAAGTCGGAAGATGTAAGCTGCAATGGTGTCTCTCCCGTTTGGTGTCAAGGAGGTGATGTATTATGCAGCAGCGGCGCAGTGGGTCATGTTGTGTAAAGAACCAGTATGTGGCCCTGACAGGGTTTGTGGCACAACCTTGAGGAGGTTTGAAGATAACGCTGGGTGCTTAAATCCTTTGTCCCAAATCCAATGAAGCTGGAGTGCGTGCTCCACAGTGAGCTGTGCCCTTTCGCACATTTACCTGTTGTACCACAGAACAACTTCACAGCCATAAAGGACCCCACAACTGAAAAAGGTGCAATTTAATGTCTATATCTATATACATAACATATATGATTTGACCTTTAAACAGCCAAGAAGAGCTGCTTTAATAAGAAACATATAATATGATAAAAACAAATTATTTTCTTTACATGCAATACTTGGATATGTATCAAATCAATATTAAACATGTATTATTACATGGCTTATTTATAGAAAGAGACCTTACAGCTCAGTGGAATCATTTGAAAAAAAGTGTTGAGTTAATTAGTAGTGACTGATTTATTCACATATGCTCTTAATAACTCCAGGCCGCTGTTGCTGCAAACAGTGTCATATAGAAAAAATATCATGAATGATCATTAAAACTGAATCATTAAAATTAGGAGCAAATATATAATGCCCACACTGTCAACCAGGATTTAGCTGAAAAAAGGAACTTCTCTTGGTACCCTAAAATTTTCACTTTACATAATAAGTATTTCCCATAGACTGCATAAAATAATTGGAGGTAGTCACCGTGATGTCAACCAGTGATTCATGGAGTCGTATTTTGAAGCCTTGAGGTTACCATTTTGGCTATATCAGGCCCCCAGGAAGTGCGCCAGGCTATGAGGCCAATTTTCGTAGTGGCCAATCAATGGTACTGCAATTTCCAGGATGCATCACATGACGCCACTGGGCCCTAAAAGGCTTTTCCCAATAGACTTACAATGGGAAAGAGACATATGTAAATCAGTGGATACATTCTTTTGAGCATCACAATCCCCATGAAAGGTTTAGTTTAAATATCAGGATTTAATTGATTTGGTACTATAACATTTGGAAAGTCTAGAAGGGCCACAAGATTGAATCGTATTATCCCCATTCAAGTTAGCAGAACGCTAAACCAGATGTAGTTGGCTCAGCCAGTGGATGTGGAAGCAGCACTGACCAAAATTTTTGGCTTCATGCGCCACTAAGCAACATCCATAGGTATGAACGGAGTCCTGCCTCCAGTGCTGTACCCAGGTCTCTTAATGTATCTATCGGAGATATCCCTAATACTAGCTGCTAGCTTGGTCAGCAGCTATGGGTAACTGATAATTTTGCTAACAAAAAACAGGCTTAAAACCAAGAGAACAAAATGTACTTGCTGGAAAAACTGAACATTTAACTCCTTAGAGGGTCTTATGGTACAACCAAAAGCTGAACAAGAACTTTATAGGCAACCAAAATGTTAACTTTCATGAACTGAAATAGCAAAATTCACGCCTGTAAATCTGGGGTTTGCAGTGGTTATGTTCGCTAACCAACGTTGTCACCATGTCAACAGACACACCCACTTGACACTAAAATTGGCCACGTCCTTAATTATGTGAAATCCAGACCAAAATCGTTTTTGTACCTGTAAACATGTTTATTTCTGCTGTAAAATTGGGCATTCTAATATGGGTGTCTTTGGGGATTGACTCGCACTTGGTGGCAGCCTCTAGTGACCATTAGAGGAACTGCTTGCTGCTTGGTATTTCCACAAACCAGAACCAGTCCTTTTCTCTCACTACAGTTTTATTCATGTGTTCTTCCAGCACAACACAACAAAACATGGCAGGTCATGACACTGGGAAAGAGCCACGGGAGAGCCGAGTTGGGCTGGTCAGAGGTTTTCGGTTAACACAACTACTGTGTGGACAGATTACACCGATGAACAACAGCAAAGCAGCAAGGCTGCGGTGGATACATTTAAAAACGCACCCTGGCATTCAATCGTCCATCAACACTCCCCACCTCAAAGAGATGTTTTTGAAATAAAATTTAAAAATGTTGCAGTCAGTCAGAAATCATCAACTGTGTATGCTCTGCAACATGAGGAAGAAAGGAAAGTTTTCTGTGATACCATTCGTCTGAGAGCACAAAAACCGAACTAAGCATCAGTTCTGACAAGGTGAGAGATCACACTGCAACGGCTCCACACAAAATCTCTAGGCCCTTGCATGAGGTGTAGGTCAGGGAACTGGCATGTCCACAGCAAAGCTTGGACTGTGCAGTTGATGAACCATGTTTGTGTGGAGTTGGGGGTTATCGTTGTCCGGCTGGAAGATCCAACCCTATTGACCAGAGCTAGCCTCATGTCAGAAGCAGCCAGATTTTGATCTGAAACCTCACGATGCCTGGAGTTCTCAATGGTGGATTTTAAGAATGTCGAAGAAATAGTCTGATAAGAGCACAAATCCACATCGTGTTTCACAGTGGGGATGCTGTTTGCCCCATGTGTCACCTCATACAGTATCTGTATCTAAGTATAAATACTGAGGTAATGGATGACTAGGTACAAGTTGTGGAAAACTTGGCTAAAGTTAAGACAGAAAAGGATCCATGACACACAGACATGATTTGAATAAGGGAGAAAACTTAAGCTTAAAGTTGAGGTTTCTTTAATATTTGATGAGCAAGATCAAATGCGCTGACATTTTCGCTCAGACCTTTTTTACACATTCTTGCAAAGGGCTCCAAAATGTCTGGAAAGAGTTGGATAGATGACCTGACACTGACATTGCAAAGGTAGAGCATGCCAATAGCCAGTTTTGAATACATTGCTAACATGGTTAACGCTGTGAAATGGTTGCAGTTTGGTTAGGGTTAGGGAAAGAATCAAAAAAAAAAAAACAACAACACCTGGACAGCATGGATGGATTACTGAACAGGCCTAGTGGGCATGGGCTCAGGGGCTCAAAACATCAAGGGCCCCACTGGCATTTACCTGCAAAATGCCACTTAGATTAAGAGAAACTAACCACGAGGAGACACATAATGACTACAGAATGGGCAAAACAAACCCAAAGAGACAGAAAACTACCAGAAAAAGAGAAAAGAGGCAAAACCACCACAAAGTCTGTGTGTCTGACCAACACATTCTCACTCTGACCTCGTCACATATTGATGTTTGGTTTCCACGTCCACATACAATGTGCAAGGTACCCTGTTGGTTGTTGATATTCTAAGGTCAACACCACTAATTGACCTTTTTTTTCCTTCAACCACAAACACACGTGGTTGGGTTTAGGCAACAAAAGCACATGGTTAAGTTTTGGAAAGAAGAACAGGGTTTGGCTTTAGAATCTTACAGGACACAAACACCGCTCTCTTGGATGAAAGTTGGTGTTTGTTGGACCCATCCACCACCCACCCACCTGCCCCACTCAGACTTTCGCCTTCTTAACTCTTGTCCTTTTACAGCCCATATCCCCCGATGTCGCCAGGCGCCATTGAATTATAACAGCAACCGAGTGTGTATCATGCCGTCGTTAAAGAACACCTTCTTTCGTTGGTGTCTGACGCCACAAGTCACTGCCCAAGCACCAGATTTCGAAGACTTCCGAATGAGGCCCAGAGGCCCATTGTCTCATAATCCGCCCATGTGGGTTGGGTTTAAAGAACAAAAAATACTTAGTTAAGTTTAGGAAACGATTGTGGTTTCTATTGAAATTACTCAAACTGGGTATAAGTAACTTTTTTTTTCTTTTTACTTTGTGTAGTTACGTAAAATACCTACGTGAAATACTCTTCTCTTTACTTTGACTTGACTTGACATAATACAGTCTCCTGGTTAAAAGTCCATGTTTGTTTGACCCCTCCACCACCCCTCCCACCTTTGAGACTTGACTGTTCCCTACCAGGAAAAATTATGTAAAAACAAATAAATAAATAAATAAAACAAAATATTAAAAGAATAGGTTTTTAATAATAAGAACTTATTTTTGCAGATATCATAATTTTAAAAAAGATACATATAATTTAATTTTTATTTTTTATTTTTCACCCCCTGCCTTGCTATTAATAATACTACGGTACCCTCTAATCAATAAATAAGTACTCAGTAATTAAAAAACAGTGTAATTTCATTCCAATTTGTTCCCTGATTCCCTAACCTTTTGCTTCTTCCCTGACAGGTACCTAGTATTTTATTAAAGCCACGTATACACTGCATAATTACACAATCATTTACAGGCTGTAATCTAAAGTGCTTGTAAGTTATTTTAGTATGATGATGATATATAATTTTGTCTGTGCCTTCCTTTATCATCTTTTCTAAGGACACTTTCAGTGGAGACAAAAAGCATTCGTGATCCTAACCGAATCACACACATCTATGATTCTCTGAGGATTCTCCAGCATGTAGACTGACAGAAATAACCAGGTGGGAGAAGTTGCGTGGGAGGAGAGTGTTACAACTAGACAGACTCGAATCTGCCTACTGTAGTACTGCCACAGTCTTGTACTATTGGCCAGAGCTTGACAGTAACTGTTGGGCGAGGGCACAGTGTGTCTCCTTTACTCACCCTCAGCTGGATATTCCAAACCAGGTTTGACCGGGTGACATTTTAATTGCAAACTCACTATTTGAAGCCTCTGCTGCAGCTGCTGCTGAAGCAGGAATAGGCAGCTCGGAAAAGATGGCCAAAAAAAAGAAAAAGAGGACGCGGAAATATAAGCAGGGCACCGAGTCAAGTGGTTCATTTGGGTTTTTAGCAGGAGCAAGCGCAGTCATCATGCAGGAGTGCACATCGTCATCAGGCTTCTCTAACCACAACAACAAGGACCATTTGGATTATAATATCAGCCATTGTTATTTTAATTCCAACCATCTGCGGTTTCCATGGTGAAAAATGTGAGAAGCAGAGCCCACACACAGGGACTTGTCAGCAGCCATGAATATTTTTCATTGAGCTCAGCCTGAGGAAGAACAAAACATGGAGTGTCCAGCAGGTGCTCACAGACAATGACCTAACATGAAAACCCCCTTTTTACTGATGCAGATTTGAATTTGTATTTATTTGTATGTGTGTCAAAATATTTCAGATTTGAATGCAAATGCTCTGTAAACAAAAAAAAAAGTGGTTTCAGCTACTGTGTCCTCTTTAAATCCCAAAGGTTTTGCTCTAATGTGACAGCACTGTCACCGCAAACTGAAAACAAACAATAAGCGCAATAAGATTTGTCTGTGTGCAGCGAGAATTTCCAGCAGGCCGGAAAATCTGATCAGTTGTGTAAAGTGGTCGACCCTTGCCACCGCCAATGAGATCTATGTTCGTTCTAATTAGTTTCTGCAAGCAGTCTTCAAAGGTGGGACTGCAGCCGTCTCGGTCCCCGCAGAGACGGAGAGACAACTGTTAACAGTCTGATGTTGTTAGATCACTCGTGGTGTAGTGCAGGGGTTGTTTTCATGTCAGGGCTCCTCTCACACATTAGACTGCATCAACATCATGTCGGAAAATGCTGTCTTGTCATATGAATCATATGTTGTTACGGTATGGCAGCAAGGATAAAAGCTAAGATTGCCATTCATGCCTACATTCTGACAATGTAATTTGTATTTAATAGAATTAGATGAAAAATCTGTGAATGAAAACTCTATGAAAGCAGGCACATAGCCAAGATTTTGGAAATACTGAGATCATACCCCAAACACTTGTCATGCACTCTTATGGTGTGTTCAGACGAAACATGTAGTCTTCTTCTGTGGTGCGAAGTCAGGGAAAAAGAAAAGTGCACCAAGGGAGGACTCCCACACAGAGAACCAAAGAGATTCTGACTAAAGTCTGGAATTTTAAATGCTTCTATGAACATACTGAGGCTGTACAGACAGTGGAGAGATGTGCAGAAATGCATAGAGTGCAAAAGTGCAAATGTTTCAGTCCATGTTGGGCTTTCTTCAGTGTAAAGTCAGGCATGCGTGACGAGTCACCTTTTACTTACATACACAGTCAAAGTCAATGCAAAGACAGAAATAGACATGATCAGATGTGAATTCGCGCCAAGCTACATGAAAACACGTCTGTGCAAGTTGAAATGTTTCAAATGTTTCAGCACTATCCACTACACTACTGACGCCCCACCATGATTGTAATTTTAAGAAAAAGAGAACTGTCCCATTAGTCACCTAAAAAAGAAGAAAAGTCACAAACCTTTACAATTCTGCAGAGACAGTATATTTCAGCAGGTGCAGGAAGCTCTACAGAGGCACGTCTGCATTACCTGGCTGCAATGCCGCTAGTGAGGTCATTATATGACAGCATCTGAGCGAGTTCTGCATCGATGCTGATGACGGAAAGACCACCAGATGTTCCTGTCTCATTGTTCAATGCAGATACGTTTTTATGAAGTTTCAAAAAACTTTGCTCAATGGAGGCAACTGATTGTAACACTGACTGTAAAACTAACCTTTGAGCGCAAGCGCAGTGCTTGGTGAGCTCACGCTGAAACCACTGTTTAGGAAACGATTGTGGTTTCTATTGAAATTACTCAAACTGGGTATAAGTAACTTTTTTTTTTCTTTTTACTTTGTGAAGTTACGTAAAATACCTACGTGAAGTACTCTCCTCTTTACGTTGACTTGACTTGACATAATACAGTCTCCTGGTTAAAAGTCCATGTTTGTTTGACCCCTCCACCACCCCTCCCACCTTTGAGACTTGACTGTTCCCTACCAGGAAAAATTATGTAAAAACAAATAAATAAATAAATAAAACAAAATATTAAAAGAATAGGTTTTTAATAATAAGAACTTATTTTTGCAGATATCATAATTTTAAAAAAGATACATATAATTTAATTTTTATTTTTTATTTTTCACCCCCTGCCTTGCTATTAATAATACTACGGTACCCTCTAATCAATAAATAAGTACTCAGTAATTAAAAAACAGTGTAATTTCATTCCAATTTGTTCCCTGATTCCCTAACCTTTTGCTTCTTCCCTGACAGGTACCTAGTATTTTATTAAAGCCACGTATACACTGCATAATTACACAATCATTTACAGGCTGTAATCTAAAGTGCTTGCAAGTTATTTTAGTATGATGATGATATATAATTTTGTCTGTGCCTTCCTTTATCATCTTTTCTAAGGACACTTTCAGTGGAGACAAAAAGCATTCGTGATCCTAACCGAATCACACACATCTATGATTCTCTGAGGATTCTCCAGCATGTAGACTGACAGAAATAACCGGCAGCACAGCTCAAACCGTGCTGTGTCTGAGGGGGCCTTAACTGGAAGAGTTAATGCAATACATATATATATGATTGATGATGATCATGTGAATGAGCTTAGCGGCAGCAGTGACATCAGTACCATCCAGACGCACAACAAAAAAGGAGAGGGCTTGAACAAAAGTAAGTGGATCCATGGGACTACCCAGCTGGCCACCAAAGGCATTAGATGTTGATATTTGGTTGAATGTTTGTGATGTTGAGTGACCAAAATTTTGTGTCGAATGCCAATGTATATTTGAAGTGGAATACTGACAATAGATGATGTTGATATTTTGTTGGTTTTAAGATTCGTTGTTCAGTAACCAAACAAATGCAAACCAATTCCAATCATGTTTTCCTACTGGAAGAGATCTAGTCCGATATTGTTCCTGTCTCGCCTTCCAGAAACCAAGATGTGACCATGAAAACACTGCCATAGAGAGAAACCTAGTTATATAATTGTCAGTTCTTACAGCATTAGGAAATTAATACAAGTCATTATGCTGGGAAACTTTTGTGTGTTTGTCTGCAGCTTTGAGGTCATGTCGACACTAATGCACAAGTCAAAAGTTTTCTGCCAACACACTTCAGTCATGTCACCCCCACACACAGGTTAAAAAGTTTTACTCAACACAACTAAATCAGAGCAAAGGACACGGCAAATCTCTGTGGAAAGAAATGATTACTGACAAATCATTTTATTACAGCTAATGCACTTTATTGTACGATTAACAACTCGTCTAATTGGAATGAAATCTGAAACCTAGCGAATCTGTAAATAAGCGAGACAAAACTGAAAAGAACATCTCTGCCAAAATTAGCACTGCGCTGAAAGCTCAAAGATCCCTGGAGGTTCTTATCATTTTGCATACTCACTGCACAAAAGCCCAGACTAAGCACAATGAATTACAAGGCTTCTACATGCAAAGCAGATATATATGGCTGCATTCATTTCCAGCTTAATCTACAAGTTGCTTACATTGCTTCAGCACAAGGTTGTGATTAATAGCTGGGTGATGGCAAAAAAAAAAAGTGAACACAAGATGGGGATGAGCGTTGGGAGCTATTCTCAGCATGACAGCAGGCGAGCCGAGGCCTGTTCAGTATGAACTGTTTGGATGCACAGATACAGTGCAGCCTCCGGGCTCGGCTCATGCTCCCTCGCCTGCTGATTGACTGGAGAGTCATTGAAGTGAAAGAAAACTTGACATTATGTCTGAGAGCGTGACACAGATTGATAATAAGCCTTTCTGTCCTTGCATCCTTCATGCAATATGGACACTTGAGTTCCATGTGAACGCGCTCATCCTACTTTTATTCTATCATGTATATTCTGCACAACTGACTCCATATTTTTCAGGTCACAATTACAGGATGTGAGAAAACCCTTCTCTCTTATTCCAGCAATGGGAGAAGACTACTTGGAAACCAATTTTCAAGCAGAAATTACCCATAGTCCGCTTTAGCTTACCTTCAAGCATAACCACTTATGTTGTGTTGCCATGGTTGCAAACTGCAATGTGGAAGTCTGGGGGATGCTTTACATGTTGCATCAAACAGTTTCATTAAATCATTTTAATCGTTTTAGACAAGCCAGGCAAAGTGATTTTACTACGACAGCAGCTCCAAATAAGGTAAAAATACAAACGTGTCAGCGGCGGCTGAATGTGCAACATTTGTTTCAGGGCCTCCGATATAAATGGAGCCCTGGAAAGGGAAGGCACGCCTCCAATAATTCACTGAGACAAGTGTAAAGTGAAGACAGCCCCAGGGAGAAAACTGGGATTACTAGTTAATTCAGCTTTGTGTGAGTTAAATTGGCTGGGAAGAGAGTGGCTGTGACTATGTGTGATTGTGTGTAGATACATAAGTTTCGGCGCGTGTGCATACATGTGCAGGAAAATTGTCACCGTGTTCAGCTTAAAGCTGAGCTGAGGTTTAGAGTTCTGATAGGTTAATTTCCGTGCAGCTAAGTGCTCCCTCACAAAGAGAATGAACAGCAAATGCCTTATTTATTCATCCTACAAGCCGGGGGTTTTTCCAGCACTCGATGTGTGACTGGGGTCCAGCTGAACCGTTAAAGCTGGATTGGGGGACTTTGAGAATTAGCAGCACTTGGGTAATTACAGCTTTAGGCAGAACTTCAACAACAATCGCTCAGGGATCCTTTTTGATTACTTTAATATGGTTTGTAGCAACTTAAGCATGCCTCTAAATGTAAAAATAAAGAGTTACTCAAATGTGGCTAACTAGACTGCTACAGATGGGTTTCCAGACAACGTCATCAGTGAGATGTGCATGCAGAAGAGGAGCAGAAACCAAACCAAAATGACTTCAAGGCTTATGGGTACATCAAAAGTGGTTTTGTGTTGTAAGGAAGGATATTGTCCAATTAGATATGAGTGCCACATCTTAATATATAATGATGAAAACTCTGTCTGTGTGTCTGTTCCATGTTTTTCTCCTCACTGACTTGGTCAATCCATGTGAAATTTGGCACAGTGGTAGAGGGTCATGGGAGGATGCGAATGAAGCAATATTACATTGATTGGCCAAAGATGGGCGCTATAGCAACCTATTGAAATTGCAAACTTTGAATGGGCATATCTCATCCCCCGTATGTCGTAGAGACATGAAACTTTGCACAGAGATGCCTCTCCTCATGAGGAACAAATTTGCCTCAAGAACCCATAACTTCCAGTTATAAAGATTTTCCGCCATTTTGAATTTTTTGAAAAACACTTCAAATCGATCTCTTCCTAGGAAGTTTGACCGATCTGCATGAAACTCGGTGAACATAATCTAGGGACCAATATCTAAAGTTCCCTCTTGGCAAAAGTTGGAAAACTTACTAAAACTGAGCTTCTATAAGGCAATGAATATTGCGGAGGGCGTGGCTCATCACATAAAGGTGTATAACATCTCAAAGGTTTCACCCATCACCACGCAACTTTGTAGGCATATGACCACGCATAATCTGAGGGGACCCCTCCATTATTGACCCCATCAAACAAAATGGGGGCGCTAGAGAGCTAATTTCTTATCTAGGCCTAACTGCCATATGGATTTTTACTAAACTTGGTAGATATGTAGAACAGGACGCCTCAAGGTGACTGGAGAAATTTAACTCTAATTGGCAACTGGGTGGCGCTATAACAACAGAAAAATGCTTAAAAATGGCTAAAATGCGACCGATCGCTGTGGCTCCCCCTGTGGACCAATGTTTTGTTTTTTTTCTAATTTTTGGTATGACTAAGTCATGGTATGGTATGCTGTACATAATCACGGAAACTGTCAGTCATTCAGTCAGTCAGTCATTCTACCAGTGCGCCCCACTTTTAAGTCAATACAACATATAAACACTTTAACTATCTGCCTTTCAACGTGCTACCTCAACTACTAACATACAGTTTTAGCCCACTAACTATCCCACTATTGGCAATGGTACTACTGTACTTTCAATAAGCAATCCTACTATCAAATTCACAAAAACTCTGCAATTTCCTATGACCTGTATCCCAAACACACACCATGTGAAACTGTACGTGGGCAACTGTGCACTCAATGGGTATGGACTAGTTAGCTATTAGCTTTACAAATCTGCTTCAGTTCTGATCTTTTAAAAGGTAAACTATGTAGAATTGTTCTAGAAACAATGTATAGACTATTTGACAATTTGATCTCAGGAGCCTGAATCGACTGCCAGGCTCACAGTGGAATTGTAATTGAACTTCTAAACAACTCTGTGCCTAAAATCAGCTGATTGCGGCCAAGGAGGAACCCAACTCAGTGACAGTGTTCTGTCTGTCTGTTGTCTGTTTATCAATCTTTTTCGCACCCGCTCAGTTCTACCAGGCCCCCAGGAAGTACGCCAGGCTCTGAAGCCAGTTTTCATAGTGGCCAAACATGCACTGTCACGTGATGCCCTGCAGTCCAAAAAGACTTTTTCCCATTGACTTACATGGCAAACGAGACATCTGTAGATCAGTGGATACATTTTTTGATCATCACAACCACTGCGAAATGACTCTTGTATTGTGTATTTGGTCTGATAACATTTTCAAAGTCTAGAAGAGCTGCAAGATTAAAATTTCATCCCCATTCAAGTTAGTAGAACGCTAAACCCGAAGCAGCCGTCTGGGCAGCTCTTAGCTGCTCTGCCACGCTTGGCTGCCCTAAGCCTTTAGTGTGCTTACTCTACAGGTCACATAGTGGAGAAGTAGTGCTGATCATCCCTGGATCATCCAGGTAATTTTATACACAGCAGTTGAACCATTTTGCCTTCATGTGCAGCTGAGCAACTCTTACAAGAATGAAGGGGGCCCCACGTTCAATGCTGTATCCCGTTCTCTTAATACATCCATGAGTACTATGGACAGTGCCGTACCTACACACACACCCCTGACCAACACTTTCTCACTCCGACCTCATCACATATTGACATGTTTGTTCATGGACTTTCCACATCCACATATGATATGCAAGGTACCATGGGTGTTAAAATATAACGGCAACCGGCTGCGTATCATGCCGACGTTGGACGAAGGACGCCTCAAGTTTCGATGGTGTCTGACCCCACAAGTCACTGCCCAAGCACCAGATTTCGACGACTTCGGAGAGAGACTGGGCTGCCCTCTCTCACTGGAATTCAATGTGTCATGTTTGCTAACATGGTGTGTAGGAGGCTGACTTTTTTATGCAAGGTAGTGCAGCTGGCACGTTGATTAATTTCTAAATACTGAAAATGCCTATAATTAAGCTATCATGAAATTGTGACATGTTTGCTTTAAATAAGAAAATAAGTGTATTAAAAAAAAGAAACACGGACAAAGAAAAACAACATGTTTGCCAAATGCAGTGTGATCCACAAAAGCTAACGGGCTAACACAAATAGCACACTATTTCCAATGTATCCTTTTTGTTTATGAATAAATTAAAAAATAAGAGAATTATACAGCATCTTCACATTAGTTACTTTAAAGGAGCTATTGATCTTCAATGTAATCCACCAAGAAAAATGATTGCTTTGGCACACTGCCTGCTACGCTCTCTTCTTGCTTTGTGGCAGAGACACAGAGTGAGACGGTAAGTGTGGCGAAAACACAGTCCTTTTTATTAAATAATGAGTCAGGCAGCAGTTGGTAGGGGCCTGGGGACACACATTAGGAGGGAGAGACAGCTTGGGTTACTCAAATCAATCTGTTTATCCACAATGCTAACCCAGTAACACCAACACTGGGACTGTCTTAGAGACAGGAAAGTTATTCTTTCCTCAAACACACATTTATCAATCTGTTTGGCCACTACCACACTGATCGAGTCACACACTAATTTGAGCTGCCCCAGCAGAGCTAGACTTAGCTTGTAAACACATTTCCTATGCACCACTGAATCTGCTACATCAACAACAGTAAAACAAAGGCAGACAGATAAGTTAAAGCTAAGCAATTCGATTGGCTCCTCTCAGCTAGAGTAAATTTAAAGTGCAATATAGGAAGTGGAGGCTAGCTCAACAGATAGATGTCTTATAAGAACTAGATACTGGACCCCAAGATGGTGCACATTCAGTCCAATGAGAACTGCTCCCCTGGTGCATATGCCTGAAAAGCATCTGGGTTACTTATGGGCAGAGGTTGCATGATGCTTTGACAGTCAGGGTTGTAAAATTCTGTCAAAATATGTTATTAGTGGGTCAATTCCTGTTTTGCTGGTCCAGTCCTGTGTACAAGATTCAACCACTTCGATTTTATGCAAACCAGCTGAACCAGCATTTGTCATGATGACAAGTTCTGGCAAATTAAAACGTGGTCTACATCAGCAACCTGTGCCAACGGCGTCACGGTGCTAAATTCAACTGGTATTACATTCGTCATGAGCTATATGACAACATGATTAACATAATATTATGTTTGTAAACAGACTAGTGGAGCCACAAATGTCTGACGGGCATTGAGCCGAACTCTGGCAACATGAAAATCAAATTTCAGTAGAGGTGGGAGAGGAAAGAGTGGTACATGTTGTGTTTGTTTACTAGTAGCTTCATGTGTTTTTTGGGGTGACAAAATGAGACAAGGCAGAATTGGTCCCTCAAGAAACTAAAACTGCACCAAAATGGCAACATTTTGGATTTTAAAGGCTCTCTAAGTCTTCCTAAGCTTGAAAAGTTTTTGTCACATACAGCAAACATCTCCTCACAAGCCGCTAGCTACATGTCCTCTGAATATGCTGTGAAAAAGTCCGGTCTCTGTAGGCAGTCCAGGCTCCGCAAATGGCAACAAAAAACATTTTGGTCCAGGCTGCCTCAACCAGCCGGCACGAGACCAGCGAAAGCAAGCACACATACATGAACACGGTGCCCATGTCTCACGGAGGCAGTTAGAGCTAAAGGCTACAATGAGGCTAAAAGGCGAGCTAGCTCCGTTGTGTTTGATAACATTGTTGAACGTAAACAGAAGTGAAGTATTTTCGTTGCCATTTGCGGAGCCTGGGCTACCTACAGAGACCGGACTTTTTCACAGCATATTCAGAGGACATGTAGCTAGCGGATCGTGAGGAGATGTTTGCTGTATGTGACAAAAACTTTTCAAGCTTAGGAAGACTTAGAGAGCCTTTAAGCTGACCAAAGGTCCTCTAACTGGAGCTGAAATTTTGTCAGACACACCTTTTCTGTTTATTTAAGCACTGCAATGGAAGAGGAACAACTGATTCATGAATCATGAATTATCTACAGGAAACTGCTCTCACCAGAAAAACAATCCGAGGTGGCAGCCTGGAGAATTCACTCATCTTTTAAATGGTTACATCTCCAGTGTGATCTTCAACACACAACTGATATTTATATGGTTCATAACGTGACAAAACAGAACTGCATTTTTAATGGATTCAGCATGCAAAGTGATAGTCGGACGCTCATTTGGTTGTAGGACATGGTGTCATTATGTTCCACACTGGAGCCCCACCTGAGGTAAGTGCAACTAGATCGAGTCGTAAAAAATCTAGTATACTGGTCCAGTCTGGTGTTTAGCATATCAAACACCTGCCAAATCTTACTCTCATGCATGACATACGCCTTAGTGATGATTGGATCTTCAAGTGCTGTAAAAGTTTAGATTTATATGATTTTAACCAGATTACGCAAACTGCAAGCATTCTTTTACAATAGCGCTCTATGGGGAAAATGCTTCTTTGGGCCGCCAGGGTTTTTTGACGCAATACCGTAAGTGGCCACTGAAAAACATCGGAAGCAATGCTGAGATGTGGTGTCGTATCCAGTTCTATAGTACATCAATGGGTCACTGTTGCTTCCTCTTAGCTTATGTTATCATAAGGCAAAAGTTCATTTAGCCCTCTGACATCCATTTAAATATTGTAACTCAGAGCTGAACCTGAGTTCCTTCTGCCATTTTTGACTGTAAACCGTAGGTGTTAAGTAATGTTAAACATTTCCAATAGGGGCATAGTTTGGTATAAGTAAACATTTTGTATATAACAATAAGTCTTTCACCAAGTCATGTAATTCATTTCATTTCATCTAAGAAGAAAAAAGTTCTTTTCAAATTGAATAAGTACTAGATGCAAATTTCTGGCTGTATTACCCTGATTAGATGCACATACTCCTCAATTATGACCTCTGCTTCTGAGATTGTCAGTTCTGCCCTAAACTTTCTATACATACTTTCAGCCTCAGGCAGGGAAGAATAATTTATCTCGAGATGGCGAGGCAATTAAATCCTGGTCCCGAGATAATGCGATGAATTAAATGCACAGCTGCTCCCATCTTCTACACAGCAGTGTACCGTGTTGTTTTCACTGTAAATACGACACCTGTCTGATGTCTTGTAACCGGCACGTGAATTTCAACAAAGCGGAAACTAATCATAAGGTGTTAACATCCTTTACTCAACTGACAGGCTGCACAGAAAGTTAAGGGTGCACACCATGTCATGTTCATAGGATCATTTAATCATTTCTGCCTCCAGAACAAATCACCAAGAAAGACAATGTGTGCGTATTTAGAAGCTGTTAGCACGTGTCAATCAGAATTACCATCAATATATAAGGACTAGAACAACCTCTCAGATAGACAGCTAAACTTCAAACATACTTAAGTGAATAAGAGTATCTGCTATGTAACATTTATGAAAGATCATCAAATATTTAAAAAATACATTTTGAATGTACAGCTTTTGGCACTTAGATCCAAACTGTCTCTGTGGCACAGTCACTGTTGAGCAGTGAGTTGACAAAATACCATGATGTGGAAAGTTTCAACATATCTTCATAATAAATCTTGGGTTGTGAAACTACTGAATACGTGTATTTCCACACAACAGCTCAATAACTATTTGCTAACATCAGCTTTTTCCAGAGTGGGACAAGAAGAAGATACTTTGCCACCAATAGATCCCCCACCAGGTCCCACGTCATCTACTTGCGGCTCGATCACATCAACGACCAGCATAAAAAACGCTGGGATTACTTTGCTCAAGCCGAGTCTCTGTGTGAGTCCCGTCTAGAGGACAGCTAGCCGGAAAGTGGCCACAGCTCTGGTGAGGCTGGACCATCTGTTCCTGTCTATCTCCACTCAGCCCCCCTGAGAAGAAGAGGGAGGGGATGAGGAGATGGATGAGGGAGGTAATGGGATCTTGTCTTGAGCTGACAGTGGTGATATCGCTGCTGGAGAGAAGCTTCCACGGTTGCTGTGAGCAAGAGTCTCCGATCGTTGTCGGAGTTGCTGCAGACGTTCGGCATTATCATGCGGCTGCTTTGAGAGGTTTACAAGCTTGGGATGACGGCAAAACCAGCGTTTGCATTCCTATCGTAGTCTTGTAAATGCAGCATGGACTGATCCCTTGGGGTTTAAGGCCTCCATGTCAAGATTTATTAGTCCGTGAATCTGTGTCCTGAAAACACTGACATTGGCCAAGGGGATATGCAGATATGGGAACAAACAAGATATACCTCCTACTACGTCAGAAGGAGGTTAATAAAATTGAAAGGAACTCAGAGGTATCTTTATGACCTCTCAAACCCATCAACCAAGAGGCTGCGACTGGGGCCTGCAGTGGTGCTATATAGCAGAGATGGGGACTTGAACTTGGCTACAGTATAAGTTACATTTAAGCTGGGCACACAGTGACCTGAGACTTGCATGATATTCAACTTGGACTCCAGATCTAGGACTCTTAATCAACCTTTATTTTATTTATTTTTTGGCTTATTAAAATCAGAAATAAACATAACAGCCAGTCAGACAATACGGCTGTACTCGAACTGGCAATATCTTCTGGTTACCTCGAGTAAGCCCGACTTTTCATCTTCCATTTTTAGGGGCAAAATTCAATTATCAACCTTGAAGGAAAGCTATAGCTATGCAGTGTCCTCTAAGCAGATTGGATGGCATGCAGCATTGATAGAACGCTAATCAAAACCATAACAGACTTAACACTTGACCTGGACTTGTGACGAAAGACTTGCGACCTGACTTTGACTCTTACTCAAAGACTTGAAACTTGACTCAACTCAAAAAATGGCAGTCAACCTGGATGCTTTCTGGCCTCCACCTCAATGGAGAAAGAACTGGGTTGCATATGCCATATGACATTGAAGACGCAGCTGTGTACTACATATGCAGCACCTTTCTCACACATATCAAACAGCTGATACATGAACACGCTTTGAATTCCTTAGATATAGCTATGCTGTGTTTTCTAAGCAGACCGGATGGCATGCAGCATCAGAACTTGTGACCAAAAACTTGACTTAACTTAGGCCTGACCCTCAAAGACTTGAGACCTGGCTTGAACATGCAAGAAATGACCTGAGACCATCTCTACTCTATAAACCTGAGATTAATATCTAAGAGAACTGAGGGTTGTTTCAGGACCAGAGCAGTCACCTCGGATGCTTTCTGGCCTCCACCTCAAGCGGTAAAATGGAGGACAATCTGGGTTGCATGTGCCCTGTGAAGGCGATCACGTGTTACAGGGAAGACACAGCTGTGCTACCACTTGTGCACCACCTTGTCCTCACATCTGGTTCTATCTGCTATATTTGACAGGCTCTCCAGGAGCCAGATGTATAAACTATACATCTCTACATTGCGTCATTATTTTTGCAGTCTACATGGCGTTGTGTTAAATTAATTCAGAAATTTCATTATATTATTCATGAATAATGGATGTCATCATTCCTTATGTTCACATTTGAGCCATCATCTCCATGTACTAAAACTCATTCATCCTGAATTGTGTCTATTTCAGTGTCAACCCTGAAAATGAATCATTGATCACACTATTGACCTTTAATAATGAATCATGAGATATCGCTGTAATGATGGTTTACAATTACATGCGATGACTTATCGGTATGGTTGCTATAAATAGCCACAGTTGTGCATAATTGTTGCTGATAATGACAGCTCAAAGGCTGGCAGGAATGCATGAACAAGCACTACATCTGTACCCTGGCCCACAACTAGCACGCTCAGACCTGGATAAGTGGGGGTATGGATCAAGGCAGTGTCGCAGTGGTTCATTTAAATTTTTTGCCCATCACAGATTGGCATGGAGGTATGAGGTGGCACTTTTTCTTTAAAAGGGGGCTATTATGCGCTTTTGTATTTTGTGTCTTCTATATAGTGTCACAATGACAATAACATAGCCAAAGTTTCACCGTGTGACCAAATACCCTTTCTTTATTTTCTTTATATGGTCATTTGCCCCAGGCACACTACTACAAGTGTTTACATTCCATAGCCTACACTGCTAAATTAAGCTACATACTAACGTCAGGGAAACATGTAATCTTGGTTGCAGAAGTTGTAAATTTGAGCCTGGTCTCACTCCGAAGTTGTAGAAATCCGGTGCTTGGGCGGTGACTTGCGGCGTCAGAAACCAATGAATAAAGGTGTCCTTTAACGTTGGCATGATGCACGGCCTGTTGCCATTATAATTTAACATCACAGGGTGGCATTAGGGGGAAACAGGGGGGACAAGGATGAAAGTTAAGTCGGTGAAAGTCCGACTTGAGCGGCCAAACACACGACTTTCACCCAAGAGAGCAGTGTTCGCGTCCCGTAAGATTCTAAAGCCAAACTCTGTTCATTTTTCCTAAACCTAACCTAACCACGTGTTTTTGTTGCCTAAATCCAACCATGTGTTGGAAAAAAACACATCAATTTGCGCTGTATTGACGTAGTGCGTTTATTTTGAAAGAGACTGTATGTAAATGTTAAATTTCCTGAGAGAACGGAAGTGTATTTTGAAAGAAGACAATGCATGTAACAGGCAATGTTTGACACGGTGTCCCAGAACGTTAACAACAAACGCACCCAAGGTACTTTGCACGTTGTATGTGGATGTGGAAAGTTCATGACCAAATGTCAATATGTGACAAAGCTTTTATTTGAGATTTCTTCTGGGTAAAGAGTGCTGCTATTCTCCGTTTCTAAGGCTGCAAGTACACTGCTACATGTAGCTACATGCTAACGTCAGATAAACATGTAATTGTGGTGCTGAAGTTGCAAATTTCTCCCTGGTTTCAGATCAGATTCCCACTGGAAAATGTCTGATTGTGTTTAGAAGCTTTTACTGTTGAGTTTTTAAAGTAAAAATTGTCGCTTTTCTCGGTCACAATCATTTCCCTGCTGCAACAATGGTGCAGAGACACCAAGATACAGAAGACCTGAAATGCTGAGTAATCAGAGCAGACTGGGCTTTTTCAGGAGGGGTGCTTAAGGGGACAAGCACTAATAGGAAGTGTCTCAGACAAGAGGATAAGTACAGGTGTTCAAGCACAGGCAGTATGAGGAAAATAAAGTGTTAAAGCATCTTTCTAGCAGAGAGCTTAAATACAAGTATGAACCTGAAAATGAGCATAATAGGTCCTCTTCAAGGCCACAGTCAGCCAGCCCTTATATAATGTTTTATCCTTGGAGAGCAACCTGCAGTAGGACCCATAGCCATAGCACTTTGTGTGACATTTTTCATTTTAAAATTTTTAATTTTAACCAAATTTTATAAGCAATGAATCTGGTGTTTTAGGGTCTTTTACTGCACCTACTTAAAGCCATAGTGGTATATTGTAGTCCACATTTTCCCCTTTTGTAGCCATTTCATCATAAAATGCATTAAATGCACAGCCCACGCTGCATATATTCTACAAAGATAGTAAAAATTTGGGACCTCTTCTCTTTCTTTTTTTACAAGAAAGTCAGGAATTCACTTGCACAGCTGCTCTCAGTGTAGGAGAGATGTGACGAGTAGTGAGACAGCAGCAAAGTCCCAAAAGTCAAAGGAGCTTAGGGTGTAAATAAAGCTCAGCATGACAGCAGACAAAACATTGCCTATGGAGTTTCATCTCTGCTCTAAGATGCACACATAACCCTGAGGACACGACTTCTTCTCTGTCACCCAGGGACCAACGAGACAGTGGCAGTCACACGGGTGAAACTTGAGAGTTTATCTGTGAACTTGTCAAGAGGGTGACAGTGAGTGTGTCTGCTCTTGCTTGCTTTTTTTCCCTCCCCACTCCTGACGGTAGCAAAAACATTTTGGTAGGTTTTAAGCTATACTTGGCACAATTACGTAATAAAAAATAACACGTTTTGAGTGTCTCATCGCCAAGGAAACTCTGTTTTTACTGGGATAAACCTCGATGTGGACACTTCTTGACTGAGAGGAACTAACAAACAGACACTTGAGAGCAAAATCTCCAAAACAGCAAGTGAATGCTCCTTCACAGGAAGCTGGAAACATCATGACTTTTAATTTTCTTGTCCCTCTGATATGACATAGTCACAAACTTTCCATGGGGGTAAACATGCATGCATTTTGTGAAGTGTATGAACTTGATTTTCAGAGTATAAACCACAGGTGGGACCAAGTCCTTGTTTTGCAAATCCCAGGTAAGTCTCAAGTCTTTGCACTCAAGTTAAAATGGACAGGCCTTGAGTCACGACTGTAAAGTCCCAAGTCAAGTCCGAAGTCCTACGCTTGACATTTCGAGTCCCAAACAAGTCATAAAGCACTTTTCTTTTTTTTTTTTACAAAAAAATGCTATTTAATAAATGCTATTTTAAGATCAGAGTATAAAGTTAGCTGAGCATTAGCTTGCTATGCTAATATTAGCCTTGAACTACCATTCTCAGTGTAACTTCAATGGTGGAATTTGCAATTTGATTGGATGCTGTCCGTTTGGTTCATGGTGGATCTGGAAAAGTGACTCGGTGGAAGTGAATAGCATTAACATTAGCTGAATTAGGAAATGAAGGGAAATAAATTGATATGTACCACATTTTAAATAACATACTTTTTAAGTTTTGGGCTTGGGGTAAGGTATCAAGTATTTTCAAGTCAAAAAGGTCAAGTCTAAATGATCAAGTCTAATACATCATAATCCTCTCACTGGGACCAGGCATGTTTCTCAAGTTTTTATGACTTTTGCAGGTTTGTTTTTTTTTTTTTTTAATAAACTCCTGCATACCCCTGAGCAGATGTGCCCATCTGTGGTTTGTTTCATTTCATACGCTATGAAAGAGGAGGAAACAGCTTGCTGAGGCTCAAGACACATCCACAGTACACACAGCGTGTTAACACAGTTAAACTGGAAGGTTGTGCAAGCGCTGAAAATGTCACACTGTTAAACTTCTTTAAGATGAAGCTAAAGATGTGGCCACCCTCTAGACAAGAGGCTTTAAAGCAGCTACAGGGAGTTTTTAACTGGTTATGAAACACTCTCAATTTAATACCAATGCTTCTGTATGATCTACATAAGCAAACAAGACCATTCTTAATGCCTGGGTCTGATTTCCCATTAAATCAGACAAAACAATTATGGCCAACCTAAAGAGAGTGTGCCTCCCAGGCTAAGGTTAGCAGTGAGTAGTACATTAGCTAGTTTAAAGGAAGCAGAAGGAGATTTTTATTTAAAGAATTTCATTTTCAACGATATATTATGTAGTTATAGTTGAGACTGAGGGAGGATCAGCAAAGAGAAAAGGAAAAAATGGACCTAAACAACAAAAGCTGAAAGGGACAGTGCAAGAGCACAGGTGAGAACACAAGTCAACTGTTGTCGCTCATTCAACAGAGAGAATTGTGAGATTGGGAAGGATTCAAAACAAACCTTAATTGGCTCTTTTCCCAAAGACAAATAAGACAGATGTGGTTTAACATCAATATATGAGGAAAGGCAGAGGGGCCCCAGAACAGAGCCATACCGCCAAATATAATACCGCAAATGGAAATAAGGTTTTCTTAAAGTGTTCCTGACTGAACAAGTATTGAAATTAAGTTGCATCTGTTGCTTCCAAAACAAATGCACACGGTCGCCAGATAGACATCTTTACAACACCAAGTGGTAGTGCTCACGGGAAATGCACCCTTCATTCAGGGAAATACTCCTACCTTTCTCCACAGGGGCCATCAATATCAACACAAAATGAATGACATAACCAGTCTCACTATGGACTCCCAATAACAAATTTACATCCTTCCTTATGGAGCACACCATCTGCCTTTGGTCCCTAGAACACTTGCCATTTCTTGACGTGTCTTGTACCAGATAAAATCCAGATGAGATTTACGACGTTTACTTTGTCTCAATTTAGATGATGACAGATCTGATGGCAAACCATCTTGGATTTTGTGGGCTACATGCAAGTAAGGTTTGGCTAACTTCAATCCAGAAGCTGGTGGTAATATACCTGAGGCTCTTTGTTTGCACCAGAAAAACACCAGAGGAAGAATAACTTTGGTCTAGTTTCCAACTAAGTGCAACTAAATGTCAGTGTAGCAGCAACCTAATGACTCTGCATTAACTAACTCAAACTCATGGATGAATCATATTTATGCACTATGACTGACACAAGTTTTATTGTCTTCAAAGAATGCTTCATGCTCTACCCTTACCTACATTCCTATATGAAGGACAGTGGTGTGGACTTATCATTTGGAGGGCCATTTTCTTCAAGAACCACTGTTATTGGCGCATTTGTTTAAAATCTATGCAACCATTTAAATTCATTCTATACCAAATGTTTAAACCAAGTGCACTGCACCTCTATAAACAATGAATTAATTAACCATGAGCTGTTCTGAGCTAACAGTTTTTTCTGGCTTTTTGCCTTTTCTGTTTTACTCATAATCAAAAACAATAAGAGGGGGAACACTGAGCCACAAAGGTACCACTAAGAGTTATAACCTAAAACTTTAGTAGGTGACAGTTCTTTTAAAACAGAGGCATATATCTGTACTGTACTTGGTTTTCTTTAATTTGGAGAGCAAAAGTCTGCCTTTCTTGTATTCTTTCTAATATAAAACAGAAAACTAGATCATGCAGCACCATGTACAAATATAAACTCTCAGTTCTCGCTGGGGGCGATTCATCGGATTTAAGAGTTTGCTCCCACTGCACATGCTCGTGCCTGCTACAAGACCCCCTGAACTAATTAATTAGAAAACCAAACTTCAAATCCTCCCCAAGTTGGAAAGCTCAAGAAACTTGCAGAAATTCTCTGTGAAACACTGTGCTGTGGAGATTTTCCATCCCAATCTCCTAAAAGATTGTGACCATACATTTATTTATTGAGCCTTTCAGTGGCAAAAGTTGGTCAAAGTCATATCATTTCTTATCTGTGTAAGATAAGGCAACAGTCTCTCCCTTAAACACTTAATGGATTCCAGGTTTGGGGGAAGTGTTTTTGAAGCCCCTGCAGCTCCGCAGATTTACACTGTGCAGAAGAATAACAAGCCTCGGTGAATGCTCGGCTGAGTTGGCAGGAGCAAGAGACAGGGGAATCATCTAAGAGGAAGAGAGCCCTGGGGTATTGAGGAGAAAGAGGCGAGCGAATACGTTTCCTCTGCAAAACCAATTAGCAAATGACTCCCCGCACCCTGCTCTTGGAAGCTGAAAAGAGAGAACAGAGAGATATAAAGGGAATGAGAAATGGTAACACAGCAACACTGTGTGTGTGCGTAGGTGGGTGGTGATAGACAGATTTTAAGTGTAGCGTTCATGCAGTCTGGTATGTATGCACGTATGTGCTTCACCCCATCCATTCCCAAGCCTCTATTATCAAGAAGACACTGATACATGACCATGACATTTAAAATCAACTTGCTCCTGTTTGGTAAAAAGAAAACAAAACATGTTCTTACTTTGACAGTTGTACACGTTATTGGCTGGTACCGCAAATGTTGGCGAAGCATGAATTATTTCTTTTGTGGAACACAGGCCCTCAGTGTCAGTGGACACAACCACAAGCTTGTTGCCTAAAATCTGACAGGAAGAAAAGTGAATGGCGATAAAGCGTTTGGCTTTCTTTCTGTTGGCCACCAGGATCGAAAACATGAAGATGGAAAGTCAGGGAATCACCAAAGTCATTTGGGATTCATGAGTGTAATGCAAAAGTTTACGGTACTGTATCCAATACTAGAGATTTCTGGTCTAAACCAAAGTGGTCGACCAACTGAATGAACGAATGACCTACAGCCTGACTGGTTTTGGTGCCAATCCATTTAGTAGATGTTGAGATATTTCACTAAATAAGAGAAAGCTTTTACTTGCTGTTGGTACGACATGAAAACACACATTGCGATCCATCCCGTGGGTACCATAGATATCCATACCGGATTTCAAGGCAATCGATCCAATGCTTGTTGTACTATTTTTTCGACATGCTGGCCATGCTAGACAGATCGGCAAAGTCCTTATGATTCATCATCTGGGGACCTTGAATATCTTTCATGCCAATCAATCCAATAGTTACTCAATATTTCAGTCTAGACCCAAGTGGTTGACCAAGAGACAGAACGACCAACCATCAGCCTGACTGGTTTTAGTGCCAATCTACTTAGTAGATGTTGCTTTGACTTGCTGGTGGTGCTACATAAAAAGTCTGGGGATCACTAAAGTCACAGGAATCCATCCTCTGGATGCCACGGATATCTGTACCAAAGTTGGCGACCAACTGATCCAATGACCAAGCGCATGGTTTGGTTGTGAATCCATCTGGTAGCTGCTGAGATATTTCACTCTATAAGTAAAAACTTTGACTTGCTGGTGGTGCTACATGAAAAGTCACAAGATTACTAAAGACACTGGGATCCATCCTCTGGATACTGAATTTCCTGGCAATTGATCCAATAGTTGTCAAGGCATTTCTGAACACGCTGATCGTGCTTGATGGATCATGAAAATCCATAGAATTCATCCTCCGGGGATCATGAATGTCTTATCCCACAGTTATTCAATGTTTCGGTGTGGACCAGAGTTTGACCAATTGGCACTACAGCCATGGCAGTAATGTGGCCAAAAACTGGTAACGCCACGTTTATTTCACAAAAGATTGTATATGATGAAATTTCCCTCAAGACCCATCAGGCAGTCTAACTCCCAAGTCTTTACCTGACATACCCTGATGATTCCGCCGCTTCGGTGAGCTGAGCTGTTCCTGCAGGCTTTCAAAGCGAGTCTGTCAAGTCAAACTGTCTCCGGGATGGATAACATGGCTGTGACGGTTTCCCTCTACATCAGATGACTGACAGGCACAGCGGCAATCAAAAATGGATAGGAAGAAGCTCTGAGTGTGTACCTCAACGAAGAACAGACGCCGTATCCTGTGAGGTAGTCGGGGTTTAGATATGAGGCGCAGGCGGTGAGAATTCCCACACACATCTACCACACACATCCATCTAACATATGGTGTTCGACTCAGCTGTCTCTGGGCCTTTCGATAATTTACGCAACAGGTACTGTCATCCGAGCCATCTGATTGGTCAAAAATGTATTCCAGCCTGCAGATAATTCCCAGAACAGAGCTGTCCATGCTTTATTGATTGCTACACCAACTGTTGCAGCAACATGGGAGCTAGTTAGTGAGCATTCTCTCTCTCTCCTATTCCTGTGTATTACTTTGAGGGGGAACACTTTCAGGCAGTGTAAGTGGTATACAAAGCAGAAACTTACTGGTCTCATCAGCAAATGACTACATCAACCCTTTGCTAATAAAACAGACACAAAGCGAAGTCACCGTGTTACCACCCTGACCTTTCTGCTTGTTATTTGAACAACAAAGAGGCGTCACATTTGCAGATGCTCTTAACATCACATATGCTACCTTACAAACACACATTCATTAAAATCACAAAACTGTAATAATAACGCCACTCAGGACAAGGTTTTCATGTTTGAAAGGTGCAGTGGATATTATGCAGTGCCTTTCATGCAATGTGCACTTGCAATCTGTGTGAAATTAATGTCTGATTTACTAAGGCAGCAGCTACTGTAATTACGCAGTCAGCGACTGGGACTGCCTACTAATCGTATTTTGTGAGTGAAGGAGAACCTAATGCACACTGTGGTAGAAATTTCTCAAGGGTGGAGCTATTAACAAGCTCAGGAAAGAAAAGAAAACTCAGTGAAGCTGAAATATAGTAAGTAAGTAGATAGTAAAACATTTTACATGGCAGCAATTCAACTCAGCCTGAGGAAAAAAAATCTGATGAGGTGAAAAATGATATCAGGATATGCTAAAGTAAAAAACAAGCAACTGCAACAAGTAACAGACCACTGCAGGAGAAGAGAGATGAGTCACACAAAGGAAACTATGCCATTATATGGCTGATGTTTCCCAAGGTATCTGCCAGTGTCATATTGTGTTCATTTTTGCTGGATGCTCTTTTTGTTCCCAAGAAGCTGCTATTTTTGTTCTTTGCACTAATTCGGTGAAGCTTCCCCAGCACACTTTTTTTTGCTTTCTGTCACTGACACTTCCACGACTAATTACATTTTAGAATAGGCTCTCCAAAACACACTTGTTCCGGTTCGGAGAATTTTCTGTGCAGAACTGACTGATTGCATGAATATTTACACCAATGCAGAATCAGACTCATTCATTGGATGTCCTCTCGGGGTTTCGGCCAGATCCTTAAAGGGCCAGTGTGTAAAATGGGTTGAAAACCGTTGGAAACAGTGACATCAGTGGTCAAATTCTAGATTGCAGGGCTCACTCGCTCACCCCTCCCGTCGGGTAAATGACGGTGGCCTCGTAGGGACAAAAAGCCTTGCGCACGAGTTTTTCAGGAGTAGGTCTATCTAGCAACGAGGTGAATGTTTATTTAGAAATCTAAACCATGTTACGATATTGTAATGAATCCCTCACGAGCAGGAGACCAGAGGAGCGTTCGGGAAAAAGGCCCGTTTATTTGAGCAGTCCAGAAACTCTGGTAACACTCCACTCCATCCCAAACTCTGACTCTTCTGGCGTAACAGACACACTTCATAACTTTACACACATACTCGTTTACGATACTAAGTGGGGACCAACCCCCCTCCCCTCTCTGCTCCACCAATCTCCAGCCCGCACAGTGACTGACAGTGTAGCCGGTAAACAGAGCTCAGCTGTTTATTTAGCCTAGCAATATCTCCGGACTATAGGAGCTGCAATGGACGACTTTGAACGCGATTTTGAAGAGTTTCTTGTAGCGGACACAGACCCAGAGCCATACCTGTTTGAGCCGGAGCATACAGATGAGGAACTCCATGTGTTTGATGCTGAGCGGGCGAGAAGAGAGGCTGAATGCACAGAATGGGATTCGGTGCTACTGCTGCCATCGTTGGGGAGATATATCATCAGGAGGAAAAGCGCCGCAGAGAGTGCATCACAAGGAGTGAAGTTGCGTCTTCTTTTCCTCGCAGATGACGGTTTGGGTTCATTCTCTCCTGTTGCGTGGTAAGTGTGGTCCATTCGCAAACTTTATAACTAAAAAAACTTTTCACTACTCTCTATCAACGAACTACTAACACTCTGCTGTTTCCTCCTCCTCCTTCTTCCTTCCTTCCGCTGTCTTTGTTGGTTTATTTATACACGCGAAACGCGTTCTCTGGCTGGCTGGATTGTCCACTCGGTCTGCCGTACATACATGGCGGCGCAAGATGGCGACCTCTCTAAAGCAAGGCCCTTGATATATATATATATGAAAGCATAATTATAAGGCTACGAAAACCAAACGAATTTTATTTTATAGCGATCATACACTTGTATAAACATATTAATGGGTAGAATATTCAGATTCAGATTCAGATTGACAATAAACCATGCCAAATATTACACACTGGCCCTTTAAAAAGTCTTTAAAGGCATTAAATTCATTCATCCTAAAAAAAGGCCCTGGTTGGTATTCAAATGTCTTAAATCAATTTTTCAAAAGTCTTAAAAATGCTAATACGTGGGAAGTACAATTTCATGAAACTTTTTTTTTTTTTTGATGTTGCATTAAAAAATCTTTTTTAAAAAACTGGTAAGATCTGTTTTCTTTAATTATTTACCAAATGCTTTTGGCATTAACATCACACAGAAAAGCTCCTAATTTTTTCAAGCCAGGACACTCAGAGTAGAGGATCCACTGTCTGCTAGCTAGCTGTCACTGTACCCTGGACAACATGGGGGAGTGCACAGTCAACGAAAATTGGCTATTTAACCAAGATTTCACAGCATGACTGAACCACTATACAGCAATACATATAAGGCTTGTTGTATTTTAGGCAAAAAGTTTTTCAAACTCAGCATGGTGGCAATCGAGGCGATGGAATCCCACATACTGAGTGAGAAATACAGAAGTGCCAAGAAAACTCGCCAACAAACCGAGTTGGACTCTACCTTTCTACCACCATCTCCGCTATGCCTAGAAAGTGTTACTGAAGTAGATCATCAAACTTTTCACTAGGACAAATAAATAAATAAATAAATAAATAAATAAATAAATAAATAAATAAATAAATCAGATTTTATGTTACAATAATCATGTGGGCAAAATTGTCCCTTACTGATGTTGGGTCATGGTTACTGTAAAACTGGTTTTAAATTTCATTCCAAGTGCCATGAAAAAAGCCTTAAATCTAATTTACCTTAAAGGCCCAGTGTGTGGGATTTAGTGGCATCTAGTGGTGAGGTTGCAGAACTGAAACTTCTTTCATGTGCCAAGCATGTAGGACACAAACGACCCTATCTAGAGTCAGTGTTTGGTTTGTCCTTTCTGGGCTATTGTGGAACAACATGGCATTCTTTGAGGAAGAGGACTCGCTCTCTATGTAGATATGAATGGCTAATTCTAAGGTAACGAAAACACAACAAGTCTAAGCTTCAGATTTTTATAAACAAATGAAAACATAGCCAGTGACATTACATACCACTTCTGCCATTACACACCCTAATCTTTCACACTAGAGCTTTAAGTCGTAGGAACTCTATCCTCCTTCTATTTACTTCAATGCAAAAAGAGAACACACTTTAAAGAGCAGCTATACACTAGATCCACTTTTTTGAGTTAATAAATTAAATGTATAGCTACTTTATTGTAATATCTACTGATCCTAGTCACAGTTTATAGTGTTTATTGCAACACATTATCCTTTCTTCAGAGAAAAAACAGTAGTTGTTTGCTCTAGACTGCAAGACAATCTGTAAAATCCATGATGTACCCTTTGACAGTTTGCCCCTTAAGTATGAGTCGCCCTACCCTTGACATTTAAATAAAGGGGAATGAAGTTGCTGTTGCTGGCTTTCATTTTGGCTGGCAAAAAAGTGAAACTTGAGTTGCTATTAGACGTTAAAACACGAGTTACACATGTAACCACGGTTCTATGATTTCTTGATGACTGTCATGTGTTATATCTAGTCATTAAAATGTCTGAAATTGTAATGAGTGTCTACAATCTGCTTCAGATGACAGGCAAACTGCTCCTTCTCTCAGCGAAGCTGGTGGGTTTAATATGAGGGTGCAGTCTCTGTGGTACCACACAAGCAGAGCAGGTGCCAGCACTGAATCGTATGGAACTGTGCCTGTTATTAGCAGCTATAGCTCTCAAAATTAACACTGCTAGTATCAAACCCATTAAAGTAAACAAGGTTCACTGGATGAAATTCCCACTTGCTGTTCTTGCCAAGCACCACTTGATAATGTTTTTTGAGAATGCAGAGTACTTGGATACACGGATGTGAGTCTATTAGGACTGAGCTGTTAGTTTTACTAATGAACAAATGCTCCTTGCCAGGAGTTGATATGGGGAAAGTTAGCTGGCGAGGAAGTGCAAGGGGGCTGCTGGTTACACTCTGAATATTATGCAGCAGACGTGGTGTTAAATGACGGCACACATGGCAGATCCCAAACCACCTGCAGGCATTACAGGTACAACATGTAGACTGCAGTGCTGGGCAGGCACAGAGCGAAAGAAACAAGCTGAATTAGGCAACAAGTTATGATATCAGTATTGAAAACACCACTCTTGTACTGCTCATAATATTTGAATTAAAAGAATAAAAAGCTAAACACTTTAAAAGGCAGCCTGTGGAAAACAGTGTCATTTAGTCGCATGCATCAGGTACTAATAAAATATTCAGCAGTTTCCTCTGGTACTTAAATAAAGGTACAGTGGTCGATAATACGACTATGAGGGACAAGGGAGTAGCAAATGGGCATTTTGGAGGAAAACAAACATGCATTAATGCTGTATACAGTACAGGCCAAAAGTTTGGACACACCTTCTCATTCAATGCGTTTTCTTTATTTTCATGACTATTTACATTGTAGATTCTCACTGAAGGCATCAAAACTATGAATGAACACATGTGGAGTTATGTACTTAACAAAAAAAGGTGAAATAACTGAAAACATGTTTTATATTCTAGTTTCTTCAAAATAGCCACCCTTTGCTCTGATTACTGCTTTGCACACTCTTGGCATTCTCTCCATGAGCTTCAAGAGGTAGTCACCTGAAATGGTTTCCACTTCACAGGTGTGCCTTATCAGGGTTAATTAGTGGAATTTCTTGCTTTATCAATGGGGTTGGGACCATCAGTTGTGTTGTGCAGAAGTCAGGTTAATACACAGCCGACAGCCCTATTGGACAACTGTTAACATTCATATTATGGCAAGAACCAATCAGCTAACTAAAGAAAAACGAGTGGCCATCATTACTTTAAGAAATGAAGGTCAGTCAGTCCGGAAAATTGCAAAAACTTTAAATGTGTCCCCAAGTGGAGTCGCAAAAACCATCAAGCGCTACAACGAAACTGGCACACATGAGGACCGACCCAGGAAAGGAAGACCAAGAGTCACCTCTGCTTCTGAGGATAAGTTCATCCGAGTCACCAGCCTCAGAAATTGCAAGTTAACAGCAGCTCAGATCAGAGACCAGATGAATGCCACACAGAGTTCTAGCAGCAGACCCATCTCTAGAACAACTGTTAAGAGGAGACTGCGCGAATCAGGCCTTCATGGTCAAATAGCTGCTAGGAAACCACTGCTAAGGAGAGGCAACAAGCAGAAGAGATTTGTTTGTGCCAAGAAACACAAGGAATGGACATTAGACCAGTGGAAATCTGTGCTTTGGTCTGATGAGTCCAAATTTGAGATCTTTGGTTCCAACCGCCGTGTCTTTGTGAGACGCAGAAAAGGTGAACGGATGGATTCCACATGCCTGGTTCCCACTGTGAAGCATGGAGGAGGAGGTGTGATGGTGTGGGGGTGTTTTGCTGGTGACACTGTTGGGGATTTATTCAAAATTGAAGGCACACTGAACCAGCATGGCTACCACAGCATCCTGCAGCGACATGCCATCCCATCCGGTTTGCGTTTAGTTGGACGATCATTTATTTTTCAACAGGACAATGACCCCAAACACACCTCCAGGCTGTGTAAGGGCTATTTGACCAAGAAGGAGAGTGATGGAGTGCTGCGGCAGATGACCTGGCCTCCACAGTCACCGGACCTGAACCCAATCGAGATGGTTTGGGGTGAGCTGGACCGCAGAGTGAAGGCAAAGGGGCCAACAAGTGCTAAACACCTCTGGGAACTCCTTCAAGACTGTTGGAAAACCATTTCAGGTGACTACCTCTTGAAGCTCATCGAGAGAATGCCAAGAGTGTGCAAAGCAGTAATCAGAGCAAAGGGCGGCTATTTTGAAGAAACTAGAATATAAAACATGTTTTCAGTTATTTCACCTTTTTTTGTTAAGTACATAACTCCACATGTGTTCATTCATAGTTTTGATGCCTTCAGTGAGAATCTACAATGTAAATAGTCATGAAAATAAAGAAAACGCATTGAATGAGAAGGTGTGTCCAAACTTTTGGCCTGTACTGTATATTCTACGGTTACATGAGTGTACTAGAGCAATATTAGCATATTGCAGGTATCGCTGTGGCATGAAATCACAGAATAGAAATGCAAAAGACATTTTTGAGGTTATATTTTGCTGTTACAAATTTTATGCACAAGTCTTTTTTTTTTAATTTGGGCTACAAACAACTTCAAATGCCCTACTTAGTTCTTATCTTGATTATAATTCTACAAAAAATAAAATGTATTATATAGGTACATGTTTATGTGAAGAAAACTCTCATTTTGGTAACTGTAAAATATTAATGTCAGCCTCAAAAATTCTGTATTGGTTGGGCTCTAATGCACAGGCTACCTGCTGTAAACTGCAGACACATATTGGACCCCTTATTGTGACATGGGCACCATAGTGGGGGGAAAGTGAGACCAAGGACCCAAAAAAGCCTGGGATTAAAAGTTTGGTTTTGTTTGCAATTTTTTTTGTATTTATAAGTAATTAGAGCAATAACTAAATTAAAACTGGGGACTACATTGGATATAATACTGAACGTTGTAAAAAAAATATAGTGGAAGCTCTCTAAGGGTCCCTTTCACCCCTTAAAGGTGCAAAATAGATCCATCCCTGCATGACAAGTGGTCTCTAAACACAGCTAAAGCCTAATTAGTGACTCTTCACGCTGCTGGAGCACCTATGTACACTACGTCTTTCATAATGTGCGAGAAATGTGGGTTTCAAAAAAGAGAAAAGGAAGAAGGAAAGGAAGAAGAAAGAATGCAAACTGACTTTGTAAAATCATATACCCACAAATCAGCACTAAGCAAGAATTCAGACGGCACTGCAATAGACTATGACTGCCTCAAAATGTAACTTTCTCTGTAAACAATATGAAGGGTTCCTACATATTTTCAGTTTCAAAGCTCCACACTTTTCCAGACTCAAATTTTCAGACTGTTCTGCAGAATTTTCCAACCATATCTGACATCTGAGTACAAACAGTGAGATGTAGATTATGTAAATAAATGGCTTCAAAATCCAACTGTTAAATTCCGACTGTATGCTATTATGTTGCCAAACAATTGCCAGAGGATTGCAGCTCGGTGCTGTCACTCATCCCAATCAGTTAACATTGTTCAGTCCATGCCCCTACACAGGAAGCTGGAAAACGTTTCATGTCACACATCTCTGCCCAAAGAGGGAGTGACCTTACTGGTGCTACATGTACTTGTCTTGTTTTTGCTTCAAATATAATGCAACCTTGTTTCTTCACTGTTTCCATAGAGTTACAGTGAACACAGCCATTAAATGAAGTTTCCACCGTCTGTCTTCTCTGAGAACTACATCCCTGCATAACTCTGAAGTGTCCAGACATGCTTAATATTTGGTCATTAACTAATTTAGTCGCTGATGTCTGGATTTGGTCCAGTTACAGGCACTCTAGGCAGAGCTGTTTTCCTCTGCAAATATACTGTCTCCTCACTTGGAGAAGACACGTGTCGGACAGTCGTTCCATCGTGCTCATGTGGCATTACACCCCTGCTCTTGCCTGAGAAGGACTGTTTTTAAATACCCCATCAAGAGAGACTTTCACTCTAGCCTGTTTTTTTTTATTGTTTGAATATGTCGTTTGAATATGAGCGATAAACACGGTGCAGATGTTCCTCTGCATCACAGGTGAAGAGGAAATACAGCGAGATCTGGGT
The DNA here is from genome assembly GCF_041903045.1 of Epinephelus lanceolatus. Taxonomy (NCBI): domain Eukaryota; kingdom Metazoa; phylum Chordata; class Actinopteri; order Perciformes; family Serranidae; genus Epinephelus; species Epinephelus lanceolatus. Next base: position 11,597,796 of record NC_135757.1, on the reverse strand, counting down.
GGAGCGGTCAGTACAACAGCAAACAACCTGCCTACATTAAAGAGAACTGTCTGTGGTGGAAACACTAAACAGATCTAGGGTCTGGGTACATGTCTGTAAACGTTATGTAAGGCTCCAAACCAAAAGTTTTTAGAGGAAACGCAGCTATAGTCTGGAGAAAACTGTTCTTCCATTGTCTCTTTTCTTTTTCCCCACACTTATCCAGACCTGGAAATGACTAAAACTAAAATTCTATCTTTTCCATACTGAATAGCATCCCTGAAAATAAAAGGGATTTTCCTTCCTTTCACCACCATAGTACAAATAGTTGCCTCAAAAATGAAATAGAAGATTGGCCTCCTGACACCAGAATGTAATGACAGACTTAACAGGGTGTTTAAATGGCATATGAACTGCATTTAACAGGCTATACACACTCAAACATACTCACTTGAGTCACTTGCTCATGAAACCACAGCTCATTTGACGTGTTTATCTTAAAGCAGCAGTTACACCTCATGAGGAGGAGTCTCTTTAATCATTTGACAGCCTGTTCCTTATGTAACACAAGTCAAGACATAATTGTTTGATTAATAGCTGTAACATACTTACTGAATTCAGAACGCTAATGCTTAAACCACTGTGTTACTGGCAAATGTAATGTGATTACAGCTCTGTGTCACTCCCAGCATTAGTTCTGGAGCCGGCCCTGTGCCTCACATGTGGTTAAAGTAAAGTAAACTCTGGGATGCCAGAAAAAATACACTTTAATTGCTGGTTTCATGTACTGTCTTAGTTATGCTCAGCGTCCCCGGCAGGAAACACTCCCTGATAATACTTAATAGAAGGCTCATATCAGCCCTGTGTATTGACATAAAGTCTAAAGCAAGGAACAATCTGTCCTCCATCAGCAACGACTGTCAAGGTGCTTTTGAGTCGGGCACTTACCACTCTAACTGCTCCAGTGGAACAGCTCAGTGACCGTCAGTACAAGCCTGTGGTTGTTCTCTGCAGCTCCCCAGCGAGAATCTGTGAGAGTGAACGAGAGGAAAGCGGGGAGGCTGAGTAAAAAGAGCCTTTAGGGGAGAGTATATTGCGGTATGGAATGCAATTTTGCAAAAACAGTTTTCATTTGGATTAATTTGATTGAGTTTTTTTTTTTTTTAATAAATAAAAATAACAGCATATCACGGCCCAGGCGGGTAAGAAAAGTAGGTTAGGTTTGCATAATAATATGGAACGAAGCCATATCATTTCCCTTTGTCTGATTTAAGCTTTGATAACATCATCTCGCTGTGACCTATATTCCAAGTTCATCATATCCCAGCTGTGCTACATCATCTTTTCCTTTTTTCCCCTCCCCTCCCCGTGCTATTTTTCACATTTCCAGAGGACACTGATGATTCATACTCTAATTCACCAGTTTGGGGTATTTGTGTGGAAAACGCAGGAGAGAGGGAGAGACAAATGAAAAGAGAGGGAAGAGATAGAGAAACAGGAGCGGAGAGGGGGTAAAGAGATAAGAGGGAGAGATTGTGAGCCAAGGAGGGAGACTTATGAGCTATTTTTAGTCTCCAGCTGTGTGAGTCATTCTGAAACAGTGTTGAGAAGACCCACTGGTAGAAGTTAGTGGAGGGGGATTGCAACACGTCGCCTTGGATGCTTTGAAGATCGTCTCTCCTATAGACGAACATGTATTAAATATGTACAGCAGTCTAGCACTGGATTAGCATAAAGCTCCATGGAAAATGATTCTTAATTGAGCGAGCCTTGATCTCGTGTTCTAAAGTGTGTCGAGTGGGACACGGTTTGCAGCATCTGCATCCCCGCTGTTAATTTATTATGCTCTCAGCCAACACAAGCATCTGATACATGTGAGGGCTGTACAGAAAATCCATACGTTAGTTTTAATCCACTTAGCTGTCTTTTAAGATGTAAACATTGTTTCAGTGAGCTGCAATTTATATCAAGTTATTTGAAATTGGGGCAGCCAGTTAAACATGTATAGAGTTCTGTGTATGCACCGTGAAACCTGAAATACTCCCTGCACATGCAAAACGGGGAGATGGTCTCTTGGCAGATAAGAGCTTGGAGAGAAAACTCAGAGGAGCAAAGTTTCGCAGTTTAGGAGAAATACAAGATGCTGTCAAGAGAGGGTGAACTGGAAATTCCAAACACAGGGCAGAGACTTTTTTCCCCGGCTTAACTTTATAGGCAACTTTTTCTTTAGCTTGTAGGTCAGAATTAGTTCCAACTTTCCACCAGCGCAGGCTGAGGTGCTGTTAAAAGTCACATTTTTCTGCTCCTGCTACGTCTCTGTAAACACCATTTCTCAACAGAACACAGGCGCAGAGTTCTGGTTGATTAATAACGAAAAAATAAGCTTCAAATGCCCGTCTTGCTGTTCTCTATAGGACTAGAGAAAGTATATCCACTTGTTAAAAGTTGCTGGAGAGGGCAGTGGTATCCCGGAGAAATGTCTCTGGTACATGAGTAATACATTTTACATTCATGGAAAGAGCAGCTGTGGTTTGTTTGAAACGGCAGCCGCTAAAATCGACCTATTGTTGGAGCTAAAGTTCTAAATACAGCCACTAGAGCTCAGAGGAAACCTGTCGTGAACTGAATTCACCTGGCATATTTTTAGTTATGCACACCAGTGTTGCAATTTTGCAGGCAGGTGAATCAAAGTGTAGATGTAACAACACGGCAACATGAACTTGAAGAAATTAAGTATTTTATTTACCAAACTCGGGTTACAGCAGACCAAGGAAAACAGAACTGGCTGAATAACAAAAATTGCAGAACCAGGACACACTGACCACAAATTGAAGAGACACAGAGGGAAAACACAGAGAACTAATCACGAGAACAAGGCTGGGAAGACAAAGACAGAACACAAGGATTGGCTAACACTGGAGACAAAGGTGTGATTGGTGACACTAGGGCGGAGCATGACTAATACCAGACAGGTGTGCAGGGGAAATCTCTGGAACAGGGAAGGACTGACGAGACTGCTACAAAGCAGGAGCGTAAGAAAGCAGGCAGGAAACAAGCAAAGGTAGGGAGGTAAGCAAAAGGAAGACAGTGACTTTCAGAATTAAACAGGAAGTACAAACAAAATCCAAGATCATGATAGCTAGTGGCATGCCCTGAGAGATATCAATGTCTGTCCATCCAATGTTGGTTAACACCATTTTGGTCCAGAAATATCTCAACAACTATTCAAGGACTGCCATGAATTGCTGTATAAACATCAATGGTCCCCAGAGGATGAACCCTAATGACTTTCCCCAACCTTTCCTCTGATGCCAAAATGATAGGAGCTTGCTTGAGTTTCTTGAGGACATTTCACCTCTCATCCAAGAAGCTCATTCAGTTCCAACTGACTGGTGCAGAGTCACATGCTTTAAACTCTGTGTGGGTGTGAACCCCTACAGAGTCGTTGAGATTACACGTGAGTCACCGGTCTACCCAACCATCATGTGTGTCGTTAGGGTGATAGATGGGTCCAGGTGTGAACAGGTGTTAAGTGGCTCAGGGAGGGATCCCAAGACTGCATTGTAGGTGGGTGATAAGTGGTGTCGTAGGCCACCTCTGATTAACGATGGTCGTTCCAGTTTGACGTAGATGACTTCTTTCACACCTCTTTCAAACCATCTTTCCCCTCTGGCAAAGATGTGAACATTACTGTCCTCGAAAAAGTGTCACTTTTTTTCTTAGATGTAAATGGACAGCTGAGTTTTTACCTGACGAGCCGGCTCTCCTGTGCTGTGCCATGTGCTTGTCTTTGTTTGGTTTCACTGATGTACAAAGCTGTGCATTCCTGGCTGCACACATGGCCGGGTGGAAAGACGACTCACATGTGACCTCAACAACTCTGTAAGGGTTCACGCCCACACAGAGCATAAAGCTTGGGACTGTAAGAACTGAAGAAGCCTCTTGGATGAGAGGTGAAACATCTTCAAGAAACTCAAGCAAGTCCAGTTGCCTATGATACAGCACTGAAGATTACCATGTCCTGGATGACTGAGAATCTTCACCGACATGTATGCAGGGGTATTTCCAGCACTTTTTTCTTTGACAAACAATCCGTATTTCGATGCTTTTTCATGCACTGTGGTTACAAATAAAGTACAAAAACATTCCCATTATAGAAAATGGTTCGCAAGCCACCTGGCATCCTGGCATTTTGCCTCCCCACACAGGCCGTTCTCATGCACTGTTCGTATGCATACATATACCTTATGTATCCCTATACCTTCCCTGATGGGACCGACGTTCGGGACCATGTGAAACTTTGAATGATTTTAAGGTACGTCATTACCATATTTCTCTTCCTAAACCTAACCTACGTAACTTTACTTGCCTAAACCTCACCTAGCTTTACATTAAGGGCCCATCCCAATACCACCCTTAGCCCTACCCCTTGGCCCTACCCCTACATTTGCACGTTCCCGCGAGGGGTAGTGGTGTCCCAATTACTTTTTGTGTGTAGGGGTAAGGGGCATAACGAAGGGTAGTGGGTATGAAACTAGCCCTTCGGAGCGAGGGATTTCAGAAGCTGACTTGCCAGCGAGGGGTAGACGTCGCCATGGCTACCACCGAGCAAGAGTCGGGGAACAAAGTTCATACATAGCTAACGTTACCGTCACCAGGTTGCTTGTTAGCTAGCTAGCTAGCTCGCACTATCTGGCGTCTGTCATCTGTTCTGCAAAATTGTCGGACTTTTCACATTGCGATAACATGCCAGCTAGTATAACTATGCTGCCTTGTAATGTTAGCTGGTTAGCTAACTAGCAAAAGTCCCCTGTCGTCTGTCCATCAAACGAAGCATGATGAATGCGGCAAACGCAATCGGTAGGATGAACTCAACTGGAGACTCCATTGTAGATGCCAGTTGTAAATGTAGATGGCTCGCAGCTTCCTGTTTAAAATAGTTACATATGCATGAACGTAACCGGCGCGTGACGTAGTGAGTGGCATCCAAATTCCTAGGGAAAGATTTCAACCCCTACCCCTTGTTGCTTCATTTTGATGGCCAAGGGGTAGTGGGCAATGGCTAGGGGTAGGGCCAAGGGCTAAGGGGTAATGGACAAGGGGGGGTATTGGGATTGGGCCTAAGTACATAACATGATGGGCCATTTCTTAGATATCATGCAAATTGTTGCATGTGCATTTTTGTAAGACACCATACAGGGGAGGATCAGGAACCAAAGCTATTACCAGCCTTGATGAAAAGCCAAACAGGTCTCAAACGGCTGATGTGAGCTTAAGTTAAGTATCAAATTGAAAAGAATGACTCAGTTGCAGGTAAGCAGCCAGCAATAGGAACAATGTACTGATTTTAAAATAAGCACGAAGCACATTTTAATAACCAGCTTTTATATCGTCACATTTAGTACACCTGTCACTTTGGTGCATGTGGGTTTGATCAGTGGTGTGAGTCATCTTGTACAGTGAATACAGTGTGCTTTTGATAAAGTTTCTTTTTTAATTTGTTATGAAATGGACAGATTTGCTAAACCCTTTGCTGCAATTAAAGAAAGGTTAAAAGCCCTGCAGTTTTGAATACTATCTAATTCGATGTAAAGGCCTTGGGAGGACAGCCTCAGTGGCTGTACACAGGTTTTATTAATTCTTTCAAATAGCTGACATTGAGTTATATCCAGGCGGTACTTTGCTTCTCTGTCAAATTCTTTCATTGACAACATGCTGTGAGACATCTGTATATACAGCCACACACAGTTAAATGTTTCCACATGTTGTATGTCTGCATGATGTCTTCCTGCAGTGATATAACTCTATTCTGATCTCTATTCCTCAGTTTTATATGCAGGAATCATCCTTTCCTCCTGCAGAGGTTTTGGCAAACCATAAGAGGCTATACACGGTGGGAATGATTAAGGCGCTGTTTGAAAGCTCAGCCCATTTGAACTCTGTTCCCCACCGTTCCTTTTCTGAATCATCATCTTATGAGCACAGCTAACGTTCCTTATCTCCCTTACACCTGCCCTCATTTCTGCCTGCTCCCCTCCACCGCCGCCACCATCCCTCTCTCTCTCTCTCTCTCTCTTCCCCTCTCTCTCGCTCTTCATTTTTCTTTACAGTCCCAGATTATATTTCAAGGGAAGATGAGGTAATTGTGTTTCTAACCCCATTGAAGTTAAAACTGCACAAGGGAGGAAGCAATCTCTTCGGAAAAGGTGATTTGTGCCAGAGCGGATGATCAAGTGTGTGTGTGTGTGTTTGTGTGAAGTGGGTGGTGGGTTTAAGGGGGGAGCACTCAGAAAATGATGCAAAAGCCTCCTGTTGAGGTAAATCCATAAATAAAGGCATGTATATGTTTGATCTTTGGAAGGTTCAAAGGGGGGAAAAATCATTAGGTGATGCAAGTAACACGCCATACTACTTGTTGGCTGTTTTATTTTTGGGATGAAACCCTGTATAAGAACTAACTGAGGTGGTAATGTTGTGTGTGATGAAAGAATACAGTAGCAAGCTCTCTATTCAACTGAAACTCAGCACCAACCAAAAACCTCTACCAAAGTAATTGTATTCATATTTTGGGAAATTGACTCTAGCTCTTATCAAATCAAGCATTATAAGAATGGGGGACTTGGCTGGAAATGAGACATTAAAAGCCACCAGAGCAACCAGTCAGACGAAGCTGCAACTGCCACTGAGGAAAACATGTTTCTGGCTCTTTATTAAGTGCTTCATAGCAGTGATTACCAATCTTTTGTTTTTGACATGCCCTTGTCAGATGAGCTCAAAACCTCTCCATCTGCACCGTTTAAATATACTCTTATGAATGAACAATAGGCCTACACTGGATGTCATAGTAACATTTTCAATTATATAAAAGATAATATTATTATACTGTCTTCATATGACAAACGTTGTACATCCATGTATCCATTATTTCAAGTAGCTTAATTTTAGGCTAACTATTTCAACTATCTGTCTATCATTCAAGTAACGGATAAATGGCTAGTTAGCTTACATTTAAGCTAACTACCAGAAAACCCCATTGCCAGTCAAGGCTGTTGCTTCAATCACTAAAGTCACACAGCCTTTTATCAAAGACAAGTGTCTACATGGGACTTTTAGAAAATTAGGTTATTTTACAACATATCAATTACTAATCATTCATCTGAACTGTCTCTAGAATGAAGGCCGGAAAAAGTTTGTAGCAGCAAGAGGAAAGGAGTGAAAAAAGGGTGAAAACTAACTGAAGAAAGGGGAGGAGATTTTATATTTTGTAGCCAGCAGGGTAACAAAACGGTGCGGGAAGTAGAAAAAATATTGTTTATGTCTGCTAAGAGTGGTCTTGTTTGACAGTAGTTAGTAGACATTGGGGAATGGATGTCACACGACAATACTCACAACTTGAATACATTCTTTAAAAACCATTTTGATTCTTTTGATAGACTAAAGGATTGTAAATAATTGAGAAATGATCACCTATGACTGCTTCAAAGGTAGAGAGTCACAAGTTTTTTTCCGTCTGTATTGTTTACCATGGCATAAATCTAAGTGAATTATACTTTGGTGCTCATAAAATGAACTGAATTGTTGAATTGTGGAGAGTCTAACCAAGCTAACGATGTGTAGCATGTCCATATTGACAAAAGTTTAAACATTTATATTTGTATAGACAGTCTCAGTAGCTTAGAACTAGCTCAAGCAGGTAGCCTATAATCTGATGGGCATTAAGATCCAAAGAACTTCTTCACCCAACTAGTGAAAGAGACTCTTTGTTTAATTGGGGCTCAGCTTTTAATTTGAGTTTTATCATATTTCAACTATTCATAAATTAGGCTACTTTAAGTTAAGTATTTCAAATGTATCCATTCGTCTAAGCTAATGATATCAACTGTTTACCCATTATGTTTAGCTGACTATTTCAATTATCTATCAATTGGATCAAATGGATAAATAGCTAGTTCTAGCTTACTCAGACTCCACCCTCTACTGTACTCTATGGGTAATACTCTCCTACAGTCACAAGCATGCATTCACCCATTGAAATTTGTATTAACATAGCCAGCCAATCTGAATGTGTCTACCTAAAAATGTGCGTACTCCAGAGTATATAAGGCATTACTGTCTGCTATCCTTTTTTCTTTTATGCAAATTGCAATTTCGCTCACTGTTGTCAAAAAGCACACATCACCTGGCATCGCAGCTTTGGTTAGCATAGTCTCGCCACCAGACAATCAGAGATCTCCGCCTTCTGATAGTCTGGGGACACTCCTTGCTAAAGTGTGTTTAACACACCAGCGAAAACGGCCGGCAACAAAGCAACGCCTCTTGCATTTTTGAAAAGGACACGCCTTCTCGGAAATGTGCACTCCTCCTTTTCTCGTCCGCAAGGAAACAAACACACAGAGAGCTTGAAAATGGATGCCGAGAGATGTTTTATCAAACATGTGCTCATCCATGAAGAAAATATTTTTTCCAGCGGATGTCTTAGTTACAACATGATTGAGCTAACTGGAGTAGTTTCATGTCGTATCCGTCAACGGGAGGCTTTTAACAGATGACGTCCTGATGTTAGCTTTGCTGCTAGTGTTAGCTGTCCCTGTCAGCTGCAGCCACCGATGCTTTCTAGACATCGTGATTTCCCAAAACTGAATAAATACCACACATAGCAACACAAAACTGCTTTGCTAGCTCAATCATGTTGTAACTAAGATATCCGCTGGAAAAGATATTTTTTTCATGGACCGTTTAATGAGTTATTACCTATTAAAGACACTGCTAACGGCTAACAGGGCTAACAGCTAATGGTTAGCCCAGCTTAACGTGCACACAGAAATAGTAATGTTTGTTCAATCATTGTGTTTATAGACTTTACAAACATCGGATTAGTCTAAACGGTGATACAGTGATGTGAAAAATGTGATATATAGGCTATATACAGTACAGGCCAAAAGTTTGGACACACCTTCTCATTCAATGCGTTTTCTTTATTTTCATGACTATTTACATTGTAGATTCTCACTGAAGGCATCAAAACTATGAATGAACACATGTGGAGTTATGTACTTACCGTTACCATGTTGCTCCCTCTGATCTCCGGTCGAGAGATGAGAGGAGTTTTAGGAATTGTGTCCATTTATGAATGCTGTATTTGGCATGAGATTATTACCCATATAGTCCAGGAGAAGGCTCCACCTGTGCTAATAGAACTGGGGTTACATTATTGTAACCTCTATTATATTTAGCATTAAGTGTTTGAAGTATTTGTCCATACTTTTAACTTTTCCAATCTGGTATTTATTATTTTTGTCTAACTATGTCTCACTTTGAGTATTTCAACTTTTAGCTAACATCTCTGCTTGCATGTTAACTAATTTCCATGCACTCTCAGTGTAGCGGTTATTAAACATTTGATTAAGATTCCTCCAATTTGTAATCCTATTTGGCTGCCTTATGAAGATGAAGATATTTTAATCAAATCACAATTTCTTTTTTACAGTTTTGTTGTAATTGGTTGAGCTTTCCAAGCCCCCTGACAACTGAAACACAAAAGACCCCTTTTGATGTAAAAGGAAATTGGAAACTGTACTCAGAATACTCAAAAGATGTTCAGTGACTTGTATTCACCTTCTCACTTAGCTGCTTGGAGTATTTATATTACAATTAAAACTCCTTGAATTCACACTGGTGATCTTAATTTAACTAATTTTGTGGCCTCTGAACCCAAGTAGCTGCACCACTGATATGCAAACATATTTGGCACTTTTCTGTCAGTGTCAAAAAGCCACCCTACATTTCTTTTGGATCAATGTCATAAAACAATAAAACCTGAAAACTTCCAAACGGGGGCACTGTATAACAAAATGAGATGAAGCTGGGATCTTATAGAGTTAAAACAAGACGTGTTCCCTATTTCACATCAGGTAGCAGAGATTTTTGTGGCGAGTGCAAAAAATGTACCACGTCTACCACTGTCGGCCAGATTACTCAGACTCCCCCACTTCACTTAGACCTGAACATGAATAATTCACAAAGTCATTAACCCAAGCAATTTGCCCACAGCCCTCTCCTCCAGCCTATGCAAAAAAGCTCTATTTGTGGAGCTCTAACCCAGAATATGTCTGATTAAATTTCAGAGGTTTCAAAGTTTTCTCTGGGGCAGCAGCGGCCTGCCGTGATGATGATGACGATGACAACAAAGATTTGTTATATAATTCAGTGACGGGATTGTCCTTTTTTGGAGATGTTACAGACAGAGTTTGCCTGTGGGCCTGCTATGTCATAGTATCCGTGGGATTAAATAAAACCAAATAAAACACATATATTAATCCTGTCTTTGAAGATTCCTTCCAGTGCTGGTAAGGAGTTTCGAATTGTCTGAAATGCAAAATGCGAAGCCCTAACTTTACCCTTGATATATCGTCTAACGCAGACCCTCATCTCAATTTTCATGTACATTTGACATGCAAAATCAAAAATAAAATAATAATAATTTAATCAAATTGCATGGCATCACTCAGCTTTAAGGCATATGCCATTATACAAATTATACATGACATCTGCTCAAGATTTTCTTTTAAAATGAAGTCAAAAAGCTCTCGAGCAGATATCATGCACTCTAGACAGTAAGCAATCTTATAAGGAAATGAGCATATACTATGAATGTTTCATGACTCAGAATAATCTTGGTCCTGCCCTGCCCTCGGTCGTAAAAAATGCATGCAGAAAATATTGATGAATGTTCCTCCCCTACTGACAGAAATGACACATAATAAATCAAGAAATGTCGGAAACAGATAAGAATCGATATGTCACGTCCAAAATTATACTTTACCCAGCCCTGACATATGCTTAATGCGCAGATTCAAGATAATATTCGAGCATGCTTGTGAGCTTGAGTGAACTAATGAATACATATGAGATAGGGGTCACATTAAACTGCATAGGCTCATAAAGCAATAGGCATACACCTTTACATATGGGTGCGTTTATGTAATGTCTTAATTGAGAGAAACACTTTCAAACCTTGGAGTTATTGTTATTTGGGCCTTATCTACACATTCTCAGCAACATACACACACCACTGATGTAAGCCACTGAGGAATCCATAAGGGTTAAAGGCTTAGCCAAAAGTCAGTATTTATTGACTCATAGCATTAGTCGAATTCAGCTTTGTTTAATTTCACTTTAACACCTGTAACCAGTGGTGTCAGATAGTGATGAAGGGCCTCGGTGCGAGATATTTTTATAGGCCCAACTCACCTCCAGACTGCAGGAGAACACTTAGGTTTTATAGGTCAGGCTTTTTCAATATCATTTCTTATGCACAGGGACATAAGATTCCTCACTGGTCCAAAAAGATCTATGGCACAGATGATGTTAATACTAGTGGGATATGATATGGATATAACAGCTGCTCCAAAAGGCTAGAGAACTGTTCACAGTACAAAAAGCACTATGAAAACACTATAATATCATTTTTGACTATTGAATTTAGCATATTTCATCTAAAAATACATGCTAGTCAAATGACACAACAAAGAATTAAAAAAAAGGTTACTTTTGGGTAGGCAGACCTATCTCTGCAGATGTGTCAGTGCTGGAGAAAGCTCTGGAAGCACACATTCTACTACAGGGGCAAAATGCTCCAGCTTGTTTGTATTCCTTAAAACCAATCACAATCATCATGGGCGGTGTTAAGCCCAGTGCTCTTGCAAAATACTGTCATAGGGGAACTTGATTTCGTGGGTTATTTGGGAATGACTAATTCTCTGTAAAAGAAAATGCCACAAAAGCAGTGGCAGATTTATTTATTCAACTTTTACTGATAAAAAAGACAAACATAACTGGTGCCCTAGACTAGAACTAGCTTGCAGAACATTATCAGCTTGTGTTAAGTGGAACGGATCGGTACGTTACTGAAGTCTATGTCACTGGTGTGTGCCGTTGCCAGGTTAAAAAGATGTGACATGTCAACTCTGACTGGCCATGTCAAAAGACAGATAAACTTCAGGCATGAAAGTCCTGCGAGACGGAGTCTAGATTTTCCTGAGGTGCGTTCACAAGTTGTTTTATTCATTGTACAGCTTTACAACAATTTATCAAAAGATAAGATTTGGTCCTGGAAGAGGGATCCCTCCTCAGTTGCTCTTCCTGAGGTTTCTACCATTTTTTTTCCCCGTTAAAGGGTTTTTTTTGGGGAGTTTTTCCATAACCGCTGTGAGGGTCCAAAGGACAGAGGGATGTTGTATGCTGTAAAGCCCTGTGAGGCAAATTGTGATTGTGATATTGGGCTTTATAAATAAAATTGATTGGTTGATTGATTGATTGATAAAAGCAAGCATGACTTCTTGCATGATCCAAACTTTCGTCAAAACTTTCCATTTTCAGTGTATATGTTGTTTGCTTAGAGGTTGTTGTTGTTTTCTGTAGCGAAGGGGATTTTTGAAAATGGTGACAGCAAGGTAGTGGAAAGAGGAGGAAACGGCGGCCTGAATAGATGATAGGTTTGTAGCCACAGTCTACACCCAATGAGTCAGACAAATACAAGGTTGACACAGTGGACAACCTAAAAACAACCCTGCAAAAAAAGCTCTCACATTGCTTTGGTCCAGCTTTGTTTTTGGCAGACTGGCAGTACATGTTCACATCATCTTCAAAGATACCATGATGGGCCGATATATGGGCAGGGATGATCAGAACAAAGGTCTGACCAAGACATTTTCAAACGTCAATCAGCAGTATTTAGTTTATTTATTTACACATTTGGGGCAATTTTGTTAGGGTGACCCTTTGAATTAAGTTTCTTAATTTCTAATTATGCTACGATGCTAATGCTCTTCATTTATATCCACTCAACCTGTTCTCATTCCCAGGTCATCAAATACCAATGCTTTGTCATGCTTGTCCATGCATTATAGTATCTATGTGACCCACAGCTGAAACAGACTGTAACATGTGGTTAATATTGTGAAACCATTGCGGTTAAGTTTAGGCAACAAAAGTACTTGGTTAGGTTACGAAAAAAAAAAAGCATCAGTATTCGACAACCTGGGAATAAGACTGGGCTGGTCCACCAAATGGTATCGGAAAGATTTATAAATAGATCCAATCATGTTACATGGATGAGACATCTACAGTTTTGTTTGTGTTAGATAAACAAGGACAGATACTTCAAGCCAGATTTACTTCTGATAAACAAGGCTATGTGTTTCCCACTGTTTGTACTGTTTGTGCTGAGGCACTGTAGGCTGAGCACTGACTTCATCTTGCCTCCTCTGACCCAGACATTGCACTGTCTGATTAAAATTCTATAGATCATCTTTCTGCAGATACAACAAAAGATGACTGACAAAGCCATTCTGCACACACACTGACATATCAACCATTTGAACCCTGCTATATACTGTGACACGCCGAAAGCGGATTTTCAAAGCTCCTATAGCCAGGTCTCTCTCTGAATGTGAACTTTACCTGCAGTTTTGTGCAGTGTAACCCTCTGTAGGCGGCGCTCATAAAGGGACAGGGACAGTGAGAGGTGAAATGGTGAGAATTATGTAAGTTATTTAAACTGCCTGATCAAAAGCTATTCGGGGCTAATCTCAAAACATTCAGGGCTTAAGCACTGACAGAAAGCACTTAGCGAGACCACTGGGGAGGTGAGAATTACTCACTCACTCACTTTCTCTCTCCAGATTTTTTACAGCTGCTCAGGGGATTTGAACCACTGACCTTGTGGGCACAACCCTGCTTATCCAACCTTTAGGGGAGTAAATTGCAAGTGCGTACACTCTGAACTTGTCAGAAATATATTTTTTTTACTTTGCAGTTTATGGTGACTCAAAAAGTGCAGGACTTTTCAGTCCTCCATAAAGGGCTATTGTAGACAAATTAGAAACCTTTGGATGTATCCACACTGTATAAATGTACATAGAAATTACAGTCTCAATGTACCTTAACATAACAGAAAAGATTCAAATAGACATAATTAACGCAACAAAAGATCAGCTACACCTTTGACATTAAACATCTTTTCAGGGATGTTCTCACTAGTAATTCATAGCAGGCAAAAAGAGACCATTAATGTTTGTATTTTTTCAGCACCTTTGAAACTACTCTGGTATCAAATACTTGAAATCCTTTTCTTTAGCACAAACCCAGCTATAATTCTGACCTATCATTTTGTGAATTCAACAAAGTATAAAGCTGCCAGAAACTCAAAAATACCAAAAAAATAACACAGAAGCCAATAAAAATGTACAAATCTTAAATTGTGACAAGCACTCAACAGTTGAAGGTTGAAACTACTGTTTCACCTTTTATACGCACAAATACAGCAGAAAAATGTGAAAATTCAAACTATAATTGAGTCTGTTTGCATTTGAAAGTAAATTCAATTCAATTGTATTCAGTTCAAAACGGCTTTATTAGCATGACTATAATGAAACACGGTACAGCCAACACACAAATTAAATCTAGGCATGCCATCATAAGTCACTGCAAATATTAATAACCTAAAATTTCTTAAAAATAAGATAATGTGTGAAGGCACCACATCAGCCCTCGGACTATTTCACTCAGCTTGTTCCTATATGATATATCAACAAGTCATCTAACCCATATGACCTATGGTCGTATGTCCCTTCCATCTAATACAACCCACGGGAGCAATTCCTAAATTAGCTCCCCTACCAGTAGGTGACAGACTAGCTCGTATGTGAAGTGAACAAGTTTTAAACATGTGGTGAGAGTTGTGAAACAGTGGCAGACACTGGATGCATCGCCTTTTCGGACTTTTGGTTTTACACAAGACACAAACAGCAGTCTCTCGGGTCAAAGTCCTGTGTTTGTTTGACCCGTCCACCGTCCCTGCCTCCTACCCTATGTGGACTTGCCTGACCTGCTCTTTTGCTCCTGTATTAATTACTACGACCACTAGAAGTTGCTGCCCAACAACAGACGTAAATATGGGACGTAACCTCTGCTTGCAAAAACTATCTATATGGTCATATTTTTGAGCAGGACACTCTCTGACATGTGCAGTACGACCGTTTCACTGGAATTGTATTGCCAGGCTTGAGTACATGTTTACTTCCTGTCAGCTGATGTCTTTCACTGACACTGCAAAACATTCAAACAAGAAATACAAAGGGACCCTTTTATAATGTCTATGTTGTCAAGTTTGAAACGAGTCTATAAAGACACAAAGCTCTGTGTATGAATAGAGATCAGCCTGTGTTGCAAACACTGCTTTGAAAGCACGCATTGTGTGAGCTTACAAAATACTCTATA
This sequence comes from Epinephelus lanceolatus, assembly GCF_041903045.1. Lineage (NCBI taxonomy): Eukaryota > Metazoa > Chordata > Actinopteri > Perciformes > Serranidae > Epinephelus > Epinephelus lanceolatus. Next base: position 11,582,538 of record NC_135757.1, on the reverse strand, counting down.
CATTTTGCATCTAGAAAGATAAAGAGACTCCAAACAATGCCGTGGAAACATTTTGACGTGAGAGACACTTCAATACAACTAATTAGTCGAGGTCTGAAAGCCGAAAGTAAAAGAAAATCTCTGTCAATGAAGAATTGGGTGTCCTGACCGAAACAACTACAACAGCTGGCTCTGCGTGGTTCCTAACAGCAATATAATGGAATTTGCAATGTCACCAAGCAACCGATGAAACCAAATAGAAAAGTAAATACATAAATATGGATGTATGGATCATGCAAATACATAGCGTTGTTCAAGCCATGTTCCTCCCATGAATATCTTGGCTTACTAAAGCCAATACACAAGCAAAGGATTCAAAGCTGTGTTTAACCTTAAAATACAACCTGCACCATATGAATATCAATCAGTGTACAAACACGGCAGCAAAACCTATATGATATGCAATCCACAGCTCCTTGAGAGGGTGTCAGAAAATGTAGATATAGTGCTGCATTAATATAGATGCCAAGGTAGCAGGGAAAACAAACAAACCTAAAATATAAATAGAAATTGATGTTGTTTGCTTTTCTTGCCCTATAACTGACTCGCACAGGCTTTTGCTGTCAGTAGGACCTGACTCCAGTGTATTCTGCAGACATGAAAAACTGTGGATAACTACACTGAAGCCCATAAATCCATTTTATAATGTTGATTCAAAAACACATGACCTTTAGCTTGCTGAGAGTCTCTGTATAAACAAATGACATTGCTCCGGCGATGCTGTAGCCCGATCTTTGCTTCGCAGGAGGCCGCGCACCGTTGATGTTTCAATTTGTGCTGTCCCAGAAATGTCAAGTTAATTTTTTCCAGAGTGATGGAATTGTTGAAATGCTGGTACGGTCATAAAAACATCCTCTATCTCTAACTAGGCCTTTCTCTTTCCACTCCATGTGGTTTTCTTTCCATGCTTTTACCCGTATTACCTAAACACTGCCACGGCTATTGATTCTGAATTATGATACAACTTTTTTTTTTTTTTGTACTGAAGCAAATAATAGCAAATATTTTGTACTGACTAAAGCTGTGATACAATAGCAATACAGAAGCTAAAACATCTTTTTCAGAGGGAAGGACATCCACTGTTAGACAGATTGATATTTTATTGGTTTGTTGTAATGCTGCCAGTTACTTAAGGGGATTTGATGTGAACAATTAAGCAGGGTTTCCTGTTCAAATCTTATGATTCGCTCTAAAAACCTGAGAGGACATTAGGAAGCAGACCCCCCAAAAAATAGAGCTTCTTCATCCCATTACAAGAAAATGTACATCATAACTGATAAATGATTAAATGACCAACCTGGACTAGAACTGTTATTCTGAAAACTTCATTTGATGAGGGACTTACAGGTTAAAGGAAGTATTGAGGAGAGACTGAGGTCATGTTACCTCTCTGGGCTCTAGTTTCCCGGCGCAGCGCAGGGTGCCACAGGGTGGCGAACCCCGCGCAGAGCTATTTTCGAGCAGCGCAACCCGAGGTGCGCTCAGTTTGGTAGTTTGGCAGACCGAGGTGCGCTGAGATGGGTGTGGCAGCGCAGCAGGGGGAGGTGTCAACAGATCCAGCTTGGTGCAGTGACAGTTTCGTGCCAAAAGGCTTCGCCGAAGGTGCGCTAAAAGCTTGCCAGCTGAAACCAGGTCTACTGTCAGCGCAAGCGGAGCACAGCCGGTGCAAGCCGAAGTTTGGATGACCGGCGGACAGTGCGCACACGTCACCAAAACCTCACAGGCAGGTTTCCAGAATATCAGGCACATTAACGATGCAATAAATAGCCACAAAACCAGTCTTCAATGCAACTATCTGCAATCAGCACATAAATGTATCTCTATATCGACCGTCACATCTGATGTCAGATCAAAGGGGATTGGCACCGTTTGGCACCGTTTGGCACGCGTAATGGAAACCCAACCTGATTTGATTAACACAGCTGCAAACTAATGAGTTCACATCCCTCTCAGCCAACCACAAACAGCCACATCATCAGATAGGGAGTATATATTCAGCAACTGTCATCTTAGAAAAGTCAAAAGAAAAGAAACAGAGTGAGACTGTGAGAGAGAAAGAGAGCGTGCACACACGAGAGAAACGCAACATTGATTTACAGTTGTGGTGACCTCCTCCCAGGCTACCTTTGCATCATCAGCCCGTGGAGGTCTGCTCGCAGTTCCGTATATTCGGACACTGCGAGCTCGGACCTCCCGGACCAAAACATCAGTTTCCTCCTGGGAGAAGTTTGGCTGTCTGACGCTGCTGCTCTCTTCTGCAGTGGTGAATTGAGTAAACTCTCATTACGCCTTTGTGCGGCGCATTTAAGGGCGAGGAGAGGGGCTCATTTGATTGGTGTGATGTGTGTAAAACCCACTCCACACCTTCTCTCCTCCCTCTTTCCGACTTGCGCAGGTAGGAGGGACTGAGGTGGGAAAGAGGAGTAGCTGTGCCAGGCACACGGCGTGCCAAACTTGCAAAATCCGCCTGGCCACACCCAGTTGGCGAAGCGCAGGTGCGCTGCGCCCCCGCCTCGCCCGGTCTGCGAAACCAGAGCCCTCTGTGTTTTAATCCGAGCTTCTCTGTGGTTTGTTGTGATCAGCCGGTCCAGACGGCCCCTAGCTAGCTCATCACTGTCACTTTGTGCTGCACTCATACTGCACATATTACCGCTGATATCAGAATGCCATTGTGGGGGAAGTGTAGCACCCATCTACTGGTCCCCTTCCCCATTTATACATTAAACATCTTCTCCTGACATGTTTTGACACATCAAAATACCCTGCCTGGAATCATAATTTGACATGATTTTTCCACTACAAAGGATCATATGTTATGTAACTTGGAAACTTAATAAGCCATCGAGTGATCAGACTGAATGTGTGTCCAAACATTACCAGCCTATCTGCATAGGTTGCTGCGGTAACAACGTAGGCATCAGTAACCGCATAGCTGGTGACACAGTTTTCCAACGCATATGAGAAATGGAGGCAACAGCAATGACAGTTTTCAACATGGAAACTGGATTAATAAACACAGCAGGCTTTAAGTGTCAGATTTATCATTACAAAGTCCCGAAAAAGACAAAACGGAACAAGCCTGGATTACAAAGCTTCTGAAAGACACACGATCCCACCGGAGCCCTTGTTAAAATGGCACAATGGTTAATCTTAGCTTCTGGGCAAAAGAAGTAAGTCTCCTGCAGTCTGGGTTCCAGGAATATTTAATGTTAAATTGTTATGTTGTATATGACATCGCCATACCAGCAGTCAGGGGCATAAATATAGACAGTGCTGGCATTGAGGTTGCACTGAGGCCCATGAGGTGGGGGGCCCATAGAGAGATTTGGCCCACCAACAATGTGTTGGGTAGAGAATGGGCCATTTGCAATCACCTATATGCCCTTGAAAAAGGCAAACACATCTCTGTCATGATTTTTTTTTCTTTATTGTAAAATAGGCAGCAGCATCTATAACAAAATTATATGCTCATGCCAAGTAAACTACAATAAACTGTTAAAAGTGTTCAATTAAATTCAAATTTTCACCATTTTCTTTCATATTTTTGGTGATATACAGATAGGCAGTGATGCTTGCTGGGTAATATGTGTGTTAATGTAATCTAATGTAAAGTCTCTGATCATGTGACGAGACAATATGTACAATATTGAGTCTGTCATAGTAGGGTGCACTGGGGGGCCTTTGTGACTACCTTATACCACTGCCCACAGGTAACTTTAAAGTGTCCGATGTGTCATGTTTTTCCTCATCGGCCTGTTCAACTCTTAGTGGTGACACAGCCTTGCACACACAGCTCAACTGGAAAAGCAGATGAAAGTGACAACAGCCTTCTCATGTCAAACACATGCATCACTCCACACTGTGAAGGTCAAACATCCATCTGAAGTCAAAAGGAGTGAAAGCAATTTTTTTTTTGAGTGGAGGTGGACTTTTATTATGATTTCACTGTAGTCACTGTAGATCAAGACTGAAAATGTTGTGTAGGCTGAGAACGAGCTATTTTTTTAAACAGCATGGGTCCCCATTAAGAAGGCAGCCATGTTCACCTGTCATGTTTGGACCAGCTTAGTCATCACAGATGAAACAGATTTTTGCAGTCATTAGCTGAAGCAAATGGAAGTCCCTGGAAGGCTCGGATCACGGAAACATAAAAGTAAAAATATATAAATCCTTCTTGCGGTGCATTATCAATAGGGACAACACAAATGTCAGAATTATACCAGACTAAAAAGATTAAAAACATAAGAAAAGCATATTAAGACTGGTAGAAAAAGAGGACGGACGTCAAACTTTAAGCTTGAAAACCCAGGGTAAGGTCAGGTATTATTGCACCCCTCTGTATTCTACCTGCAAAGCCTTGAGAGGAAATAATTCATTTTTTTCTTATCAGTGTTGGCAGTGAGGAAGAAAAAAAAAATCATGAATGTGGGTGGTGACACTGAATTCCAACACTAGATCATGTTACTGTAGCTGCTAAGAACATGATGCGCCTGCTGAAACACCACAACAACCTATGAAAGAGAAACCTCACTTTAACCACCATCAGTATGCAGCAGGTGGATGCTCGAGTGGAGCGGCTCAGTTGCTACAAAGTGCCAAACAAAAGAGGAGTGGATGCATGTCAACCTCTGTTGCACCACTCCCTCAGGCCACCATTGTAAATAATGAATTCCATTTTCCAATTGTACATTATTGAAACCCCTACCAAGGCTGGGGTCAGTTCTTTAGAGGCTATTATATGCAGATCAGTCTCTCACTGTATAAAACAACAGCAGCAGTTTGTCACCTTAATGCTGATGTGCTCCATTTACAAGCAAAGAAAATGATCACTTCTGCAATTTTTCTCTTTTCTCAACTAGTGTTACAGTTGTAATTTTGCCACTTCTTTTGTCTAAATTGCTGCTGTCATAGAAAGCTAAAGTTCTGATGTCACAAGGTCAGACTGTGTAGCTCTAGTTTCTAGAACTCAAACAAAAGAAGTGTTGAATGAGAGATTACATAATCTGGTCCCAATCCTTTCCTATGCTCTAAGACAAATGTGCACCCCACAACAAAACTTGCTGTTGGCAGTTGACACGATCTTGAATGTAAAATAGCTAAACAACAATAAAAACAACTCCCATAATAATGTACCAGTGAGCAGCGCTTTAACTTGGTTTTATTCATATCAAAAATATTCACCAACACTCTTCTAAAGTAAATTTCCCTGCTTCAGCCCCTAAACTTGCCCATGGATTTGCCTCTTCTGTCAAGCCAATCACCAGAATAAATGTTGGGACTGTATCTTTCTGCAGACCACAGATATGTTATATTTGTACATCTAATATTTTAAATTTGTTAAATTTTAAATTTCATATAGCAGATACAACAAAAAATTCTGTACTTTTCAGTTTTCAATTTCCGTTGTGACAATGCATGCAGTGGTTAACGTGTGGTTAGGTTTAAACATAAAAAACCTACCCTGTTTGATCGCTACAAACATGGCTGTAAATGTCCCAACCTCTCCTTATAAAGATACCCACTTTTGTTGCAACAAACACAGCTAGAAATGTCTCAACCTTTCATTAAAAAATACTTGTTTTTTTTTATAACATACATGGTTGGTAATGTCTTGACTTCAAAAACAAAACAAGGAAAAAAAAGTTTTTTGCACAAAAAGCTGGGCATGTCCCTACCTCTCATTACAAAATATCCAAGAAGAACAGTTGAGAATGTCCCAACTTGTTAAAAAAAAAAAACCTGGTTTTGTTGCAAACAACGTGGCTGGCAATGTCTCTACATCTTGTCAAAAAAATCCACGTTTCACTGCAGCTAATACAGCTGAAAACTGAAAAAAAGGCTGAAAATGTTGTGACTTCTTGTTAAAAATATACCAGGTTTTGTGGCAACAAAAAATGTGGAAATGTCTCTACTTTTTGTCAAAATATCAGCTTTTACTGCAACAAATACAGCTGAAAATGTCTCTATCTCTTGTTACATAATACCCAGATTTGTCGTAAGAACAACAGTTGACAATGTCCCAACTTCTTGTTACAAATACCTAGTTTTGTTGCAACCAACATGGCTGGCAATGTCTCTACTTCTTGTCAAAAATTCCAGATTTACTGCAGCTAATACAGCTGAAAACTGAAAAAATAAACCTTTTGTTGCAACAAAAATGGCTGAAATTGTTGTGACTTCCTGTTAAAAATATACCAGGTATTATGGCAACAAACACAGGTGGAAATGTCTTTACTTCTTGTCAAAATATCAGCTTTTACTGCAACAAATACAGCTGAAAATGTCCTTATCTCTCATTCCAGGTTTGGGGCGTCGGTGGCTTAGTGGTAGAGCAGGCGCCCCATGTACAAGGCTGTTGCTGCAGCGGCCTGGATTCAACTCCAGCCTGTGGCCCTTTGCTGCATGTCACTCCCTCTCTCTCTCTCCCCCCTTCACACTTGTCTGTCCTATCCATTAAATGCCCCAAAAAATATCTTAAAAAAACAACAACAAAAAACAAAACTTCCCAGGTTTTGTTGCAACAAATACAGCTGAAAATGTCCCCACATGCTATAAAAATACCAGCTTTTTTTTGTTTGTTGGACTTGATCAGTGGTCTGCTGCTTGGCGGCTGTCTCACTTCATGCCATCCACGATCCCCTTCTTCTCACTTTAGAAATGCTGATATGATACATATGAATAGTCCAAATGTTACATATTCATGATTTGCAGAGACATACAATGCCATTTTGAGACATATCAAGTGTACTCTGTTCCAAGGTTGGGTTTCTAATTATTTATATTAATACAAATGTCAACTGAATTTCAAAAGAGGTTTTCTCACTTCTGGAACATAATCCAGAAGTGTTACTTTCATTTCATCTTTTTCAGTTTCCTATAGATGGTGCAGGCTGGCATGTATAACCTGGTCTCAGCTCGCCTTACTGATTATCTGCAGTCTGCCACACGCAAATGTATGACTCGTTAGCTTGAGTGACCTATAGGGTAGTTTCATTAGGTACTTTGCATCTAAAAAATCTGCTCATGCTTATGTGCAGCCAGCCCCTTAAGCCCACAGACAAACGTTATCAGCATCCTATTAACATGCTAAATGTGTCTCTTATCCGTAACTTATTAATATGCTAAATATATCTGCATGCCATGACAGAGGGAGACAAAGCTCTGCGGGCAATGTAGCTCATTATATCTGACTGCGACACGGTGCTCTTGAATACCTCACTAATGTTTGCTCATCAAGCTGACCTGTAGGGCATGCCACTGTTAAGAAGCTCTTAGATCCACATTGGGAGACTCAGTCGTACAAACTGTTGTCTCCACTGGTGTTATTGCATCCTCTTTGAAAGGCCATTGAGGCAGGCTGTGTGGTGGCTACACCTGCAGTACGCACCACTGAACACACAGATGCATGGTGTCGAAACATATATACGTATACTTGTAATTAGTAGACATATGCTTCTAGAAAGAAAGAAAGACTCTAGACCAAAGTTTAATCTATAGAGTCTTGATATTCACTTATTGGCTAATTAGGTTGTCATGGCTGATGGCACAGCACTTTGGAGTGCCTAAAAACATATTCCAATATTCAGACATTTTACACCAGCTCCTGAGAAAGCTTAAATTGTTCAGTTCTTTTGAGCTTAATAGGTAGTGTACAGTTAGCTTGTGTAAGGTTGTGCTCGGTATAGACAATCAGCTAAAAGTGCCATTAGAAATCTTTTCTAAAAAGCCCCATAATTGGTTCCCTGGCGTCCTGAAAAGCTGTCACTTTCTGTGGACACTGAAGCTTTCATGGTAAACTTATCAAGCCAGCTGAGAATTCTTGTGCATTTTAGAAAATGAAGGGTTGATTCTGAAGATCACTGCTTTTAGTGAACAATCAAACCTTAATGCTGTGTAGGGACAGATTCCAAAAAGCAGTCATTATGCAAGTAGTTACAGAAGGATTGTTTGCCATCTCAACTGTAGATAAAGTCACACAAGAGGAGTCTGGTGACGACTTAGGGTGATGGCAGACATTTTGCCCCAACAAAAACACTCACAGAAGATACACAGGAAGAATATAGTAAAGACATGGTGTTATATATCTTGCACATGAGGGAAGGGGTTCAGTTGACTTGAAAATGCACTTTGTAGTTAGTTTTTATTATCAGCCATGCTAACAGCGCGACTGTATGGGTGGCACTACTTGATAGTTGGTCAGACTGAAATAACCCGTCAACTACTGAATGGATATCTAAGAAATTCTATACATTCATGTTCCTTAGAGGATGGATTCCGATGATGTTGGTGATCCCATGACTTTCTCAGGTTGACGTTTTTGTTTTTTGTTGATGCCTCAACAACTGTTGGATTGTACAAACCAACATCCATGTCCCCCGGAGGATGAACTGTAATAACTAGGGGAGATCCCTTAACTTTGCATCTGATGCCATCATTGTGTCAACATCTTCATTGGTTTAGGATCAAATACCTGCATAGCTAATGGTGTTCCCATTAACCTCACAATGTAAAAACATAAGCATATGCTAACACTCTAAACAAAGATGGTGATTATTGTAAACATTATATGTGGTAAACGTCAGCATGTTAACATTATAACTGTTAGCATGTTAGCATGCTGATGCTTGCCCCAAACCAAGTACAGACTCTTAATGGTCCCTTCAGGATTTCACTGGTTTTTGGGGGGGACTGTTGCGGTCTAAAATGTCTGATATCACAGCACGTTTTCTAAAAATTGAGATGCATGTTTTTTTTGGGCAACAAAAGTGCAAGGGCAAGTGAAATCCCACTGTCCTCAGTTTGTGACTCCTACTGCACGAACGTTACCACTAACCATATGTAATCTAACTCACCCTGATTCTTTCAGCACTTACAATAGATTTGGCTGCAACAGCCTCTGTCAGGGTGATTTGTCTTGTCTGTTGTCAATGCGTTTCAGCCACTGAAAAGGATTTGTTAGTTGCTGACTTTCATTTGTGTTCCACCACAAAGTTGCACGCGGTTTACAGTTCACAGTTTACCCCTGATATCGTGCGGAACATCAGGGAATCGCCTTGCAGGGTCTTTAGCAGTAACTTTTGCTGGTAAATGTGATATTTGTGTCGTCTTTATTTATTATTTACTACCAGAAACAAAGAAGTGAGTTCAACGACGTTGTGCAGGGGACTGCTGTGACTGGTGAAACTCGCGGGAAACTACAATAATGAATCCGCTTTTACGTCTGGAACCTCCCATCTACAACTGGCTTGAGACGTGCCATCGTTAAGGACTTGGCTCAGATTCTGGAGTTACTCTTTTATCCTGAAGCCTCCTTGAGGAATCTGATCCTGTTTGATTCGACGGTGGGAACCTCTTGCGACCACATACCTTTGCTGACGTCGACCCCAGCATGATTCGAATCCTGGACATTGGGCATGGAAGACGATTGCTCTAACCACTACACTAATTGCGGAAAATTGAAATGATTGGACGTGCGGGATTCACAGGGTTGGCTGACTTTGAGTTATTTGTTTCAATTGCAACAATCTGGAGGGGCTCGCTTTACAATGTATACTATTTCTGCATGTCTAATGTGAGATACATGCAGGAAGTCATTTCCACAACTGCTTTCCGAATGTTCAACAGCGGAATAAGTATTGAGTAAAATTATTCTAAAGCCGTAAACTAACAAACAACAGCCAGATCATTCCGCGCAACCTCAAAATGGATTAAAAAGTGAGTATTTTTCTCTTGAGGATGTTGCAATACATTAGCAAGCAAGTGGAAATGGAGAAAGCTCTATGACTGTGCTTACTATGTGGAGAGCTTTTTACAAGCTATCCAATCAAAATGCATTATACAACAGTCATTATGTCTGGGTTTCTGCTTCACTAATCAAGTCTGAAAAGAAAAAGAAAGCCGATATTACACTGTAACAACTCTTCGATTTTGTTTTTTGCAGATCTAGGTATATAAAGCCAAGGTATGCCTCATTTCTTCCATGTGATATGGTACACAAGCAGGGAAAATTCGGCGTAATCAAAACAAACATTTAAAAAAAAAAAACTGCATACATACACAGGGTGTACACAGACTTATAACTATGATCCATTTACTGCTCAGTAATAGTCAGGAATTCCATAAATAAAAAATGCAATTATAAAAGGTTTAGCAAAGCAAAGGCACATCTGCGGTGCAGCCGAGCGTGACAGCTTACATTGGTAATCCTTAGGCAGAATGACTTGCTTGTAGTCATGTTGACTTGTGATACAGAATCAAGGCTACAGAAACAAAGAGAAAGAGAGAGAAAGGAGGCACATGGTGGAGGTACAATGACTGTTGAGGCACGGCAAGCACGACAAAGGCCAGCTTTGTTCTGAACTCATAATTCAATTTCAAAAGTAGTTAGCTGAACAATTGCTGCTTTATAACCTGATCCCATCTCTAAGGTGAAGGAACTCAAGTCCAATACGAACCGCTGGAGTCGACGAGACACATTTGCACAAGAGGACAATAGACAATCTATAATCAATGTCCATTCTTTGTCGCTTATCTTGACATTCTTCTTACCGACTCTCCTGGGTTGTTTCCATGATATTGGCAGCCCTCATGAAAAATGTAAAATGAATTACAAAAATAAAAGAGCCTATCTTCGGTGTAAGTGCTGCAGAATTTTCTGTGTGTGAAGGAAGGACTGAAGTTGGACTTAATGTTCAAAGATTAATGAGACTAGTGTGGTAGTATTCCGAGACAATCCGCATTTCCCTGTCAACAAGACAACAGACTTCCTGTTTTAACAAACGTGCTGACAAAAGGTGTGACAGTGTGACGGCATTTTAGTCCTCACTCTCAACCTTGAAGCAGCGGGAGTTAAATGCTTTACTAGCAGAATTTTAACAGCTGTATTTTAACCTTTTAACTTAAAAAAGGTTCATTTTTCTTCACTAACAGGAGGAAAAGACATTTTCTTTTGACACCCATCCATAGGTTCCCAAAGCAATACATGCCAGAAGAAGACAGGCTGTTAACTGTGACATGTTCTTGCATGAGGCAAAGACATAAAGTCTATGGCAAACACACATCACATCTAATTAAATCTGATCAGATTGAGCGGAGCCATCATGACGTCACGACACATCCATTCCTGGCAACAAAAAAAAAAAAAAAAACTTGTCCCAATTTGTGAGGATGCAGACAGCGTCTCTGCTCACATCAAACTGCCACCACAGCTAGTGTCAAATCAAAAGAAGATGCTGTAACACAAAGCCCCATACTGCTCTATTTATAGGCTGCAGCCACTGTCTTGTTTTCTAATGTATTTGGATTCCTGCAGAGATGTGTCTGGCATAAAGGGCAGGAATTTGTTTGTTGTTGCTTTTGATGATGGCACAGTTAAAACTAACTTCTATATTTTGTGAGGGAAGCTTTGCCATAATATTTAATGCACTGCTAATTAGATCTTTGGGTACCTGTCTCGACTGTTAATGCACTGTCAATAACAAAAGAAGCTTTGTAAAGGCATTACAAAGATACAGAGATGGCATGCACGTGTTTATCATCACAGTGGTTTTAAAAGCTTCAGAGTGGCTCTGCAGTCCCCCCTGACACTGCTCAGACACTGTTACAATTAATCCAAGTTAAATGGTGCTTCAAGAGATCACTCTTCTCTCAAATAAGGCTTTTAAGGAACATTTAAACCTCAGGCGCACGAGGATGAGACCAAGAAGGTGAGAAGGAATCTCCCCTCCGCTTTAAAATGGAATCACTTTTGCGGCACAGATTCCTGTTGGCTTGTGTTCAAAGAGACTGAGCTACTTCAGACTCCAAACAGTCCCCGGAGTGGAACTGCAGTTTTCTTGCCACTCTCTGCCATCTCTTTTCCTTTTCCACTTTATCTGTGACTCTTTCCATTTCTCTCTCTCTCTCTCTCTCTCTCTCTCTCTCTCTCGACTTACTTTTTTCCCTTTTTCTTACTTTAACTCTCTTTTGATTGTGCTGCACTGTTGAGACTGGGTTGTCATGTTAACAGAATTTCAAAAGCCAGAGTTTAATATGGTGCTGCAGAGAATTCACACTCGGAATTTCATTTGCGTTTTCAGTATTCTGTTTTTTTGTTTGTTTGTTTTTCTTTAGTTGCACCTAATACATTTTCAGAAAAACAATTATATATATCACTTGAAAGACAAATCAGTTTTGCAGATTATGTGGCGGTGGGCACAAAATGTGTTACAATTACAGGTTGGCAACACAGAAACAATGCCAGGGCAAAGGTTAGTTTAGGTTAAGGAAAACACTTGGTAAGGTTAGGAGAACAAAAAAAGTATTGGTCACATTTTGGGAAAGATTGTGGTTTTGGTTCAAATAAAAACATACAGGATGTAAATTATGCAAACTTGTGTACTTTGCTTAGTTACGTAAATAACCTATGTAAACAACACACTGTCACTCCCAACTCGTTAAATACTGATGCTTTGTCGGTGGCCCTAGACATCAAACTATAGCCCTTTTTAGATAGGAATTGTGCAAATTTGCAGGAAAGCCCAATCAGTCTTCTTTCAGCATTGGCAGTATAAAAACAAAATTGGGGAGTGCAGCAAAATGCCGCCTACCTACTTTTGTTCATACAGAATGTGCCTTTTTTGGGGCAATGGTGGGCGTGAGCAAGTAACAAAACGTGTAGCTCAGCGTGTGACGTAAACAGCGACGTGGGAGGGAAGCCGCGGCTGGTCCGTCCTTCGGCGATTCTCTCGTAAATCGGCCCTTCCTTCACTGTTCCTGTCATCTGACGGTTAATGGCCTCATCGTTTGCGAGGGCAAGGAGGGCGCGCAATTCCTTGTCTCCCCAGTTGCTCATCTTTACAGTGTCTGTCAGGTTTGCGTTTCCCTCTTGCTACTAGCTGCTTGCTAATTCCTGCTATCAGCTGTTTCCTGTTTATCCACCGCCAGTGGCTCGCACATGCGGCGTCATCAACAGCTCCTCCCACAATTCTTCAACAGCCCCTCCCGTTGCGGAAGGCCGCCTCAGTCTGTTTAAACTAAAAGGGTTCCGCCAATATGTCTACCCTACGAGGCGGAAAATTGGGCACCTCGGATCAACTCGCCAATCCGGCTCTGTGTGTCTAAGCCGCCCAACATTCACGGAAAATCTGGCAGTGTAAAAGGGGCTTATGACACTCTAGACCCTCCAGCATCAGTTTGGGAGCTCAGGGATAGCATGTCAATTTACACTCGTTACATGCACTGTCTTTTCCATTTGCAGAGAATTTGTACAGCTTCTGTCTGTGTTTTTCAGTTTACTTTGGGTTTAGGCAACAAAAGCCTGTGGTTAGGTTTAGAAAAAGCATCATGGTTTGGCCTAAAATAGGTATGTTTGTTACTAACTAATGTAATGTTCGTCACTAGTGTAATATACTACAGTCTACTAGCATCCCCTGCTTTCATCAAGGTAACATAATTGACTTTTGGTTTCATGTGGGACACGGACAGCAGTCCCCTGGCTAAAAGGCCAGAGTTTCTTAAACCCATTCACCTCCCCTGGAGTGTCAAAATATGCCGCTACCCAGTGTGTCTCTTACCAATGCGATAAGGTGCCGTGGAGTGTTGGTATCTGATCCCAAGTGCTGCTGACCAAGTGTCGCTATTTGATGAGTTAGGAGTGAGACTGTTTTTTTTTTTTTTAAAGTGCTTTGCATAGTACATAAAGTCTGTAAAGTCACATAACCATGTCGAGTTTTGGTGTCACACAGGACACAAACAGCAGTCTTCTGGTTCAGAGTCCATGTTTGTTTGACCTAGCCACCAACCTTCCCACCCTATGCGGACGTTTTCGCTCTTTATACATAATTTGTGTTTACCGTGACAAAAGATCCTATTGTTCGCACTGGTATTGTCATATCTCCACACCAACGATAATCCTGGCAAGAGCACCTTGTTGGAATTTTTTCAAATTTGGCACAAACGTCTACATAGATTTAACAATGACCGGATTATAATTTGGTGATCAAAAGTCAAGGTCATTGTGACCTTGCATCCATCTCATTCTTGTGAACGCAACATCTCAAGAAGTCCTTTCCTCAAATCTGGCACAAACCCTTGGACTCAAGGACAAACTGGCTTGAATTTAGTGGTCAAAGGTTAAAGGTTCAGATCACTGTGACTTGTAAAAACGTCTATTTGGTCACAGTTCAAGAATTCACAACATTTAACACAAATGTCTAATAGGATATTATGACAAAGTGATGACATTTTATATTCAACAGGTCAAAGGTCATCTCCACTGTAACATAATGTTCTGCATAAACACTTTACTGGCCATTACTTAACATCATATTTCAAGAACAGAAGGGTAGAAGAAGGGTAGAGTTTGGTCAGATACTGAATTGGTGACATGGTTGTAAACTGTAAGTGAGTGATCTGTAGAAGTCCGAACGCAACACTTTTCTTTAAGAAATCTGCCATCTTTTGACACTTGTGGAGATTGATTACTGACACAAAACAGGAAAGTGCATAGTTCTTTCTTTTCAACTTCAGTTGAGAATGAGCAAGAAGTCTGCAAATCCATTAACTTTTGCAGAGACTTAGTTGCCAGTCTGTCCCCGAGCTATGAGTCACAATCGCCCAGAATGGAAGTATACAGTACAGGCCAAAAGTTTGGACACACCTTCTCATTCAATGCGTTTTCTTTATCTTCATGACTATTTACATTGTAGATTCTCACTGAAGGCATCAAAACTATGAATGAACACATGTGGAGTTATGTACTTAACAAAAAAAGGTGAAATAACTGAAGACATGTTTTATATTCTAGTTTCTTCAAAATAGCCACCCTTTGCTCTGATTACTGCTTTGTACACTCTTGGCATTCTCTCAATGAGCTTCAAGAGGTAGTCACCTGAAATGGTTTTCCAACAGTCTTGAAGGAGTTCCCAGAGGTGTTTAGCACTTGTTGGCCCCTTTGCCTTCACTCTGCGGTCCAGCTCACCCCAAACCATCTCGATTGGGTTCAGGTCCGGTGACTGTGGAGGCCAGGTCATCTGCCGCAGCACTCCATCACTCTCCTTCTTGGTCAAATAGCCCTTACACAGCCTGGAGGTGTGTTTGGGGTCATTGTCCTGTTGAAAAATAAATGATTGTCCAACTAAACGCAAACCGGATGGGATGGCATGTCGCTGCAGGATGCTGTGGTAGCCATGCTGGTTCAGTGTGCCTTCAATTTTGAATAAATCCCCAACAGTGTCACCAGCAAAACACCCCCACACCATCACACCTCCTCCTCCATGCTTCACAGTGGGAACCAGGCATGTGGAATCCATCCGTTCACCTTTTCTGCGTCTCACAAAGACACGGCGGTTGGAACCAAAGATCTCAAATTTGGACTCATCAGACCAAAGCACAGATTTCCACTGGTCTAATGTCCATTCCTTGTGTTTCTTGGCCCAAACAAATCTCTTCTGCTTGTTGCCTCTCCTTAGCAGTGGTTTCCTAGCAGCTATTTGACCATGAAGGCCTGATTTGCGCAGTCTCCTCTTAACAGTTGTTCTAGAGATGGGTCTGCTGCTAGAACTCTGTGTGGCATTCATCTGGTCTCTGATCTGAGCTGCTGTTAACTTGCGATTTCTGAGGCTGGTGACTCGGATGAACTTATCCTCAGAAGCAGAGGTGACTCTTGGTCTTCCTTTCCTGGGTCGGTCCTCATGTGTGCCAGTTTCGTTGTAGCGCTTGATGGTTTCTGCGACTCCACTTGGGGACACATTTAAAGTTTTTGCAATTTTCCGGACTGACTGACCTTCATTTCTTAAAGTAATGATGGCCACTCGTTTTTCTTTAGTTAGCTGATTGGTTCTTGCCATAATATGAATTTTAACAGTTGTCCAATAGGGCTGTCAGCTGTGTATTAACCTGACTTCTGCACAACGCAACTGATGGTCCCAACCCCATTGATAAAGCAAGAAATTCCACTAATTAACCCTGATAAGGCACACCTGTGAAGTGGAAACCATTTCAGGTGACTACCTCTTGAAGCTCATGGAGAGAATGCCAAGAGTGTGCAAAGCAGTAATCAGAGCAAAGGGTGGCTATTTTGAAGAAACTAGAATATAAAACATGTTTTCAGTTATTTCACCTTTTTTTAAGTACATAACTCCACATGTGTTCATTCATAGTTTTGATGCCTTCAGTGAGAATCTACAATGTAAATAGTCATGAAAATAAAGAAAACGCTAATGATAAGGTGTGTCCAAACTTTTGGCCTGTACTGTACATTAAGACAATATGCTACCGTATGTCACAGTAATTATGAGTGATCCAGTTACTTTCCGAGGCGTACATTGAGGTCAGGTTTGAGATGAGATGAGCAAATTGCTAAACGTGATGCAGGTGTACGTGGATCAGGATTGACAGTTTGGACAGTGCACATGTTAACTACCCAAGCCGTGGCACACTCATACACGTGAGTTTCTCTTAGCCGTGACAACCTGCTGTTGGAAGCCTGGTGTTGTCACAGTGGTGTTGTTAGGTCATGGCCACAAGTAATGATAGTTCTAAAATTACCTCACATATTGTAATTTATTCAAATAAGCTCACTAATTACAGCCGTCAGTAAACCCTGTTCGAATAGCCATGTTCTATACAGACAAATGTTTTAACTTGATAATATTAAAATATTGTGGGAATTGATGTGGGATTACCATCAGGGAGAAGCAGGCAACCGCCTTCTGGCCTAGATCCTCAGGGGCCCCAAAAGTTCTAGGTTTATTGTTAACTGCACTCTGCGTTAGTGTGACAGGAAACAGAGTGATTCAGCCACGTGTTTGAGCTTCAGACAGACCAGGACGCAGATGAGGAGTCTATTGTGCACCAAGATCAGCAACTATCAGACGTATTAGAATGGTAAGTGTCGTTAGCATCTTTTGTTTATGTTGTTTGTTAGCCTGTAAGCTAAGTGGTAGAGGTTGACACAACTATAGTGTTTCTGAAACATACAATATTATCTGCTACGATGAGGTTTTTGGTCGATACTGGAGGGAAGCCCCAAGGTCAGATTCACATCCAAAAACTGCACGGGAACTGCCCATTGGTCTGACATCCCATTGTTCCGACCATATTAAACCCATTGTTTTGAAGTCCGTTCTGAAATCATCATGATGCCCTGTGGTTATGGTCTGGTTAGGTTTGGGCACAAAAACCACTTGGTTAGGAAAAAATCATGGTGCGGGTTAAAATGAAAAAGAAAGTGACAAACACATAAGCTGTGAGCCTGCTTCACCTCAAGCCTTTCCCAGCTGACCCAGAGCCGGTTGCGACGCACCATCAGGGCAGAAATACGCCCGCTGGGAGCCGTTCAGCACCGCGGAGAGCTCCCCACACAACCCCGACCCCAGAGTTAATAACAGGAGGTTATGGTGTTTCATTCTCTTCTCTCTATGACACTTGTATCTCGAGCAGTTGCCTACTTTTGTTGCGTTTGCTGATCCTCTATGGTACACAAATACAGTATAGCCTAATATAATCACATATCAGAACAACGGGACGTCGGACTAATGGGCTGTCGGACTAGTGGGCTGTTGGACCAATGACATGGACCTGTTTGTTAGCTTTTAAGCTAAGTGGTAGAGGCTGACACAGCTATAGTGTTTGTGAAACATACAATAATATCTGCTACAATGGGGTTTTTGGTCGATACTGGAGGGAAGCCCCAAGATCAGATTCACATCCAAAAACTGCACACTCTACCATGTTTGATGCAAAAATGTTCACTATGCTAACGCTAAATTTGCTCTCTGTACTAAGAGGTCTGCTCTGTGCTGATGATTTCAGGGTTTCTTTGCCAGTGTTGTGTCTGTTCCCTAGTCAAAATGTGTTTTCCGTATCAGACAGCGATTGGCTTTCGCATTAGTGATGTACTTAATCTAGCTTGCCAGGCGTACGTTTGATTCTCAGAATTTAGGAAAGTGCACAGACATCGCCCTCTTCAGTAGAGGAATGTAAAAACACTGCTCCACTGAGGAACCTTACACAGATATAATCAGTATAGTCAAGGTCATGCTTTTTAGGGGACGTAAGCAGAAGGGAAAACATTTTTGAGTGAAAGGGGACAGTGCACAGAGAGTAAAAAATGTTTGCTCCAGGACCTCATAGAGGGTTAATCCGGCACTAGATCCACGTAAAAAGCTCCTCTTTCCTCAACTAAAAGCAAATCTCAGACAGATGCCAAAAAAAGCAAACAAGGCTATAAAATGCTCACTTTCAGTTTGAAGAGTATTCAACAATTCAAGGTCGTGTACGGCGGATGCTGAAGGAGGCGTCACGGCAAGAAAACCTGGTTTCCAATGAAAGTTGACATTTAAATTTAAAGCTACCCTGTGGAGTTTTTGACAACCAGTAGCGCTGTGGGGCAATGTTTTTATGAGTGGGGGCCCCAGCACACACTCCTGCTGGGGTTTATCGCTATTCCACTGAGTGACAGTCGCCGCTGGTAACATGCAAATAAATGGAACGAAATGGGCCCGCAAAGGCAGTGTAGAAGAAGACTGCAAACTCGTAAACATGGATGTTTACAATGCACAAATTGCAAATGTTTTATGAGGAAAAAAAATGCTCAACACATTTGCTAGGCCTCAAGGATACACACAAACCATGTTGGTGAGTAACACTGAATGTAAACAAAACTTTGTTTGTTTACAAGAAAACTCCACAGGGCACCTTTAAATCTAAAGTTAAAGTTGCTGCTTTCATTATCTATTCATTTACAGCGCTGCAGTGTGAACAGGTTGGAGTCAAAGACAGAAAGGCCTTGTAGACATTTGTTTTATTATTCTGATTGAGTAAAGTTTACGCCAATAAACATTCCCTTTTTGCGATGGTCATTCAGTGTGAACTTGAGCTGATCCCCCGCTGAGGAACAGAAGGACTCACTTCTTCTGACGTAACAAATTTCATCACTAGGGGGCTCTCTGGAGGGAAGACATCAAAGGAGGACAATGTGCTAATGTGGAACCGAATGCAGTTGGTGGTTTGAGAGTCAAGATAAGGAGTGGGAGTGTATGCAGGCATACAAAAAGAAGAGCTGTACACAAGAACCTTGGAATCAAGGACATTCCACTTATGTGGCTTTTGAATCACTCTGGCAGAGACGGCAGCATGCAGAGACAAATGGGGGGGAGTTCAGTGGAGCCATCCTTACTGCTTCATTAAAGGTAAATCTAGGTAAAAGTTGTACTTGCACTTGTACTGAGTGAATGGGAGAGGTTTTTAATCCAGTAACCTTCAATCTGATCCTCAGGAGCCAAACTACAGTTGATTATTCTATCTTACCACCTAATTAATTACAGTTAATTGCATTCACCTTGAATCTCAGATGTATATTAGTCCCTGTAAAGATGATGAAAATGAAATCCAACTCAGCTCTGGATGACAAGGGAGGGGATTCACTAAATTAAGATATAGCAACCAATTAGCAGAGAAGTATTTGTTAAATATTTTAGGTTGCATAGGGTCAATACATATTGGGAGAATGCTGGAGAGATATATGCTAGAAAATACTGCATTAAAAGAGGGGAATTAAAAAATACTGCAGCGCTTAAAAACTGTAGGGTCAACAATATCCAGAGGGTGTCCTGAAATACAGTGGCACGATAAGAGATTTGGCACCAGCTGCCTTCTTAAATTAAGAAAAATAGTCAGGATAGGAGAATCCAGAGGATATTATCCAAAAAAAAAAAAAATGTTTTCCATCTCAAAGTTTTGCTTTAGTGCATATTATCTGAATATTCTTTCACTCCTTTCACCTCAGAAGCCATTACCAATTCTCAGTCATGACAGCAGCTTTCATGAAGACAACATTTCCTCAGTCAAAACACACTCTGGTAATCCTGGTGATCTTTCTCTTTGTGCTGTCTTTCAGTGCTATTGCTTCATCCGTGCGGTGTCGTAGCCTCGTTTTCAGATTCTGTTTTTAGATTGGTGTGGCACAGCAGGCTGGCTGATGCTCATCTCACCCACAGGTTAGGGTGAAAATGAAGCCTCGAATGGGGATTACGCAGGCAAACACAAAAGAGCATCTGTTACTAATTACCTTCAACAATTTCAGAAATAGGAGGCTTTGTATGTGAAAGCTTAGATTTGAGGGTTTGGTGGAATACTGCCAGGGATGGAGGATAGGTCTTGATTAGCAGTTTCAATTTCAGTTTTTAGCCGGACCACAACAAGGCAAGGCCAGCCCTATAAACACTTAAGTCGGTCACTGACTGACTCTGTGACTGATACCTCTTTCCCAGGACCAGATTTCGTTGTGGTCCCTGCACCTAATTATAAACCGTTCAGAGCATTTCAACCAAAATAAATTGGTTTGGATCTTGAAAAGTTGGTTCTCAGGTGGGCCCAAAAAAAATGCAGGTTTTTTCTTATCTTGAGGACCAAACTGTGACGACATCAGTAGGTGTGTCATATTCTACAGGTAGGAGCGGCAGGATGGAGAAGGCAACAGTAAAGGACGTTAAGTTTGTTGATGACACATCCTTGATTACAATGGTTCTGATTAAAGCTGGTGGAAACACAGGCTTGTTTGCAAGAAGGTACCGACGTTCTTAGAGTCTTGAACTGAACCAGTTCAAGAACCAGAGTTAATTTAATGGAAAAGGGGTACACATGTGTGGTGAAGTTACAACATAGAGTTTCCCTACAGTGTTTCTGCAGGTAACGTCTTTGCCTCTGTGATCAATCATCTGATCCACTTCCTCAATACATGCACACCTGCAGCTGCTACGTGACATGTTTGTTACAAGGACTGCCAACTCTCAGGCACTAACAGTGTGACTCATGCAATTTCCACTTTTCACCCTGGATACAAACAGAATAAACACCTGGCAAATAGAAACTGATGTTCTGCCTGGTGTTTTCTTCAACATGTTATTAATTATGCCTCATGTTTCAGATGTCCATCTTGTCTGTACTGCCTCGGCACAGAGTGTTTGTTTTTATTTATTTACCTCTACCGGTTGATAGTTACTTGCTGCTCCGTGCGCATGAAAGGACACAGCAAGCTCTATTTTTGTGAACCCAGTGGCGCAGCCAGATCGCAGTCAGGTGCACCCTGCCAAGTGCGCCGAGAGCGTGCCCAATACCCTCTGGCAGTTTCGTGGCCAGGCTCCCTTGGCGCCCCTTTGGCGCACTTGGGCACAAGGTGGGATCAGAAAGAAGGCATTATTGTAGGTGGGTGCTTTAGAGGTTGTGACAACCGTGGCCAGTCACATTCACGCCTTTCACCACCTTCAATCACAGAGCTCTGCCAATCATAATGCACTGACACTCCTGCAGAGAGATTATTACTGGAAACACGAAAGTTCAACATTTAATATGAATGAATTCACATCATAGACCGACCACTGACTGTGTAACAGTTTAGCCATAATTCACAATGGCACATTGACTATTCTCAAAGTCTACCTCTGCCCTGTTGTTTCTTTGCAACTATGGCATGGGAGAAAGATCACTTCCTGTACTGTTTGTGGCAGTGGAGAGAACTGCTCGGACAGGTGGCAAATTAAGATGACATCAATGCACCAATAGGGTGACTGGTTGTACGACTTACAAGACTAGACAAATCCAAGTCTCCAGTTTCATATTATGCCAGTTGAGGAATTGCAAAGGAAAAAGTGGTTGGCAGCCATCAAGAGGGCTAAAACACCACATAAACACCAACACCAACTAATAAATCATATAATATGGGGTATAAAAGTGATACTCCCAGCCCAAGTGTTTGGTCTTGCATTTTGGCATTATATTTTATCAGTAGAGTCCCAGTAAGTGAGTATTTTACACCTATTCGTACATTACTTTTATGTAGTGGTATCATACAAGACAACCTAAGGCATGATTAAAGGCCAGTCAGGTTGAGTTTTCTCTCATATATTGCCTTAAGGCCCTGACAAACCAAGCTGACCGTCAATTTTGTGCCGTCGGTGACCGTGTGTCGCCCTGTGTCCCACATCGATGCCCCTTGCTGGACCTTGTCTGCTTTTTTTTTTTTTTTTTTGGCTGATTCAGCATGTTGAAATGGCATTAGCGACAGCAGAGCCCGTTAAAGAATCAAATCAAATCACTCTGATTGGCAGTTCAGCTCAGTGCACAAACAGAAAACCCATCCACCACCCCTTTCGCCCACCCCACTCGGACTTTTGCAGCCTTAACTTTGGTCTTTGTTCCAATGTGTTATTATTACAGCAACCGATGCTGATGTTAGAGGATGCATTTTTTTGTTGGTTTCTGACACTGCAAGTCACTGCCCTAGCACCGGATTTCGACGACTTCGGAGTGAGTCCATGCTCAGTTTGCTGCATTGTTCAGTGGTGGATAGTAAATATTTTTTCTTCTTTCAACATTGAATTGTGTTGTTAATGTGCAAACTGGCTAACTTGTGTCAAGACGGTCTTCCAATTTCCTTTTTTGACTGATGAAAACAGACTACCACCACATGCTGGGGTGAATAATTATGTCCTCTCACTCAGGCGCAGAGCATACGTGTTGGTTGGCCATTGGTTGTAGTCACTGCAGTGTATTCATGTGCAACTTTTTGTCTGAGACACAGGCGACGTGAGGCGATAGTACCATTGGCTTTCATTGTTGCTCATTCTCTGAAGTCGGTTTGGTGTGTCTGGGACTTTAGAATCAATATCATGATATTTGGTACACACATTCATGCCCCCCTCAGGATGTATTGTAATAACTTTGGTAATGGCCTGACATTTCCTTTGGCACCTTTAGCAGATGAAACTTTCCATCATCCTCAGCTGTATTTTGTGTTTAGTGCTGATTAGCAAACTCTGGCATGCTGAAACCCTTAACTACTATAAAGAACCTGGTAAATATTTCTCCTGCTAAACAAAATCATTTTAGCATTAGGCTATCATTGAGAGCATGTTAGCATTTAGCTAAAGCATTACTGTGCAGTCTCACAGAGCTTCTTGCAAAGCTTTCGTTTTGTTTTCATTCTGATACAGT
Source organism: Epinephelus lanceolatus (assembly GCF_041903045.1). Lineage (NCBI taxonomy): Eukaryota > Metazoa > Chordata > Actinopteri > Perciformes > Serranidae > Epinephelus > Epinephelus lanceolatus. Next base: position 11,559,525 of record NC_135757.1, on the reverse strand, counting down.
TTCATCTATTTTTGTGCTGTGAGTAGGGTACTTTGTTGACCTTGTTGGTTTAGATGTAAACAACAGGCCATGAGACTCTTCAGTTGTCTACAATGAATGTAATTCACTCATTTCATCTGTCTTCCCAGCCGACGCGACAAGACATGCTGTGAGACAATCACACCCAAAATGGCACAAAGCAGTGTTCAGCTAACTTTTCATCTGACTGCCATTATTTTTGTTTTCTGACTACCATCATTATAATGTGTCTGAAGCATTGCTGGTATGCGCTGCATTTTTCCCAGCATAAAAAGCAAAACCAGTAATCTCTGTGAACATATATATAAAACTTTCTTTTTTCCAAAATCAAATGCACTGTAATATTCTGAGACTGACAATCATTTTTCAATATCTCCAAAAATACAGAGGCATGTGTTATTATTGTCAGCCAGGAGCCGCATTATCTAATATCCCTCCAAACTAATATCATTTGTTTCTCTTGCTGTCATCTTATAAGGAGATATTTTGTTCAAAGGGATATTTGACACTGGAAGTAAAGTGGGAATTCATTACGCAGGTAATATTCACCAACTGCGAGCTGAGCGAGGAATGCAGCCGGTGGATTACCTCACATGTTTTGTATGTCTTAATTGAGACGCACAGCCTTTCAGTTTGGAGTAACGCGACTGCTCTGAACACAAAACACAGCTGACAGTCACTGAGATAATTGCACCAATGATCCAATTGTACTGCTGCATATTAGCGGTGAGCACTGATAGACTTACATATAAAGCTAATTTGCTTCACCAGGCTCCCTGTGGGCTTTCCTCCCATTTAACACTCCTGTGTAGACCAGTGTGTGTTTGTGTGTATATGACGATATGCATACATTATGTCTTCTTACATTTGTGCCTGTGTGATTGCCTATTTCTATTTCCTTCCTGGTAAGCAGTAATTACATTTGTTATATCGCACATTAAGGGACAAAGATCACAGAGTAAGTCCCTTCCAGGTATAGCTGATAACTGCAGAGTCCTGACCTGAGGGGCAGCTGCTTCACACCAGCGGGGGGAAATCTGGATTAGACGGGGGGAGTAGTAAACACGCACTGCTTAAGAATGATGCACAACCCCTGAGCTACACCAGTGGAGCTGCTCAGTGCAAGACTGTGGTTGTACTGGGCAGGTCCCAGAGGGTAGCCTGTATTTGTCCTTCCCTCCTCTCTGCAACTGCGAGCCAAAGCTGTCGTAGCAAATACATGTTTTCCCAGTCATGTGTCCTGTTAAATAAAGATTACATTTATCTAATAAAGATTATGCAGTAATGACCTGAATAGACAGCTTATCCTAGATTATGGTGCATATGGTACATATTTGTATTCAGCGGGTATTCAGTGGGTCGCAGAGTGTGCACAGTGACACGCCGTATTGACTGTTTGGTCTGAAAAGGGTAATCTTTGCTTAAGTCAGAGAACTGTGAGGAATCTCCTGAGGGGCGCTTTTTACCTGGAATTCATTGATTTTACAAGAAAGCTCACATTATTGCATGCAGAAATGTAAATCTGCTCAATATATTCATGTTCACATGGACGTCTAAGGGCACCCGCGGGTTAAATGCTTCAGTTCAAGTGCACATCAGCAGCCTGCGCTGCAAACCTCGAGGCTCTCCAGCTCCAGCTGATAGCCTCCCATTGGTGTTTATGTATCAAACCACTGACCTTTTCAGCATGATTCAGATGGCTGGCCCCAGAGTTCAGCTGGCCTGCCCCTGTCAATAGCCGTTAGATGTCTATATGAGGAAGGACTCTTTGCCTGGAATATTATCTGAATGTGTGCACACTTGGCTTAATATGCTTCACATCCCCCTACGACTGAGCCAGAACTGTGATGAAGGAATATTGCCAAAATCAAATTTGCCAAAACTAATTTCTACCATGACCCAGAGCACAAATGCCATAATAATCACATTCATTTGTTGCATTGTATTCTCTGTGGTGATTGGATGATGGAATCTACGGCAAGAATCACACCACACCACACTCTCTAGTATCTGGTAGCAGGAGTTCAGACTGAAAATAGCACTGCATGAAAACACGAGGGGCTGCGTTGGTGTGTGTTGCTTCAAGTGCAGATTAAATGATGAAATACAATCCAGGAAGGCCAGTTTGAATAAGAGATCCATGAGTTTGAATGCTTAGTAGTGGCCAGAACACTGCAGAGTGGTTACTGATACTGTGAGGCAAGAGTTTAAAACTCTTGAAATTAATCAGGGTGATTTTTTTATCCTCTGTCTCACTGATTGTGAGGTTAATGGCAGTATGATAATGTTCATGTTCCATAACCTAGTGGGAATTTATGTGATTGGACAATCCCAGTGTATTGTCAAATTATATCACATTGTGTTGCATGGGAAATTAAACCAGGGTCTGCTTTTTTTGCAGATGATTCTGTGTTTTTTGCGTGACCTCTGTCCTGGTATAATATAGTGGCCTCAAATGACTAAAGGATTATATTTTTCTGTTTTTCTAATGTAGGTCTGATTTTAAGAAAATTGCTAGGAAAAATTCAAGCACAGAGAAAGCCAAACTATTTTCTGTCTTTATTCCACTTAGTGCTGCTTTCCTGTGCATTTATTGTCTCTAAAAGTCACTTGTGAATCATGGTCTCTGGGGCGTTTGTTTTCCTCTGATTTTGTGCCCACAATAATAATGGTTGCCATTATGATCGACAAGGACTTTGTTTTGTAATACATAGGTTTATTTAATGCTGTTATGTGCAGCCACCCACAGCTGTCGCAGTTTTTTTCATCCTTTTGTGTTATATATTGGCATGAAGACACTGAAAGTTGGGGTTGACTTGAGTCAAACTATGAAGTGCGAGACAGAGGACACATGTCTTGAATTGAGCTTTGGCAGTAAGGCAGACTTATTTTGTCCTTCTAATTTCTGTTCTCGTTTTTCACGTGGTAAAAACCTTGGAGAAGAATATCTCCTGTACAATATTTGTCTTGTAGCTTTCATCACAGTACATTTTCAATTCATTACATGGTATTTAGTGTCATAGGTGACTGGAGGCTTGTAATGCACTGAAGTTCAAGTGAGGCTTCATCATTCGGTTTGCCGATTGAACTACAAAACAGTCAGACCACATTATGTTCTTTTTCTGACTGTGAAGGGTACAGCACATCATTTAAAAATCTTTTCTGCCACTGATGATTGAGACTGTGCATCTACCTGCTTTGGTTTAAGATCACAGAAGTATGTGTAGTATAAAATGGGGTGACCCAAACTTTTTTGTTAAACAGCTGTGCAGATGTGACGCAGTCTAATTCTACCTGCCTTTGCTTTGTTAAAGTCAATAATTATTATCGAATGTTTTCACAAAAGGCTTGTTTTAATTCTTAAGCACAGAGAAGATAATGAAGAATACTCTTTTTTCACGTTTTGAGGCAAACCAGAGGAAAACGACACCAAAAGTGAATACTACTACTCACACAAGCCTCTTATTTTGTTTATTGCAAGAGCCGAGCTGTGCGTGGGAGTTTTCTTTTTTTTTCCTTCTTCTCTGTCTCTTTGTAATTTGAACAAAAGGAGCTGCTTTCTGCTTTGGCAGCAATATTGTTTGCATGAGGTATGAGTGTGAGAGAAAGAGCAAGTGCTACTGCCTGCAGGTGTGTGCCACGACACTGCTAAATCGCAGCAGTCATCATGTTTGGTCCTCAACTTCACACTTTCCAAGAGGTGGTAGGCAATAAGTGTTTGATTTTCTTTTTTCTTTTTTTTTTTTTCAAGAACTTCATTAGTCAGAAATCATACAATGTTCTTAACAGGATCGTGTTCAGATGATTATTACGAATGCCAGGGGTTTTCAAAGTCTGACACTGGGCATCCCCTTAGACATTTTTGAGACAACAAGCCCCATTTATTTTTCCATGTTTTAAAAAAAAATTCTTGTTGTTTTTTTACAATCTGCCAAACTGGCACCATTTAAAGCATGCCAAATTATCTGTTAGCAGGTCCAATTTGCAATGTGCCCATGTGTGTATCCACAACTATCACTGGATTATTATGATACTGAAGAAAATTTAAGAACATCATGGTTCTCAGGCAAGTTCTGGAATAATAAGGTGCGTCTTTTTTCTGTGATTTCAAAGGTATCTTTGATGATTTGTTCGCAATAGACATGGAAGAATGTTATGTCCACAAAAAGCGTTTGTCAAGCTGAATCTAAAAATGTTTACCTTGTCTGTGAGAGTGACATTTTGGATGCAAACTGCGGCAATTGGGCGTTAAAGGTTTCAGAGCCACTGCTGCTGCAATTTGTGACCATTTTAATAAGAAGGCCCAAAATCACCAGACCAATCTACAATAACTTACTTCCTACTGTTTTTTTAAAGCGACATGCATCTGCTCCTTTGGCACCATGCAGTATCTTTGCCTCACATCACTCCATCCGTGCCTCTGCTTTGTCACGTACAGGCTATTATTCACTTTTGTACTTTTGAGTTATTTTTAGCACTTGGCTGAAGGCAAATAAAGGTGTAGGACATTTAAAAACATTATTACACATCCAGTCTGGACCCAGAACAGGCAAGCTTGAATCAATAGACATCTCCGATATGTCAGAAATATTGTCTTTAATCTGAGTTTATGGATGGTAGTCTGTGTGAGGTAAGTATAATTGCACACAACTTGGACCTAAATTTTCTCTCCTAAGTGGCTTGTGTGGGTGGGGGAAGTAAAAAGAAAAGACTCTCTGGCAATTTGAGTCATCCTTGGTGAATCTCAAGTCCTCTTATAGCTTGTTAGGAGGAATGTTTTTAATCTTGCTGAGTCTGAATTCGTGACTCTCTGCATTGCATTTTGAACATAAAAATCTTCCATTCATATGCTCAAGCTTTTACCACCTCTCCTTGTCATCCAACATTACCCAGGCCCTGGCACCATGTGATATTGCAACATGTGACCTGCGTTCTTTCCGTCCTCCCCTTTGTTGTGCTGACACAGCACTGATTCCTCCCAGCGTTGAGTGTAGGAGGAGAGGGCAGCTGCTCGGGGTCTTGTTGACCAGCGTGCTATGATCACTTTAGGCCAGCTGGCCGTGTTTGCATTTGCATCCTTAATTTATAACAAGAGAAAGCTTTTTTGAAGCATAATCACCACTGCATTGGCCCTGTAGCTGTGCTGCACATGCAACGTCTAAGACCATGTTCAGACTGCCTACCCAAATCTATTTTTTGGCATATCCAGATTGATTTGAGAAAATCTGGACAGCAAAAAACAAGTGAAATTGGATCCAAACCACATTTTGAGGTGGTGTGAAGATACGTCTCAGTCTGCACTAGCTGGCTTCTTGAATCAGATTTCAAAGTGTCTTTTCCCTTGAAACACAAAACACAACAACAATGCCAAATCCATCCAGCGCACAAATCGGTCCATCTATGGAGGGCAACATAGAGAAGAACACTCTGTGGACAACCGCAGAAATAAATTGCCACCAGTGTAGCTACTACTGTTGTACTCAAGACCAAACCAAGACCAAGTTATGACCAAGACCAGAGTGTATCAAGACTTAGACAAAACCAAGACTTTAAGGGGTTGATGCCAAGTCAAGACCAGACCAGTGCGAGCCCCACACTGCATGACACACTTCGGATAATATGTGGAACATGCAAACCGCAAGTACTCCTGACACTGATCTGAGAGAGCCACATTTCCATAAATACACCCACAAAATACAAATGAAGATTCCTCTTCATTCACCCTCTCATATTGCCATGCTGTACGTGTATGTAGGTGTACCATGGGACATGTCTTGATAAAAGAAAAAAATAATCAAAAAGCACTGCAGAGGTAAATTCGTGCGTGGGAGTTTTCCCTTTGTGTTCTATGAGCAAACAAGTACAAACAAACACTGAGGACCTGAAATCAACTTAACCATATTTATTCACTCTTTTTTCTACTTTTTTTCCTATTCTGACAGTGTACTCTTTGTCTGAGACAGAGACCGGGTGAAAATAAGGCCTTGAAAAAAAGGAGAGAAGACACAATGCATGTAACAGCCGTAATTTGACATGGTGTCCCAAAACATCAACAACAGGCACACCCATGATACCTAGCGCCTCATATGTAGACGTCAAAAGTCCACTGAACAAGCAGATATGTGACGAGTTGGGAGTAGGAATATGTTAGCTGCCTGCAGTATGAACGTAGCTTCAGATTCTCAGATGGCACACAATATGGGAGAAGCCTCCTTAAAGATACACTTGTCATAAATGCAGCTTTGAAGTTATATAGGCCATCAAACACATTTATGTGCAATTTCCTTGATATAAAAATAAAAATGTTTTCCAGGACCACTTTCTACTTTTGTTCCCTGACATTTCATGCCTCTATATGTCATGTCCATATGTTGCTGTGTGCGTAAACTGCTGCGCTTGTGATGTGTTTATTGTCCCTTTTTATGTCCCCTGGAACATTTCTGTAGGATTTACTCAGCCTTTGAGTTGCAGAGCATAAACAACCTAAAGCGTTGTACAGTGCATGCAAGTCTTTGAAGCACATAAACACTCTGTGCAGCAAAAAAAACAACACACAAACACTGCATGGCAAATGGGTTCAACATCTACTTGATTCACCCATATGTCAGTGAAATAAAGTCTTTAGTACACTATATACTCATGGTACTTTTATCGGTCGAACAAATTGAAATTCCCAACACCATCTGCTTATCTTTGTCTGTCATTAACATTAATTAAAAATGAAATCACCACATGAAATGAATAAAATATAGAGGTTTTTTAAACCTCATGAATAAATAATCCAAACCAACAGGTTAGGAGTCTTGGCTTTAGCACCACTCTGCCCCATCATGTACCTTGTCAGGAGAACAGCCATACTGGTTCATCCTAATTCCATTTAAACACCTTTCATTAATACTGAATCACTTAAGACTTCTTGTTAGAGAGTGGTGGGAATGGCAATGAAGCAGAATGCAAATTCCACCCGTTTTCTTCTTCAAATAAATGTCATATTCTCTAATTTAACTTTGAATTTGCCTGCCCCGTGAGATAAATGCCTTTTGTAGATGCCCTCCATTCTGATGGGAATTGAACAGGTTTATTAGATTTCATTCAACCACCTCAAAGAAAAAGTCCTCTCCCTCAAGTCTTATTATAGAAATAAGTAAACCAAAGACGTGTAGCTAAGGCTGACTTCTCTGAGAGAAAAAGGAGGGCTTGATCAAACTGTGCTGTTCTCGTTTCTTTGTCTTGGAAGATGTTAGAATTTTAGAAATGCTGTGGTAGAATCTACAGTAAGTTATTTATTGTTTCTTCTTGAGGGAAGAGATAAGAAAAAAATCTGGGGGTGTGAAGTGAAGGGCATCATGATTAGAAACTGAGAGCGGGAGATAGACAGAGAGGATCCAACCTGTCAGCAACCGTTCAGCATACAGATGCCACAATGGAGCAATTATAAATTAGCGAGCTCAGGTATTAATCCAGCAGACAGCACTTTGGGATTGGCCATTTGGCAGGAAACATTTTGGCCCAAATCAGAGGTTGTGTTGAGATAGCTGACGCCGGGGGAGAGGGATGTAAAGAGCGAGAGACATAAAGCGAGAGTGCAAAAGAGGGAGGAATGTAATTGTCCCAGGCATCAGATCAGAGGGTGTGTGTAAAAGGCTGACTGCTGGTATTTCCAGCTAATGAGAGACTTAGCTGTTGGTGGTAGCGGTTTGGTCAAACCTGTGTGCCTCGTAATAGCCATGTAAACACACACACACACACACACACACACACACATAAAAGATCTAAATAATAAAAAAGCCTTGAAGCAGATGTAGTATTTCAATTATTCAATGTGTTAAACGCTTGGAGGTAAAACACCAAGGGCTGGTTTATTAGTTTGTTTGTACATACCCGCTGAATAAAGCCATGATCATTATCAAATGATTTCGTCTTTCATGTCTAAAACTAATCAAACCTTAACCAAAGCTGTGTTAGATCAGAAAACGGCTTCGGAAGTCACTGACTAACGATGTCATTTTGCCGATAGAGGTGTTAGAAAAGAAAAAAACGTATCTGTAGTTCTGGAGAATTTCTTCCAGTTTACAAAATCCCACAGCTACTGTGGACTTTGTGAAAAACAAGGATGATAATAATAGTATGACAACAAAATCAAGGAGAGACGCACTGATGAAGAGACAAGTTTCACCACTTGCAGCAGCCTCAGTAGACCATGGGGCGATGAGTCATGACATGTCCTCCGCCGGCCGATTTAGAGCTTTGGTGAGCAAAAGAGAGCCTGTGGCGAAATTCTGTCAGTCAGAAATTTAGGACCAAATTCTCACAGCTGCTCCTGTAACCTTTGTCTACAAACCAATCAAACAGAATATAATGCCAAAAGATGAAGAACACACTGGCTAGTGTAAGGTTTGAAAAGCGCCATTCCCACACACAGAAATTTCACCATGCAAGTCTTGTATTGCACAGTATGCCTTCTCATATTTAACTTGAAAAAGAAAAGAAAAGAAAAAAACTGAGTGAAAACACCAAAAATTTGAAAGCATCTCGAAATACTGCAAGAAATGATTTCCCTTGGTGGAAAGTGCAGAAGTTGGTTCATCCATCAAAGAGCTACATTTACATGGAAACCCAACTTCTTTCAGATCGACAGTTAAGATTTCTAAGTGCCCAGCATTTTTGCCGGCGCGCTCTGAACTAAAAACTCAACTCAAAGTGGAAAAACTCCCCATGCCATCTCTTTTTTCGTAATCTTTTTTCTAATTGTCCAATCAGATGATTTGAGAGGTGGCCCTTTTGTGGTGGTCACAACAACAAGTTTACAGTGGAAGGATGAGAAACTGGTGGTAGTGGTTGCTGGATACCCAGAGCTATATGGCCTGTTGTGTAAAACAAGCCATGGCTGATTGAAAGCGTGATGGACTCATCCACATATCTAGTCACGTATTGAATATATGTCACCTCTGATCTGGTATTTTTTTAAAAATAGAGTAGGTTTAGGCCCGAACATATTGGAAGGACAAGTTAGACCATGACTGTGCATGTCTAGACTTGCCCAAGACATTACACCATTATGAAGAGAGTCCTGTCCAGACATGCGGAGGCAATACACCATTATGTTCTGGCTTTAGTGGGTAGGATTAAGGAAAAGAGGTGGAGACTCAGTCTGGTTCCGGAACCTGACTCATGAGTTTTGCACCTAATCCTGAGTGTCTCCAGTGACTCCTTGAGTACTACCTTATACATTTTTCGTGAAGAAGACGAGTTTTGAACAAAGGTGTCGGGGGCAAGGTCCTGAGTCATCTGGCCCGACTTCAGATATAGTTTTTTACTTCATCAGGCCTGACGAAAGACAGCAGGTTGCCCCTGAGTCATCCTAACATAAGCCTGGAAATGGCCATCATCGAGGTGAAGCTTCTGGACCAACTGGTGGTACTCCCTGTGATCCACCCTCTTTATTAGGGTCTCATGTACCCACACAGATCTCTGATTCCCTGTGCCCAACAAACTATTGACAGCCTCTCACCCTCAACCAGAGCTACAGCAAGTAGCCTCAGCCTGTCCAGTTTAGGAACTAGATACTTACTACTGTCAAATATGTAAAATAAATAGACGGTAGATTGATAACACAGGGGGGTTAGAATAAGTAGGCAAGTCTGTGGTTGCCTAGCAACAATAATACGGCACAGCAAGAGTTTTTCTCTTACTAGTGGCATTCAATTAAAAAAAAAAAAGGCAACCTGCAAAATGCTTTCTTTGTGATCGGGGCATTGAGGAAGTTTCTGTAACTGGGCCACAGGTCTATGATATATATTAACATTTGACCCAAAAATTATAATCAGATATTAGCAATTAGCCCCGATATGTATGAAATCAAAATCAAACATTTAATTTTTCATCATAAATGTATTCTATACCATGTGGGTCCTTTGGTTTTGCAACATAATGTGATCAACCCATGTGGACTTTTGTTTCTGATGTATTAGCATAGCCACATTATGAAAAAATGGGCTCCAAGGCCGGACCTGTAAAAGGCCCTCCTACCTCACCTAGGCAAGTACAACACGCTGTTGTCTTTCTCCACATAACTGAAGGGCCCAAACTACACTGTGTACACTGATGATCGGTGCATCTGGGGTGCTGTAGATAAACACAACACTGAAGAAACACACTGATCCTTGTCTGTGTAATACAGGCTCCAACTTTGAGAATGGGAACATGATTACTTCTATTATGTACTGTATGTGGATGAAGGACATCACCTGATAATACAGTAAACAGCAGGCTGTGGCAGAATGGTCCACAGTGACACTATTTATCCTACAATGACTGCAACTCACACCTCACTGCTGAGGAATAATTCCGCTTTAAATTGTGCAACTTTTACTTTTTCTTGACTGGAGAAACTTTCACTTTCATATTGCTGTTCCACAAAGATCCTCAGCAAAGTTCTGTTCTGTTCTTTGGGATTTGCCAAGTTGTTCTCTGTAATTAAACCAGGGACCGGTGTGTCACCAGTCGGCCATATTTGACAAAAAAAAAAAAAAAAAGCAACAGAAATCCAGACTGCCTAGCAGGTGGCACTATGCTCATGTTGTTGGCGAGTTAAGTCTGGCATATGTAGAAAATTGCTAAGTGAAGAACATGCTAAATGAGAGGTTAAATGGTTACATCACTCTACATCTGCATGTTAGCACAATATGTAGCCTACCAAACATAACAGATTGATGACATGTAACAGCAACCGCAGCTGCTAATTAGAGTTCTTCTCCCTGATGTGAATGTATGCTGCATGATTATGAGGCAAACTTGGCAACTCGGATTCAAGAAACACATTCATCATATAAATGCTATAAAGATTTAATATTATACGTGCATTTTGCTTCAGCATCTATTCTAAGAAATTAGTTGGCTTTCATTTTAATAATATTAGTCCATTTTATTTCCAGCTCTAAAGTGTGGTTAATAATACTGCCATAATGGATAAGTTTAATGACTTCTTTGGCTGAGGTCCATTCAATCCATCAAATAAAAACCTGCTCACTACTGAAACAATTCACCACGAGAGTTTCATTTCATATATGTCTACAGATTAAAGTGGCAAGTTTAGAGTGTGAAGATATACAGTATCTTATACAGCTCGGGTGCATCATCACATCTCTAATCTCAAGCAGGTGCGGGAGGGACAAAAAAGAGAAGATGCTCCTGAGAAAACTCAATTCATGGGTGCATGGAATCCCTCGCCAGATGGCCTTAACAGATAACAATCCCTTCTCTTTCATGTCAAAAACCTTTTGAGTGTCACCTGCTTTCTAGTAGCTGATGACATCAAATAGCACACTATTCACTTCTGACCTTATTTCGCGAGACAGAATGACAGTTTACCTGAGCACAGCTGTGCACCGCCATCAGGTATAAGCCATTTGGGCTTATCCAGGTTTCCAAGGATTTTCGTTCAGGGCGCATTGCCCACATGAAAGGGAATTTTGTCAGAGGGGCTCCATGAATTATGCAATGGCAGAGTGGATTTGCAGGCCTTGCTGAAATTAATATGATGCCGAATAAAGAAACGAGATGGAACTGGTGGTTTTATCCAGCAGAGAGGGAGGAAAAAATTTGGATTTAGAGAGTCGGTTCTAAGGCAATGATGCACTAAAGGACATACATGTCTGGATGCAAATGTTCATGCAGTCTTTATCATTCTATATTTATCCATGCTTATGCACAACACAGTATTTTTTAGCAGGGAATAAATGCATACAAGATGCTCAGGTGTTGTGCAGAACCACCTAGAGTTAATCTTATCACCTGTACACTGAAGGATTGTTTGCCCACTCTTGCTATCGCATAAGAGTTACACACAGAGCATCATAAGACTAAATATTTACAGGTCAATCTGTCCTCAACACCTGCAACAAAAGCAACACAGCCAAAGAGAATCCATTTATAGATCAGCATCATTTTGATAGATGACAACATTCACGAGATTCCGAGTTTTGGTTGACAAAGTTCCTGCTGACTCAGATTCACCAGTGCTAAAAATAACAGGGAGAAAGAGAAAGGAAGCAGCCATTATGTAGAAAAAAAAGTAGCTTGGTGTTTGTTGGATAATGGCCCATGAATCTATTTTTCCCTCCCGCTATTTTTGTTAATCCAAGAGGGCAGCTGTTGCCAAATCTCTGTCATAATCTATGTCCTTGCCTTCCTCGGGATACTGTTGACCCTACAGTTTTAAGCACCGCAGTGTTTTGTAACTAGATCGACAGCCAGACAGGCACTCAGACAGACAGATGGACTGATAGCTGCGTGTCAGCGTGCACCGAATCTCCTCTGAAGGACCTGTCAGTGATTATCTACATACTGTAGGTGTTAATATGTGCTAGTCTTATACCAGGGTGGCAAAGTGCTGCATGAATACTAATCCTAGTTATCTCAATTATCTGCTCTGTCAAGATGATTTGTGTGGAAAATGACACTACGCCAACCTGAGGTGATTTGATAATAAGTGTGGACTGGGAACCCACTGAGCAAATGCTTTGACAATTTATCTAATTGACAGTCTATGACTCATTCTGTCTGGCACTTCATTTCAATTACTAAGTTCTAGTCCCAGGCAGTGTAGGGGAAAGGCTTTTTTCAATCCTGTTTGACCATAAACAAAGTCCTGCTTTCCTAGAGTGCAGACACTTTACTGCTTACTCTCTGCTTACAGTCTTGTGTTTTTTCTGACAGAAATTATAGACAGTGGCTCCTGGATAATTATAGTTCCAGGCTGTTGTAATGCACATATGTATACCTACGAAAATGCACCACACTCCATAGACAAGCCACATAATCATACACCAGTTATTCATATGTAATCCACATAATCATGAAGGCTGCCATCACATGACCAATGGGTTGACAGGAGTAAAGAGGGAAGTACTATAAAGAGCCGTAAGTGCTATATCGTAGGCAACTGGACTGGACGTTTCACCTCTCATCCAAGAAGCTTCTTCAGTTCTGCTTCTTGGATGAGAGGCGAAACATCTTCAAGAAACGCAAGCAAGTCCAGTTGCCTATGATATAGCTAATCTACGAAAGTTTACTTTTCTAAACCTAATCTACATAATTTTACTTTTCAAAAACTAACCTAGGTAACTTTACTCCCCTAAACCTAATCTACAAAAGTTTACTTTTCTAAACCTAATCTACGTAACTTTACTTTCCTAAACCTAACCTTCGTAATTTTAATTTTCTAAACCTAAACTACCTAACTTTACTTGACTAAACCTAGCCTACGAAACTTTACTTGGACATGGGCCTGCACTTGTCTGGTGTCTTTTTAGTCTTCCGACCACTCAACTGCCTTAATGCTACGTGTTACAATTTACCTTTTGCTAAGCCCCGCCCCTTTGTGATGGTCCAACAACCTGTTGGAGTAAGCACGGAGCCCACACTGTAACTAACTGCGCTCCCTGAAGAAATATTATCATATTTTTGGAAAAATGAAAAAGTGACTCCAGAGAGAAGCAGGCAGAGGGGTCTACAGTCTGTGTTTGAGGGATATATCCAGGATGTCAAACTGACTCAGGTTAAAAAGACAAAGATAGTTAGAGGCTAAAGCCGTACTAGTACACATTCAGGCACACATTCACACACTGGTGGCCGAGGCTGCAATACAAGCGGCCACCTGCTACTCAGCTTAAATGCACTCACACTTTGATGGAACAGCCATCAGAGGCAATTTAGGATTCAGTATCTTGCCCAGGGATACTTGGACATGCAGACTAGAAGAGCCAGGACTGAACCACCGATCTTCCAACTAGTGGACAACCTGCTCTACCTCCTGATCCACAGTCACCCCTAACCTACAAAACTTTACTTGCTTAAATTTAAACCAAGCTTAGGTATCTAAACTTTCCTAAACCAAACATACTTAACTTTACATTAAGCGCAAAACTTTATGTTGCTTATTTACCTTTATGTTAAACACGTAATGATGATGAGGCCAATTATGAAGTGCTTATTTGTTAGGCATCAAACAAACTGTTTTATGAGGATATATTGATCAATCATTGGGACTTAAGAATGACAGGTGACATGCCCCCCTCAAATTTTATAACCTTTGCATTTGTCCCAACCAATAACAACATTAAAGTGGAAGAGGACTTTTATTTTGACAAAACTAAAGACATCCACACTCTAAATTGAAGAGAAGGCACAAAAAATCACAAAAATATAGGAAATGAGGTGTTTAATGCTCTAAATTTTCTAGCGTAGGACCCCAAACCCCCTGGTTGCATATGTTCCCCCCAAAAGTTGAAACAAAACATACACACTTGCCAAAATCCACGAGTTTGTGGGAATGACACCACTTGACCACTGACTCAAAACAGTGGACAACAAGCGAATGCTAATTAGCACCAAGAGGGCTACTGTGAAACTGGAGGGCTGCCTGTCAGGCAATAAATCTGCAAGTAGCCTGGAACTCTCTTGGTGCAAAGCCTAAGAATAAACAATTTCCCTGGGAAATGGGAGGACGAGTGATAACCAGATTTTTGTGATGCTACTGGCTGCTGCAGGACCTCGGATCTCCATCAGATGACCTGGATATCCTCTCATCCTCACACAGCAAGGGTAAGTAATTCTGAAAGCAAAAGGCTGCAGGGAAAGCTTATGACTAGAACTCTAACTCTGATTGTGGGGGATTTTGCTGTTAAGGATGTAAGAGGCATGAGCATGAATGACACCAAAATATACTGCCTTTCCAAAGATATGGTCTGTGATATGACAGGAGAAAACACATATTCTCTGGCTGCACACCCAACTGTGAAAAATATCATAGTGCATATAAGGACTAATGAGAGATTCAGCAGATTGTTGACACTGGTTTTTCTGAACATGTAGCCTCCATTCAGTGCACTTCAATGACAACTTTAACTTCTCTGGCACCGCAGACTTCTTTTGAAGGCAGATGGACTTTGCCATAACAAGTCAGGTGTAAAATTGTTCACCTCTAACCTATTTCACTTTCTGTGTCATCCATCTGTACTCTCAGCCAAGGACAAGATACGAGAGGAATCAAAACAACAACAAGGCATCACACAACAAGCCAGAAACCATGATAGAGAGCCACCAAAGCCCCTGTCTGAAGAGAGTTGAAAACATGAGGGACATCAGAGCCAAGAGACTTTCATCACCCCACATGCCAACTACCATCTGTGAGGATTCACCTTCTTAACCCTATCTGACCCCATCCAGGTCACCATCGTCTCCAGTCACCCACTCCCTCTCCTCTCCCCTCCTGGAGTTCACTGACTAGATGAAAAAGCTGGTCACTGCTGGGACCAAACTCATCCCTCGTCCCATTTTCCACACCCCATCACTGGCTTTAAGTCAGCTTTATTAAACGTCAGGTCTTTGGCAGGCAAGTCATTTAAATTAACGATTTAATTATCAAGCACAATCTTGATTTTATGGGTTTAACTGAAACTGACCAAGATAGCAGTGCTGCAGTTCTTACTGAGTCTCCCAACTTCAGTTTTATGAGCAAAGCTAGAGTACATGAGAAAGGAGGTGGAGTTGCCATTTTGTTTAATGATTCTTTTCACTGCAGGCAGATGTCTTATGGGAAATTTGCTTCTTTTGAACATGTTGCTCTTAAGTTAAATTCCTCTTGTTCACTGTTTTTCTACAGACCTACGGGCTGAACTGCTGTCTATCATCTGCATCGACTCTGACTGTGTAGCTGTTGTTGGTGATTTTAAAATTCATGTTGACAAACCCCAAGACAGCAGCACTGAAGAACTCTTCTGTGCTGCTTTGTTGTATTATGGATAGGGGCTGACTCAGCATGTGACAGAGCACACACTCTGGACAAACCCTCCTGTGTCAGTAGCCCCTGAACTTCTATCCACCACATCATTGCATGACACAATTTGATCCTATCAGCTATGAAACCTTGGAAGAAATACAATGTCTGAAATCCTCCTCCTGCTGCCTTCTGCCTATAGACTTTTTACAAAAGTGTCTGCAAATGGTCAACACTATTTCCCACAGGCTATGAACACTGGCAGTTAAACATCCATTAAGCTGCTCTTAAAAAAGAACAATCTAGACAAATTAGTAATGAAAAGCTATAGGCCCATATCAAACTCTTGATTTTAAAGTGAAATAATTGAAAAACTTGTTTTTTCAAAAACTGTGCAATGTTCTCGCCCTCCACAGTTGCTTCAATGGTTGGGGTTTCTAGTCAGAATTTGGACCGCACCACAGCCCTGAGACTGCTTTTGTTCAGATCTTGACTGAAATCCCCCGAAACACAAAAGTTCTCACAGTCATGAAAAACATGGAGAAGTCATGTAATATCACACTCATATTTTCTAGGCCTTGAAAAGTCATGGAATTAGTTAAAATCATTTAAACTTTTGGAGAAGTCATGGGATTTTGTTGAGTGTAATGAAATTGTTACAGTACTCTTCCATGGATAACCGTCCACGTAATGTATCATGCTGGCAAAAAAACCAAAAAACATTTCTGTAGCTTTTGACATAACGTAGCTCGTAGCTAGCATAGCTCTAATGTGTCAACGTGTGGCCTTTCATTTACCATCGCCCACAGTTCTCTATTTTCTTCCAATATTCCATCTATCCCTTCATGTATGCCAGTTAGCTGAAATCATTTCTAAATCGAGTTTGAATCTGTTTTTTTTTTTTTTTTTAAAAAAACTGGGGTGAGAAAAAAAATGCTATTATTGGTCATGAAAAAGTTTGCAAAAGTTTTTGTCCATGGAAATGTGCGTTGTATTTGACATGTTAGACTACAACATATTACTAGACAGACTGGAATATATTGTGTGAATTGGTAGCTACACATCTGAGCATACAAAAATGACGTGGAGTTCCCCAAGACTCCATTTTTGGGCCTCTTCTGTTTAGAATCCACATGATCCCACCTGTTCATGATCCCATAATTACGCAGATGATGCACAGATTTATATAACAATATCACTAGGTGACTATGAGCTCATAAAAGGACTTCAATCAATGATTGATTTGATCATCAATCAATGATGTGCCAAAAGTTGTGATCTCCTGCTCTGTTATGAACCATCTAGACCACTAAAATCACCTGGGACAGGTCTGTTTACTGACCAAAATAACTAGACATGAAAAAACAGCATTTAATTTTTATGCACCACATATCTGCAACAAACTCCCAGAAACATTAAGGTCTGAAGTCCAACTCTCAGTTCTTTTAAATCAGGGCTGAAGACTTTTATGTTTGCCGCTGCCTTTTATTAAATTAAATTTGGGCCAATTTATTCTTTTATATTCTCCTGTCTTATTCTATTTCAGTTTGTTTACATCTTCTATTATTTTACAATTTCACATCCTATTTTAATTTGTCTCTTATATTGTCTTTTATACTGCCTTGTGTTTCTTTACTTAATGCCTTTTATATTTTATGTAAAGCCTTGTTGAATTGCCTTGTTGAAAGGCGCTTTTCAAATAAACTTGCCATGCCTTTTTGGGAATTCTGAGTTTCTAAACCACAGTTTCTGTTTCTTTGCTATAAGCCTCCTGATAGCAGTCATTAACCACAGTTGTAGAAGCCAGAGGGGCAGAAAAACCATTGCTCTCAAACTCAAATACAGGCCCTTTCAACCACTTCCACTCTTATTCCTAAAGTAACTACAGCTGTGGAGGTGTACTGATTGATTTTTGTATACACAGAGACTCAGACACAACAAACTGCTCCCTAAAAGTTTTGCACCATAAAAAGGGAGCCTTGAAATGCAAATATGTGCTCTATAAAGTGAAAAAAAGAAGTTTCCCTGCCACCAAAGGATTATGTGAAGGAGACACAACCCAAACAAGCAGTAGCTTGACATTGAAAGGTTGGTGTAGAGAGAATATTGTGGTCAGGGCGAGGGGTGGGTGCGGACTTATTTTAAAATGAGAAACATGAGTTTGATTTATGACTCATACCATTTCATACTCATAAACATTTCCACAGTTTTATTTAGCCATTGTGTGTGTCACTAAGCTGTGCCAAAATAACAGAAATATTACCAGTGACATGACCTCACTGTCCTCGGTGGAAGCTACAGCCTTGGGCTCAGTGCATTGTGTTCTTGTTTGGCCTTATTACCTTGGGGGTTTTCTTTTATTTAAATACATACTCACATAATTGTGTTAAATGCTTGATTTGATCAGTTAAGTCTCGTCTGTAAAGCCCTTAGAGATACACTACATGATGAAAGCCACTATAGAGCAAACCTGACTCGGGTTGTTTGTTGATTCTTATCGTTTGAGGTTGGAGTAAATTACTGTTCACATAATTTGTATATATATATGTTTAAGCTAAAAGGCTGGTTACAATTTCTGGGCACCAACCATCTTACCATCTTTATTCCTCATGGGGACTACAAACAGACATGCTTGAAGTGGCCTTATTGGATATTATGTTTTGTGTTTGCCTTTTTCAAATCACTCTCTCCCCTCTCGATATAAAAATAAATCAGTAGAAATTAAATTTGCATTCCCAATGAGTGTCTGGGAAATAATGTAGCTGTGTCCTTACATAGCGCTCCAACACAGTGACCATAGAGACTACTTATTTCTCTGGGATGCCTTGTTGGATGTGTGCCCAGGCAACGGTCATCGGCCCACTGCTTTGGCATAGAGCTCCCGTGGGCAGCAGTGCAGCTCAAAATGTGAGTCCATGGATCACAGTCAAAAAATGAACAAGGCCGCCACAGCCTGCAGGGAATATTAAATTGCAGCATGGAATACAAGAAAAAGCACAGATGATCTGTGTGGAGTACAATGCTACTGTGTGGTTATTTTTGATCACTGACCTAAAGAATATCCAGCAGATGTTTCTGGCTTGTTTACCACATTACAGTTTGCAGGTCCTTGTGTCATATTTGCTTTGATATACATTTGCTTTTACCAGCACAGATTAGACCACTAATAGTGTTTGTATAACAAATCCATATACAACAGTTTGTACGCCTGACGAAAATCAATACACAGGGTTCAAATGTTATCCCATGAATTAATGGCATATCTTATGAATTAGTGCATGAGTGAATCAGTTATGTTAGATGCGTAACATGTTGTGATGACACATCCTGGTCTCAAAGAAATATGTGAAATGACCATAACCTCTTAACCAATGTTGGGGGTAATGTGTTATTACGTTATATTACTTTTCAGCAGTAGTGAAGTAATATAAGGAGTTACCAACAGGATTTGGGGTAAAATTATTCAATTCACCATGTCATGTAATGTGTAACCACTGAAAATGAACATTAATTTTTAATTTCTCCTACATATTTAGGATTAGTAGGACCTGATTAGTAAAAAAAACTAAACATTGTCATGGATAATAAAGTCCCAATATCTTCAAACTAGAACTTTCTAATTAACAGCATCTTAGCTTGTTACCGTTGCTAATATTGGTAAGGTTTATATGGCATATCAAACTGCAAACATTATTCTCAGAAATAAACAAGTTTCAACCATTAAATTTAATCAAGTTTTGTAGCTTGTCCATTTTTGTGTCGAGGTCGGCTCTGGCTGCCATCTTGTTTTTACATGGATTAGTGTATTGTGGATTTGCTACCACTAGATGGCACAAAAAAGTGTCTGCGGACAACGACAACTGGTCTAAGTTAAGCAGAATGAAGTAAAAGGTCCAGTAAACCCAAAATGTGATGTCCTAAAATGAGGACAGAGGGTCTCAGGAGGATACGCTACCTTACAGAAGGGTGCCGGTGATTGTGTGCATTATCATATCAGTGTGTTGCATCTTGAGGCTGCTTGAAAGCAGCGGGGATAAGGACATAGCCTCTGGTTTGTTTTTTTCCTCATTGCGATGATCAACACATCTGGCCTTGGTGATGTTAGCATATATTGGAAGTGTTTCCATTCACATCCCTTTCAACTGCAGAACAACGGCGGCATGCAGTCCCACTCTTATTATGTATATCTCTCTCTCCAGTGCTGCTGTAGCTGACCGGCACACCAGGAACAAGCAGGTGGGTGTTTTAATTTGCGCATGACTTAATTGCACGCCATTCCATTTATTGTGCTCACCTTTACATTTGTTTATTGTGTTTCATATCATCAGCCCACAAATATTTATCCATGTCTAATAATTATCAAACTGTGATCCTCTGCCTGACCCTCCCTGTGTCCAAGGCTATTCATTTATTTTAAACGGTCTAGGCTATTGAATTGTTCTGTATCATCATGCTGTTATTAATACAAGCAGGGGATTTTAATACAAAGTGGTAACCACTGTATGTGAATGCACACTGCTCTTTACACTACATTACATGGTGGTGGCTTGTGGTGGGTGTTAAAATTATATGCCAGCACAATGGACACAATGCCAACTGAAAATCAGTTAGGATCCTTTGCCATGGTGGACACAAAATCCCTAGTTTAACGACGTCACAACGCCACCGTGGGTGGTGGTTAATGTTATGACCCTATAAGTAGGGTGATGATCCAAAAGGTTTGCTCAGGGAGGTCCGGGTCATAGATGGGTCAACAAAAAACAAAAAAAAATCATCTTTTTCTAAACCTAACCAAGTAGTTTTGGTGCCGAAACCCAACGGTGCCACACTAGACGTAACAAACATAGTTATTTTAACCATAATAAATGACCTTTTCAAAACCAGTTCTTGGTGCCTAACCAACATGCCACACCACATAGTCTCAACACAATAAGTGCCACCACCAAGTAATGCGGTGTTCAGAGGTCATGTTGGAGAAGGTGATGTTATATACATACACTGATCAGCCAAAACATTAATGTTCTGCTGGGAAACCTTTGGTTCTGGCATTCATGTGGATACCACCTGACATGTTGGCAGTGGCCACCCAGCAGGATAATGCACCATGCCACACTGCAAACATCGCTCAGGAATGGCCCAAGGAATGTGACACAGGCCTCAAAGTGTCAACCTGGCCTCCAAATTCCCCAGATCCCAATCTGAATGACCATCTGTGGCACGTGCCATTAACCAACCTCACAACCCACTGGACTAAATGGACCTGCCGCCAATGCACTGGTGCCAGACACCGCAGGACACTCCCAGAGATCCTGTGTCCATGCCTCGACAGGTGAGAGCCAAGTCCGATCCAAGGAGGCCCCACATTGGATTAGGAGTACATCTGGGGTACTGGCACATCACAAAAATCCTTGAGCAGATTGGGACCTGGGAAATTTAGAAGCCAGGTCCACACTTTGAGCTTTTTGTCACGCTCCACAGGCCATTTCTAAACAGTTTTTGTAGTGTGGCATGCTGCTTTTTTCTGCTGGGGGGCCACTGCCATTGGGGAGTATTGTTGCCATGAGGGGGGGGACTTGGTTTGCAGCAGTATTTGAGTGGGTGGAACATGTCAGGTGGGATCCACATGAACACCAGAACCAAAGGTTCCCTAGCAGAACAATGCATTGAAACAAAATAATCAAAGTTATTCACTTTACCTGTCAGTGGTTTTAATGTTTTGGCTGATTGGTGTACATAATCTAAAATAACTAAACCTTGATTTTTGGTTTCATACAGGACACAAACTGGGTCTCCTGTGTCCTGTGTTTGATAAGCCCGTCCACCACAACGAACTCCCTATGCTGACTTTGGTGCACATTATCTGACTTTCTCCTTTGCTACTGTTAAATCACAGAGGACAGCCTGTAGTTCATAGGTCATGTAATCAAAGCCTCCTGGCTCATCATTATATGAATTGTATACATTATTGAGCACAGCTTTTCATTGGTATATGTACAAACAGTGAATGACAACAGCCTGGTTTGTGGCAGGAGAGAGAAAAACTCTCCTATACAGACTTTATCCGGGTTAAAAACAACAACCTTTCCTAGAATGCTCTGCCATAATCTTAACACCTTCTCCAGGCAACAGCCACTCTCATCTCTCCCTGCTTTTATCCACCAACATTCCAACTTTGCACTGTTGTGAACTCACCGGGTCTAAAAACTATGGTATCAAGGCCGCGGTGAGTCCTAACAGCGCCATGTGGATCTTTCTCTAACCTCCTGGTGGGGAGAAAAGCCTGCTACCATCAGAGGTAAGACTGCTCTGCACACTCAAGGTCTGGCAGCTCATTAGGTTCTATTCTCGACCATGTGTGAGAAATTGCCTGCAGGTGACCGAGTCTTTCCATTTTTATTTTTTCACTGCAGAAATTTGCACAGAAAGAGAGATTCTGCTCACCCATTGTACAAGCTGGTAAAACCTCGGTTAGTTGGATCTACACCGTGACAATTTTTGCATGAAAGTACTCCCCATTATACACAGCTCAGCTCCCATCATTCAATAGCATTTCTGCTTCCACCTGCCTCCCAGCTTCTATTTTCTGACTCTCTTTTCATTTATTTGTGGTGAGGCTCATTTAAATTTTTCTTGGGGATGTACAGTGAGTAAATGGTCCTGAAAGGTGCCCCATCATTGCTTCAGGTTCACTTTGACATACTGGATTAAGACAGCTGGTCAGCCCCATCATTCGTCCCACTTACTAAATTCACTACACAGCATATACTGGTTTAAATCTTGGTTTCCAGATGCTGGTATTCACAGTAAGTAAGTAAAAAGCTAACGTTAGGCTATAAATAAACACTACACTATGATCGCATGGCTCAACATTTGCCACCATGCAGCGTGATGACGTTCTGAAGTCTCATTTCGTCACTTGTTAGGGACCGCCTTTCTTAAGACACTGAAGAGCTTCAAAATTTAAGAGTAGAGTACTTACTGGTGTATTTTATGTCAGAGAACAAAAACTGAAACTGTTAAGCTTGTGTTAACCACTGACCTTATTTCAGGCATCTAACCAAAAACCCATTCAAAATACCTATTGACTTTGAGATGAATTTTAGGACTCATTCTTGCGCCACTTCTTTCCCAAGATCTACTTCTTTGATTTAACCAATCTGACAGCATCAGGCAAGTTGCAGGAGAGAACCACGGAGACCTAATGTTACATTACTTAGCGTCAGTAGGAAAAAGTGATAGCAAAAGTGAGTTTGCTCAAGGAATGATAAGTCTAGGTTGATGTTATCATCGCAAGCTAATGCTATTCTTCTGTTGTTGGAATGTCATTACGTTTGGTGAAACTCAAAGTTTAGGACTTGAGACCTGACTTGGGACTTCTGTTTTGACTTGGGACATACATTGGGACTTAAGTGCAAGGACTTACGTGGGACTTGAAGAACAATGACGCAAAACTTCTCTCAAAAGCAAATTCAGTTCATGACAACTCTACAGTAATTTCTACATATATATATCTCACTCATTTAAATGTTATCAGTACTTAAAGTTATGCATAATTATAGGCGTGGCCACTCTCAGTGACAGATGGGTGATGTCCTTTGACAAGTCGCTACCATGGCAAAACCGTGCGTGATGTTACCATGGTGTAACTCCAGATTCAGCATACTCCTGTAGCTGTCCCACTTTCAGTGTGTTTTCAGTTTGTGAGAGTTAAATGTAGCATTCTGGACGCCTACAAAGTACTTGTACAGTATTTAGCTGTACTAAAAGACCCTGTAAGGATTTGGATGTCCAGTGTTACCAATTCGTACATTTTGTTTTAATGGTTAATTAATGGTATTGAAAAATAGCATTAACATTAGTATTATCACAGTTAACCAAAGACTATAAATGCAGTGTGCTAACCAAGCTAGCAGCTAGTTTTAGGGTTAACTCCGCCCTCTCTTCCATATATGGTCACTTCTGGCTCCAAAAGTCCAAGATGACAGCAGTCAAAATGCAAAAGACAAGGCTTCAAAATGTGAGTCCAGTGACGTCATATTGGCTAAATCCATTATTTTTATACTGTCTATGGGTTTGACAGTACGTGTGACCCTTTTTACTCTTCACATACTTATCTGATCCATTGTAAACATAAAAAAAATTTGGATTACAGCTGCTTTAAGAGTGTGATTTTAGCTGGTACAATGGCCTAATAGCTGTAGACAGTTATTTCTGCCCTTTCTAGCCTTTCTTGTCTTTATATTTGGCTTCATCCAAGGCTATACAAAAGTTCTTGTGAAGACTAAAATTACACATTCGTGCTCTCTGCACTTGAATCTAATTCAGCATTATGACAGTAATACTCCACTTATTTCTGGCAAAAGCCTTCAGAGATTGATGTGGGTAAAATCTGACCCGGCCCTTAAAACATTAGGCAGGGGAGTTCACTGCCACCTTGATGCAGACTGATATAAGTTTTCCTGGTTATTAGGTGCATTTATTTTGTCGCTTGATTTTATTTATAGAGGTTATGGCTTCACCATCATTAAAAGCGCAACGTATTTTCTACCTGCATTTTGCTCAGTAATGTTTTTGTGAATTAACTCCCTATTTAAGGGCCTAATGTGTGCCAGATTTTCACTTATCATTGAATAGGTGTTGTTGGTCACCTTGCCTTTATGAGCTGCTGACCCTGAAAGACTTTCAATAATATGGATTTTAGTGGAAAGTTTTGTTGTCGCATAATGTTCAAAAGGCTTTTTCAGGCTTTTCCACTCTGCCAAGAATAGATTCCTTGGGGAAATACTGAATCCATGTCATTATTTTTTGTATTAATAGGAACAAAAATGTGGACTACAAAAGGAGGCTCAGCTGGCTGGTAATCAACAAAGTAAAGTGTCCTTCAGTACGATGCAGAAATACTGGGTTGAACATCTTACATGAGAAGAAAGTACAGCAAAAACTTGGTGCTCTGGCCCAACAGAGACGTGAAACACTTCACAGCGGTCTGCCTCAGCCTCTGCTGCTTTGAGATTTACTACATTTGGCAAAACTGCTCTGTTTCACTGTGTATATTTCCATTCTTCTCCTGTGTATCATATTCAGGGATGTTCCTTTTTGGCAAGAAACCTCAGATTTAATGATACTGAATATCATCTACCAGCACCTTGGTCTAAAAATATCAATATCCTCCATCAAAAGCCCATATCAGCCGAACCCCACTGTGTACAGAGATGGAAAAGTCCACAGCAGATTTGATGTCGTTCCATTTGGCTGCACTGGCAGCCAGTGTTTCAGTTTACTGATTGAGCTGGCTGCTGTTATGTTCTAGACATCAACTTGTCTGTCACAACAGAATCAGTTGGCTCCCCTTGAAATAGCCCTGCCTTTGTTGTGTCCTAGACTGGCTAAACATGGTATTTAGCATGATTGACCATCATCCAATCGAACTTAAAATACTGACCTGCATACCCAAATCAGTCCAAGCAACCAAAAAGCCTGAGAGAAAAGTGTACACTTGAATAACGCACAAAAATTGACAGTTTTATTACCGGTTTCTTTTAGAAGAGTGTTTTTTCTTGAGTGTATCAGGAAAGCCGAGAGGGACGCAAAGCAGAGAAGACAAACAAAGGAAGATTGGTTTTGATGTGAGGCCAGCAGGGTTGCATGTGGTTTGAGAAGTTGGGAGATTTAACCACTACTTTACCTTTATCTCCCGGTACAGTTATCTCTTTGGGAGCTATCCAAGCAGTATGCATCATCCATCGATGCAGCAAAGAGGAATGCATCACGCAATCATTGAGCGATTGTATCCCCTGAGTAGCAAAGCAAGGGGCCCGATTCTCCTGGCAGGCAGACAGACGTTCGTATGGGCATAAAAAAAAAACAGAATTGGAAATTCAATCACTTCCATCCTTCAGTTGTGCGTTATTACGACAGTGGATCTGTGTGGGCCCAGTTCACAGGGAGCATCTAGAGAATTATCCCGCTCAGCTGGAGTCTCAGACATACAGCTTGAATACAGTCCCAGCAAACAGATCAAAACCTCGCCAAGACTTACACAGGCTTTCCAGCGCAACAAGATAAATGTACGCCATTCAGAAAGTTTGCTATTATGTTTATTTATTTATTTTCTCTTGCTCTGACATGCAGAATGAGCACAATATTGGCATACGAAACAACAGCTCACTTCATCTTCGTCTCGCATACTCGTGTGCTTTCATGCACAGACAAGGTAAACATACATACACTTTTTTTGTCATTCAGCACAATAAGAGTCATGCTGCAGAAAGGTGGAAAACTCAATACCACACAGACCTCTCTGAAACTGTTTATGAGATTCTGTAATCCTTGGGTGGATTATTGACCCTTTTCTTTCCTACATACCAAAACATGCCATCAGACACAAACAAATGCACACACCCATTCCATGCTACAGGGCTAGGTGGAGAGGATATCACACTCCTCTGCACCGTGGTACTCTCTGAAACATTTCCTTGCACAGCAATATTATAATACCTTGCATAATGCACACACACTCAACAACCCACACGGGCAAATTACATGGAAGTGCAGAGAGTTGTGTTGGACTGTGCCACTGTGCTATATAGCCCGGCTGGCAGCGGGGTGGTTGGTTGGAGGTTAGATAAGGTGGCCTTGGCCGCGGTGCACCACCAATCAGCCGGGGTAGAGCCAGAGGCTGCGGCGTGATGGGTACTGGAACAAATGCGAAGGGAAAAGAGGCTCACGGTCCCGCAGTCCCGGCTCGAGCTGACTCCACATCAGCTTGACACATGGAGCCCGCATGCCGAGGAAGAAATAAGACACATGAAAGCTTTATGGTAAAACAAAGGGGGGTTACATGGTGAAAGGAAAGGAATAAGGGTGATTGGAAGAGAAAAAGAGAAAAAAGAGATGGTCTGAAATTCTCTGTGTGTGTTTGAGTGAGCACATGTGGTCAGCAGAGTGGCCAGAGAGGCAGAGAACAGGCAGGCTTCAGCTGCGATGCTCCTTTAGAGCTTCTGGCAGATGCTTGCAGACAAAACACTGCTAAATATAGCAGCTTGGACACACACATATAAAATATATATGCACAAATACAGCACACACTCACACAATGTGTATGTGCAATGTGCATAGGGGTCGAGAGAGTGAAGTCCACCCATGCATCCATACAGTATTCTTGTGTGGCCAGAGTCACACACTTGCAGGAACATACTGTATGTACGAACACACAGCCCAGTCAGCTGAAGTAAATGTTAGCATTGTACATTCTGCAAACCATAAAAAGGTTTTGCATGTTTTATATCTATCATGCAAACGTTTCTAACTTGATGTAATACATAAGCTGACTTTGTTAATGGAGGGTGGAGGTAATGGTGGATGGCCTGACACCTAGGCAAGATGGGTGTCAAGCTGCAGACCACTGTTCAAGACCAAGACAACAATTACAACAGCAACAACAAAAAACAGACAAAACAAACAGCAAAATTGGTTGTGTTTTTGCAATGACTGTTGTGTTCCCACCGACTTTTTAGGCTCAAAATGTGGGTGTTTTGCAGCAACATATCTGTGTTTCTAGCAGTTTTTCAGGCTCCAAACATCGCGATTTTGTAGCAATCCATTGATGTGTTTCCAGAGGCTTTTTCGGCTTCAAACATGGGTGTCTTGTAGCAACCCGTCAGTATGTTTCCACCGGCATTTTAAGATTCAAATGTGGGTGTTTTGTAGCAACCTGTCAGTGTTTTTACCTCGGATTCCAAACATGGGCGTTCTGTAGTGACCTGTCGGTATTTTTCAAGCGGCTTTTTAGGCTCAAAATGTTGGTGTCTTGTCGCGACCCATTTGTGTTTTTTTCATTAGCACTTTATTTTTGTAGCAATCTGTCTGTGTTTTCAATTGGCTTTTTTAGCTCCAAATATGGGTGTTTTGTAGCAACATATCCGTGTGTTTCGAGCAGTTTTTTAGGCTCCAAACATGGGGATTTTGTCGCAATCCTTCAGTGTGTTCCAGTGGCTTTTTAAGCTCCAAACATGGTTTCTTGTAGCAACCCGTCAGTATGTTTTCACCGGCATTTTAAGCTTCAAACGTGGGTGTTTCGTAGTGACCTGTCTGTGTTTTTCAAGTGACTTTTTAGGCTCAAAATGTTGGCGTCTTGTGGCGACCCATTTGTGTTTTTACATTGTCTTTTTAGTCTCCAAATGTAGTGGTTTGTTAGTGGCCTGTCAATGTTTTTGCACTGGCATTTTAGGCTTCAAACATGGATGTTTTGTAGCAGTCTGTTATTCCATTGGCTTTTTTGGTGCCAAATATGGGTGTTTTGTAGCAACATATCTGTGTGTTTCCAGCCATTTTACAGGCTCCAAACATGGGGATTTTGTAGCAATCCATCGGTGTGTTTCCAGTGGCTTTTTAGTCTCCAAACATGGGTGTCTTGTAGCAACCTGTCAGTATGTTTCCACCGGCATTTTAAGCTTCAAACGTGGGTGTTTTGTAGTGACCTGTCTGTGTTTTTCCATTGTCTTTTTAGTCTCCAAATGTAGTGATTTGTTAGTGGCCTGTCAGTGTTTTTGCATTGGCATTTTAGGCTTGACATGATCTTTTACTAAAAGTGACGAAGTGGTATTTGCGCCTAAACCTAACTACATGCTAACCCCAGCTTGTTGGAACTTACTGCTATATAATAATGTGCAAATGTAACATATCAGTGGTTTGCACAAACATACAATGCAGACATTTTCTCCAGGAATTGGGTTGCACACACGATGTTTAGTCATGTGTGTACATCAAGTGTCAAAGGTATGATCCATTGTTCTCTCCGCCTGGCCAATTCAATCTCAAACAGAACATTTGGCCTCATGACTTTCCTTCAGTCCAACAACATAACGATCAGCTGCCTCAGTGATGTATTCCTGTGTTCCATAAATGGCCACAGATTGAACCTCATAGAGCTGTCTTTACAGTGTCCATATGTTCTGTTTGAATTAATAAACATATGCTGAAATAAACCTGCCAAAATTTGTAGAACACATACAGATAAGCCTCATGTGATGTTGATACATCACTGTCGTCACATTTCAATACATTAAGCAGCCAAAAGGAAATTAATTATGAAACATATTCAAATGAATTAAAAGAAGATACAATGTTCCCGTAGGGTTTCTCATTGCTTTTTAAGGCTTAATTACAACTTCTAATGCATTATGTTAATACTATGTGGCCTGTGTGCATACTCCATGATTAAAAATCCTCCCACACTGCCTTTTGAACTGGTGGAGATTCGAAAAAGCCACTCTTAAAACAGTTCTTCACGTTGGAAGTGTTATGGAATATTTGCTCCCGTGGCTTGATCAAACAGCTCATACTGAATTATCAAAGTAAAAGCCCCCTTCGCTCAGACGCCACTTCTCCGAGGGAGGCGTTATTATGGAGAGGGGGGCCCTTCAAATGAAAGATACAGCAAGAATAGCATGGACGTATGAGAGGGATCTCAAAGGAAAATTAGTGAGGCGAAAACGTTAAGGCTTGTTTTAACATTGAAAGGACGAAGACACTTCAGTACTGAGTAGGATTCAGGGACGTCCTTCATAAATATCTGCTTGTGCTTACTGCAGTGTTATAGACGTGCTTGTAGATTCAGAAAGACATACCTCTTGTCCCTCGTATGAGTCCCTCTGGATTTTATTGGTGCAATAAAATGTTTAAAGCAGTACAGAGATCATTTCGACCAGACTGAGAACACCGTCCATCTCCGCTGCCCTTGCTATTGTAGTTCCATTTTTTGCCATCGATTCTGAGCGTTATGTAAAACATTTCTTCGGCTGACTTACTCAGGCCGGTCACATTTGAGTACTTTACCCTTCCCTGTACTCCATTTAAGCTCCAATTGTTTACAGGCATTACGGAAAGCTCCAGTTTCAACCTGTCCCTGCTCATTTTTCACGCAATCTTGCGTCTCTCTGTCCTCCACTGTACCCAGAAAGAATAGCAGCACAGATATTCATTGTACTATGAGCTCGAAGTTCAATTGTCAGGGCCCCCACATGAGGGACTTTTTAGAGTGGCCTCCTGCTACTTTAATTTGAATATTGCAACAGTCAAATGCTTTGGCTCTGAGCCATTACATTACTTCCTCTATTCATTTTTCCATTACATGTAGGTCTATTTCCCCAACACTCTGCCCCATCGAACCACCACACACTCCAACGAGATGATACACACAACACAAAAAGATAAGCTTCAAAGGAATATGAGTTGAAAAATAAAAATAAATAAATAAAAAACCCTGAATATTTACCTTCTCTACTCCTCCTGTGCATGTAGCGTGAAATATTGATGATTCTACCTGCACTTAGGGGTGTGACATTTTGATTGACATCTCTAACAAGACTGTAGTGCAGCACTCATTTCCTTGGTATCGTGTCTGTTTCCCACAAATTAGCTTACAAGAATTGCCAAATAACACACGGGATTATGTGAGGATTTACAAACAGTGTTTACCGCTGTCATTTCTTTTTTTTTTTAGCAATGCTGAATTTGTCTCCCAAGCTACAAGGTGCCCTGATGATTTAAAGGCCAAGATGTCTGCTCATAAAACTGTGATATTTGAGCATCACTCATTTATTCAGTTATTTGGTGATTTGAAACTCTGCTTACAGGGGCGCAGGGACAAAAGGAGTCAACACTGGCTGCTCCTGAGCTCTGGCTGAAGCTAAATGAAAACACCTGTTTGTTCCTACGTTTATTTTGTTAGCAACATCTGAACAAGATGTCTTTATCATTTTAACTTACTGCAACTTATAGCATTAACCATTCAGCTTTCTTTCTATTGCCATTTTTCTCTCTTGCCTTAACATGCAAGAAAGCTATAGGCCTTAACCTTCTTTTCCAGTTCAAACACACTCCAGCACATTTTACCATTAAGTGTGTTTCATGTGCAGTGGAAATGAAAAAGACCACCTGAAAAGGAGAGTCTCAGTCTGCGTTAAAGTTAAAGTCAAAGTCGACTAGCATAGTAAATATGCTAGTTTAGCATGAATTCAAAAGCTAAACCACGATGAAATCTCTCTTTTGATCAACCCAACCACCAGGAAAAAATGCTAGCATTGTACGTTTCTGTAAATATGTTTCTGTGTGGTTAGTTTTCGGCACAAAAAACACTCATTTATGGGTAGGAAAAGATCAGGTTAGCGTCTTATGTACAAAGGCTACGTTCTTGCTGTATTGGGTGTGGGTTCCGTTCCAGCTCGTAACCCTTTGCTGCATGTCATCCCCCCTCTTTCTCTCCTTTCATGCTTAAACTGTCCTGTAAATTAAAGGCAAAATGCCATAAAGAAGCTGTCAATGTCTTGGTAAAAAACACCACCTTCTCATGGCACTATCCCAGCAAGAAACGCTGCAATGTGATGGTAAACACAACTGCTTTTTGTGGCACTGTCCCCGATGGAAAAACACAGCAATGACTCACTTTGTTGGTCTCAAACAGTGGTCTGCAGCCTGACAGCCGTCTTGCCTTGGTGTTACGTCACTTACTACCCCTCTTCCTAAAAATGTTGGCATGATACGTATGAAATGT
Source organism: Epinephelus lanceolatus (assembly GCF_041903045.1). Classification (NCBI taxonomy): domain Eukaryota; kingdom Metazoa; phylum Chordata; class Actinopteri; order Perciformes; family Serranidae; genus Epinephelus; species Epinephelus lanceolatus. The sequence goes on along the minus strand of NC_135757.1, from coordinate 11,528,176 downwards.
ACAAATCTATCTAGGGTTTGCAGAAATGTACAATGACAATATTTTCTTCTGGCAAATGGGCTGATTTGATTGTCTGTTCAGAGAGCCACAGTCTAATAATAGCCCACTAACGCTAATGCTCAGAAATATATTAATACGTGCATGCACAATGGGTATGTGTATGTATCAGATAAAGGTCATATCAGCCCTGTTCTGCCCTCTCTTCATTGGTTAAATGGATTACTGTTATTATTATCACTAGCACAGTGCCTGTTTAAAACTAATTGCTTGGCCTCTGGCATTGCTGCTTGCGGAATTCTTGAGAACCACTCATCCAAACATGAACATTTTACAGCGTCTATGTAGTCAAAGCCCAGTTATTTCCAGGACCAAAAGTGTTCATTACAAAAGTTGCCGATGCTTGCAATGTTTGAGTTGCTGCAATGTAACGCCTCCGTCTCTCTGGTCTCTTTATCTTCGTCCGTTCTTGAATAACCTGCGACAGGGAGCAAGCTGTACCCAGCATGCTGTTCAGCAGTGTCACAGTACTGAGAGGGGAAAGAGGGCCCCTCTCAATGCACAACACACTGTGTTCTCCTAGTGGTAGTTACCCACTTGTAATCATTACGTCCTGTACATCTCAAGAGCTCGCACTTGACACTGCACTTCCTTGGGTCCTCAGCAGTACACCTGCCGAGGGTGAAATCAATCGGTTATGCAGTTGCTGAGAAAATCTAATGACAGATAGAAAAGACAAACAGAGACTCCTTCCTTTTTAGTGAAGGAATTAGGGTAAAATAAATAAAGAAATAAAAAAATTCTGTAGCAATAGTTGAACTCTGACAGTTCTCTTATCGCACAACCTCATCTGACATGACTGTACACACTATCTACCCATGTAAGTGCACATGAGAGTGAGACTGATAGAAGCGGAATGACAAATTCTGAAAGATCAAGAGTGAAAAAGACAAATGGAGGCAGACAGAGAATTGTGCGTGTGTGTTTTGTGTCTGTGTGTGTGAGAGATTTCCCCTGGAATCCCCTCACTTTCTGGTGACACGGGGAGTCACACATTGTAATGAGTGTCACAAAGGTTAATGAGGTGCCTCCTTCAGCGACCTCTAATAGAGATGGGAAATGAAAACAAAACTAACTCTTAGACACACATTTAGATCCTGATTACAGTGAGAAGCTGGCGACCCCCCCCCCCCCCCCCCCCCGACTCTTGAGGACCTTGAAGGATAGACAGAAATAACTGGTTGAATTTCCTCCCTGGCTATTATATTCATAAATTGGCCCCGTCTACTTGCGAACAATCTACAGTCTTGAATCTGAAAAAAATTGAATAATTTAATTTTAAAAAGGATTTCAATTACACTGAAAGCTGCACAAGAACAGATTTTTCTCAAAAAAAAAAAAAAAAATCCTGTCTTGTCAGCTGAAACCTTAAGTAACCTCAGCTATGATTCACTCTGTTTGACAAAATTAAAAGAGTCAGTTATGTGTCCTGCCAGCAAGTCCCGCTGCATACAAAAAAGTGAAGGATCAGAATGTAACACAGCAGTATAGATGTACACCTAAAAAGAGAACACCAAGTTTACATCTTTGCCTCACTTTCTCCTTGTACCTTAAGAATAAAATTGCTATGACAACCCATTTGACCTTTGAAAAATTAATATGACTGTTTTGTTAGGATTGCGTAATGCACTTTAGTGATGCCGTGCTTAACATGTGGTTAGGTTTAGACAAAGAAACCACTTGGTTATGGTGAGGAAAAGATCCTGTTTTGGCTTGCAATACCCAGTTTTGAGGGCAAAATCCCAGCTGGAAATGCAGCAGTCTCAAGAAATAAGAAGTGCTTTTGTGCCGCTGGAAATGCAACTATGTCTCCATAAGAAACAACACATTTTGTGTCACTAACCCAGCTGGAAACACAAAGATGTGTCAGTAAGAAACAACTGCTTTTTGTGACACTATCCCAGCTGGAAACACAGTAATATCTCAGTAAAAAACAACTGGTTTTTGTGGCAATACCCCTGCTAGAAATGCATGGATTTCCATATTAAACAAACAACTGCTTGCACTATTCCAACGGGAAATGCAGGGATTGCATGATAGAAAATAACACTTTAATACTGTGGCACTACCTTGGCTGGAAACAAAGCGACATCTAAATAAAAAAAGAACTGTTTTTGTGGCACTATTCCTGGGGGAAATGCAGCACCGTCTCAAGAAAAAACAACTGCTTTTCATGGCTCTATCCCAACAGGAAATGCAGCAAAAATGTTTCTGTTGAGGCAAAGTTGAGGCTTCTTCAGTTCTGAAGTGAAGTGAAAAACCTCTTGGATGAGAAGAAGAAACTCAAGCAAGTCCAGTTGCCTATGTTATAGCACTGAGAATTACCATGACCTGGATGACTGAGAACCTTTACCAAGACACTTTTTGTGGCACTATCCCTGGTGGAAAAACAGTGATTTGTCACTTGAAGAAACAAGCACATTCTGTGGTTAAAAAGACGCTGGAAACACGGCAATGACTCACTAAATCATGATCGGTTTTGTTGTTTGTTGTTCTCGAACAGTGGTCTGAAGCTTAGTAGGTGTCGCACCAAGGTGACATGCCAACAACCATACCGTCCACCAGCTCATATAATCACTTTAGAAACGTTAATAGGAGAAATATGAAACACTCAAATGTAATATATTCGTGGTTTGCAGAAATGTACAATGCCAATATTTTCTTCTGATGACGGTGATGAGTTGCATATGTGAACTACGACAGATCAAAGCGCCTTGTTTTTTAATGCATAAATTGAAAATGCACATAAACATGTACACAGAAACACACTGTGTGAGCGCTCTCTCCACAGTATGCCTACTGATCGTCACACACAAACAAGAAATGCATGTGTGTCTCGGAGACAGATACATTTACACCTTCTGTGTCTTGGCAATGGGATTTCGATCCATCTAGAATGCTGTTTAGGTGCATTCACACTTAGCTTATTTAGCGAGGACAGGCGAGGACGTTCTCTTTGTGCAGGTAACTGATGCCAATTTGAGTTTTTGTATTTTTCATTTCTCAAGCAGTTACATCTTACCGTGGCTGTCAGCATGCAACATTCACTACTGCGGCTTGAAAATGAAAATAGCATGGAGAAGAAGAAATGTTCCAGACACCCAAAGATATGTAACCATATTTCCCACCCTCTGTATAACATGAAAATGGAATACTTTGTGGCACAGTTGACTCTCCTCCTCACCTCTCTCTGAGATACACAGGCAGCCCCCTTTCCATCCTTATACACTTTAGCTATGTGTACAAGCCCGTATTTACAATCTGTATAGGGTCTCCAATCTCAAAAGGATCTCAAAGCAAACAGAAATTGTGTTGCAAGAAAGTTTCCTCCGAAATACATTTTGCTCAGCGTCAGAGGAGCTCTACAGTAACTCTATCTCAGAGGAGCAGGTGTGTTTGGAGGCAACTGCTGTGATTGTCATCTATTATAGAGAAGCGAAAAAGCCCAAAGTTTGCAAGCACTCCTTCAGAAAAGAGGAAACTGGAAGCAGGACACACACACACAAACACACACACACACACATGGGAGGATCCACGCACATTCATATGCACGCTTCCAGTTTGGTTTTGCATTCATTTTTTACACCACAATCTGTTGAGCTATGTCTACAGGGTCCTATCTTTAAATAATAGATGTATTAGAAAATGGAGCATTTCTACCACTGTAAAAGTCCATGAATAAATCACGATTATGAACGTACACCCGTGTGTATATGTGTGTGCGCTGACATGCGGAGCTTGCTTGTGTTCCCGCGTCGCTGCTCGGACCGTTCGTGCAGTGCAGCTCTCGACTAAAAGGCCCCTTTAACAAGCTTTTCATGTTGTCATCACACTCTGCTCCTCTGTGCTGCCATTGATTTTCCTCCCATCCATCATCCATTATGCTTAAGTCTGGTGTGGTTACTTTCAAAATGAAATCTTTTACAAATGAATGATTAGTGCAGTCGGACTGAAAGACTAACAGAAGAATGCAGCACTGGAAATCAATGCAATTGGATTACTCCAACTGAGCCCCAGTGTCATTACTTCATTTTATAGATCTGTAGAGCATGAGTTAAATGGGCAAATTATTGCAATATACTGATGCTAATGTGACTCGTTTTTTGCCCTCATCATTCTTTATTTAAAGATTTGTTATAAAATTGCTGTCTCACATTCACTCTAATTACCATTTTCTCTAGAAACTTGATTCTGTGTAATCCAAACTGTGATCACACATTATAGCTCTATGGGTGCTTATTAAATTTATCCATTTGCTGAGACATTTGCATACATAATATTACAACACTGTAGATGAAATAAAGCCTTGTACTCCTTAAATATTTCATAATACAACAAGCTTGTATTCCCAGCGTCTATTGTTGCTGCGGCACATTTTTCTCCATTTAAATTAATTAGCTGCTACCCGACAATTACGGCGTCAACACCACCGAGTCCAGTGGGTCATCCGTCTTTATTCACATGCCCATATGTGCTTCCTGCTGACAAGAGGTCAAAGGTGAAATGCCATTTGGGTTGACATTTCACCGACCGCTGAGATGATTTATCTCTTCGGCAGTGTGCAGGTCTTTATTGGAAGACAGTGAAGACAGATGAATGGGTAGAATAGTGATCTCTGACTGTGTCGCACCGGCTTACATGTCAAATCCATGTATTGGGGCTCTGATGTGTTTGTGCAACATTCCTCTGTAAATCACAATGTAACTCAATCTTCCATGTGATCCAGAGGTCTGGTGTAGCAAAGATAAAATACTTTCTGTTGGAGTGGCTGATCTTCAGCAAGTCCTCCAACCCACACGGCGAGGTTGTTTGTTATTACCCTCTAAAACTACCCACAGCGTTTCCTAAATTAGCGCCCCAACCAGTGGCAGGAGATCAAAACAATGGAAACACACGACAGCTAAAGGTCGCAGTTTTTAATTAAGCATCAACCTTTGGGACTCAAAAACGAAGCTAATGTGAAATGCCAAAAACTGCAGTTCCTTTAATGGACACTTAAGACCGCCTTCAGAAGCCAGTCAATCGTCACAGACCCCCGTGTTGAAATGCCCGGCAGAAGGTTGTCAAATACTGACAAAGTCTCTTAGCATTTCATAGCGACGCACAAGCACCCTTTAGCGTCTCTATGTGACGCTCAGCTGAAACATATTGGAACACATGGTTAATGTTGTGAAACAATCACAGTTTGGTTCAGGCAACAAAACTACTTGCTTATGTGACGCAAATATGTCACATAAATGACGTCACTGCACGACAACCATATGTAAATTACATAGCATTTTGTATTTTAGTTTAGGTATGCAAGTTGCGTAATGTTACGTTTAATCTTTTGGTTCCACACAGGACACAAACTGTGATTTTCTAGGTGAAAGTCCTGTTTTGTTTGACCCATGCTCTTTCTCTTCCTTCTGTCTTACATGGACTTTTTCACTTTTTATATTATGTTAGTCACTCTCAGCGTCAAAAATTGCTGCAGATGGGTTTACGTTAAAGTTAGCTGAAAGCCTGCGGTGTCTCACAAAGACGCTAAAGGGTGTCTTTGGTGTCGATATCACACGCCAAGGGCCGTGACAGGACTTCAATATTTGATGACTTGGGGATCAGACCAGGCTGAAAAAACAGATTTGGTCTCTGCATAATTTAGGGTTTGCAAGGTGTCACCACAGTCTATGAGTCAGATTTTCCCTCAGTCCTCTACAACTCCACCCTCACGCAAATTTGGTCACTTCCTTCTCTTAAAGTCAAAGACAGCATTCAATACTGCACTTGACTTTTTGTTTCACATGGGACACCAACAGCATTCTCCTGGGTCAAAGTCCTGTGTTTGTTTGACCAATCCATCCACCCCAACCTTCTCCCTACACTGACTTTTCTTTGCTCTTTATACTCTTGTCACCTGACGTCCTCCTTTGCTCCCTTCATAATTTCTACAGCTACTAGAGGTCACTGTCGGGCATAAATGTATTTATGGGTCTTAATAAACTGCTTGTACAAACAACCTATTGCATCTTTTATGTTATTTTTCTTAAGTAGCTCTTGTGTCTCTCAGTCCTCTTTCAGTTCTGTTCAGTACTGGAGTACCCTTTTAATGGTCATACATTTGTTCTGCAGGTTTTGTTGTATACAAGAGCATCTCCCAAAAAAATAGACAAGCTCATATAAGATTAACAGAGTAAAAAAATGTATGTAACGTCTCTATATCTCCCACATTAAATCCATCCAAGCAACCCAATGAATCTGTCTCCATCAAAGGACCATAAAACATGTAGTAAAAGACACAATGTTGTCAGTGAAACCTGAAATATGCCGTCAAGGGCTAATAAGCTTTGTGAGCTTCCTGGTTGCTTTGTTTCTTTTACTGTGATATTACTTATTAATTTATGTGTTCTCACATGCACGAGAGAAAAATGGGCAGGAAATTGATTCGAGGCAAAATAATAGTTGTAGGAAATGAGACAGACTTGGAAAACAAGAGGTATACACATTATTTAAAATGATACTTGGCATGCCAGCCAGTGTAAATTTATGATGCTGCTTAATAATGATGAACAATGTTCACCTAAAGCGATATCAGAGCAGCAAGAGTTCTGTAGTTGCAGACTGTACTGTATAGATGCTCTCGCTCTGCCCACATTAGGTCATCACGGGGTGACACACCAACAAAGACGCCTGCAGTGTGACTGTCTCACGGAGCAGAACAACATACGGCAACACTGTGCAATAACAACAATAAAGACGAGAGGGGAGCAAAAGGCACAAAAAGACAACAAGCAAAACAAAGATGTGACAGAAAAGGGGATTTGGTGCGTGGCATTTAAGTACAGCGTGTGAAGTGCGGAGTTTGCTATCATACTTAAGATGCCCACATGATACCTAAGGTTGCTTCCAGCGGATTGACACCTCACCTGTAACAATGCTGCCTCCAAAGCTCTGCGCTCGCCTCAAGGTGAACCTCATTGATTTATATCCAAGATGAGGCATGCACACAAAGTCACATGCGTACACACGCACGCTTGTGCAGGCACGTAGACATGCTCTCGTGCTGATCAAACACATGCACGCAAAGTCAATAATTTGACAGGTGTCAAATCAGGCTTTAGTCTGCTTCCCTCCTTCTTCTGTTGCCCTTATCTTTTCGTTTTTTTTTTACTGCAGCATTCCTTCAGCACCAGAACTCCAGTGCCCCTGAGTATTAATTATTTGTACTGCCTGTGCTCTGATCTATGGTCTCCTGTTAGGATTTGCATGGATGGTGCAAGGCAGCCATGTCTAATCCTTTGCCACAGAGAATTCTGCATCTTTATATAATAAGGAACATGAAGAAAAGTTACCAGAAAAAAAAAAAGTTCAGTGGTGTATTAGTTGTTGCTCAGATTCCCTCCAAACGGTTAAAGATTAAGAACTTTTCAGCTGCAGAAAAAAAGATTCAGATCAGATTTTGGGGGCTTTTTACACTATATCAAACTTTCGGGTTTGGCAGCGGATCACTCTGAGAGAACAAAAAGATTTACTGATGAACTTGCATTATTCACACACTGAGGGACACGTTGAGGCCTTAAAGTGAGACACCAAGACCCGCCTAGAGTGATGCCTCAATTAGACCCTGATTTGAAATTAAATTACCATTACAGAAATCCCAAGGTCACCGCGGCTTTCGGCCAAGGGATTTTAAGACCCATTTTATCTGCGGATCTTTGAGTTCTGTCATTTGAAGCTTAGCAGATAGCACAGAGGCTTCGCTGGGTAGGTGTAATTAAATGCTCCCAGACTCGTGATAACTGTTAACAGGATTAAATGTGTTAAAGCGAAGTGAGCTGAATTGTGACTGGAGATGATTAGCAAGAATTTTCATAGCTGGCACCGGCCTTATATCCATTACAAAAAGCCGACTGTGAAGCGTGGAGTGTCGTGCTTGGTTTTGGAGATTTTTTTATTCCTGTATCTGCTTTGAAAATTAAAAACACTCACCTGTTTTTGGACAAAAAAAGATAGAATCGTGTTAAATAAAGAGGAATTTAAGGATCCAATTCGGTCTGACCATTATGCCCTTTTTGTCAGGGATCTTTAATTTCACCCTGCAGTGTTTAATTAATTCATAAATCAATAATCAAGTGTCTCAGTATCTACGATCCTGCTGTGCTTTGCTATCTATAGCTGAAGGACAGGATTTAAACTGCATGGGGGCTCGTTGAGTGGATGCACAACACAATGGAAGACCATGTTCACGTGTTGTAAATCCCACACCGTGCTACAAGGTCACTGTAGAGCTCAAGGGTAGGAATCACTACATTCACTCCCACTAGTTTATTGTGTACTTTACTTTAGATTCATTACAGCGCCAACATATGGCAGGCTGTTGGTAAGTGTTGCATTTATCTAATTAGATGTTTACATACTTAAATTCCCTTTAATCCCGTCCCATTTCTACAGTTTTATTCCAGGAGATCATTTGAGTACTCTCTCCAACCCTCACTCCTGTGCAAAGGATCCTCTGGTACTGTAATGTTGCAGTTAGCACACTCGCCCCCCCAGATGTGCCTTTGCTCGCCTGGAATCAAACCCCAGCAGGCCCCTCTCAATATATTCTCCCCCACTCTTAGACTGCCTCAATTAGGAAGTACTACAGCTACTCCCCAGGCATCGCAGTTAATGAGAGAGTTCTCTTAATCTTAGCTTTAGTCTTACTTGCCTGCATAAATAGGGAGTATAAACAACAAAGAAAGTGGTATTTTTCAATTATATTCTTTCAATAATTCAAAGGAGGCTTTGTCTCAGTAGTTGAACCTGTCTGGCTGGGGATCAAATCCCATCTGAATGTCCTCACTGCTATCAGTCTTCTCCGCGTCGTCCTTCTGATTCTCTCTGTTCCCACTGAGGAAATGTGGGTGTTTGTGAATACAGCTAAATGAAGCATATCTCTCATCAGCAGCGCTAGTCTCTCGGTGGCTCTCATTCCTCCACTATGGGGGCTTTAATTGAATTCAACGCTTACCAGGAGGGACGAAAGCTGCGAAAGAAAAAAAAAGAAAAAAGAATGCAAGACTTCTTGTTGTTGCACATGTCCTGAATCAAGGATTGTGTGTTATGTGTGTCACTGTCCGTGGTACTGAATCAAGAAATTTGTGTCACTGTCTGTGGTGCTGAATCCAAAAAATATATATGTCACTTTCTGTGGTGCTAGATCATTAAATATGTCACTGTCCGTGGTGCTAAATCATGACATATATGGCACTGTCCGTGGTGCTGAATCATGACATATATGTCACTGTCCGTGGTGCTGAATCAAGAATTTTGTGTCACTGTCCATGGTGCTGAATCATGATATATATGTCACTTTCTGTGGTGATAGATCATTAAATATGTCACTGTCCGTGGTGCTAAATCATGACATATATGTCACAGTCCGTGGTGCTGAATAAAAAAAAAAGTGTCACTGTCCGTGGTGCTGAATCAAGAATTTTGTGTCACTGTCCGTGGTGCTGAATCATGACATATATGTCACTGTCTGTAGTGCTGAGACATGACATATATGTCACTGTCCATGGTGCTGAATCATGACATATATGTCACTGTCCGTGGTGCTGAATCATGACATATATATGTCACTGTCTGTGGTGCTGAATTATGACATATATGTCACTGTCTGTGGTGCTGAATCATGACATGTATATGTCACTGTCCATGGTGCTGAATCATGACATATATGTCCCTGTCCGTGGTGCTGAATCAAGAATTTTGTGTCACTGTCCCTGGTGCTGAATCATGATTTCTGTGTCACTTTCAGGGTTTTTAGTAGACTTCAGATTGCCAGTCTGTTCTATAAGGAAATCTGCGGTGTGTTGAAGGTGCTGAATGCTGTAAACTGTGATGTTGTCAAGTAACTACACCAAGCACGCAAAGAGGAAGACTGTGACCACCATGGATGTAGCATATGCTCTAACGAGGCAGGGAGGCACTCTGTACAGCTTCAGTGGATAATTAGATCTATTGGTTATTAATATTCAAGAGTCTGTCTGCATAATTTAAGTTAATATTTAAGTTCTTTTGGTAATCTTTCCAGGTGGTCACACAATATACAACTTTTTAACATACTATTAATCAATTCATTTTTTTATTTGCCATATTTCCCACCAGATATTTTGGCCACTGATATTTTCATCCGCCTGACAACCACAGGTGATACTGGCCTAGTTTTTTTTTACTATCCTTAGCCTTGCATCAAAGATTTAAGTCACTGTCCGTTCCTATTCCACAATTGTGTGTCTTTGAAAAGAGGAAAAAGCCCGGAGTGCTCGGAAGTTCAAACAAGTGTAATGAAGGTGCTTTTTGGTGGGGAACACAAAGGTGCAACAAAGAAGAAAGATTCAAGGCACTAATATTCTAAACACACTGACAGAGCTGTACATGTTGACATAGAGCTGGGTGACAATGGTGTGTCATGCGTATCTTTATCCACAGCGGGCGTACAACACCTTATATTATAGAAACTCCCTAACTCACTCTATACTTAGCACTAAATTGACACTCTTATTACTTCATCATCATCACTGTGTGTCTTCAACATGTGGTTTTCAGTCACTTAACTGTAATTTTCTGTTCCTCTGTTACTGTAAATGTGACATAGTACATTGCTGGATAGGTGGTAGATAGAGTGTGGACGTCTTTAGATCCATTGTGAGAACACATAAAGACAGTCACATTAAATATAGTGCACTAAATGTACAGTAATTACCCATTTTGAACATTTTAAAGAGTGTGTTGCTGTCCATGGTCCTTGGTCTTGTATGATGGATTTAAGTTGCTGTCCTTGGTTCTGTCTTTATCCATGGCTGTGGCCTACTTTATTATCCTTATATAATAGAAACCATGTAACAGAAAGACCTCACTCTGCACTTAGAAGTAAATTGACATTTTACAACACTTCTATAACCATCATTGTGCGTCATCACTGAGAGGTTTAGAGTCATATAACTGCAATTTTCACAAATATCCGATGTGACACATTGAAGCGTATTATATTTTTGAGGGCGCTTTGCATAAAGGAGTTCAAATTAAACGAGGAATAAAAGAGGAAATATACTGCACTACATAGTAAACAAGATGCTGTTGAGTCCATGGTTTTGATTTAGCCACGGCGCTGAATCAAGAATCGCATGTCACTGCACATGGGCCACATTTACTGTCCGTGGAGTTAAATAAAGAATTAGGTGTCACCGTGCACGTGTCTGATTAAAGGATTGAGTGTCACTGTTCATGAATCTTGATCGGGAATTGTGTCACTGCTCATGTATCTGAATGAAGGATCCAATGTTGCCATCCATCCTCTGAATCAAGGATTTGTGTCACTGTCCATGGCGCCGAATCACACAGGGATATTAGGCCGAGCATCGGTTGAATCATTATTTGAAAAGATCACTTTAACACACAATAATTCAAATTACTTCCGGAGTTACATTCAGTATCTTTGTATTTACGGGGTAATCTGGTATTCAGCAGCATGTGGCAGAGTATATTTTAAGAATAACCTTACCACTTGATTATTCAGACATATTCATTTATTCTGCCAATTATTGTGATGTAGCCTCAGGGTGGTGTCTGGAATGTCAATATTTCACTCTTACCTTGTAACCCCGTTCATTAAATATCTATATCACTCAGGACATTGCAGCTTTCCAAGGACAAGATCACATGGATATTGCAACAAGTGCTGGTGTTCTGGCTCAGGCTGAATTCATGCAAGGATTCTTTAAAGGAATCCATTGCTTGTTCTGGGATTGTTTTGTTCGCTTACTTGTCTCGGCAGTTCATCATCAGTTTACGCCCTGTCTTTATACGGCTGTGTAATTTGGTATTGACCTTCCCTTTTTGGAGCTTCACTTGCTGGTGGTTTCTATTTATTTCATAATATTTCCTTTCTTTGTGAGAAACCACTCAGAGAGCCGTCTCTTGTATTTCTCTCTTCCTTTGTTCCTGGTGCCTTTCTAGCATTGTTTTTTATGTCTTATTGGATCTTGCTTTCTTTGCTCGCTCATGTGAAATTAAACCAAACATAGTTTCTCAGATGGCTTCAGTCTCATCACTATGGAAACCTATTTCCGCCGGTGTGGTGGGAAAAAAAAGATCCATTATAATGAGAAACTTTCTTAAGATAATGGTTTATTTATCCAATAACAATGACTGTAACTCAAAAATAATTATTTGGTATTTCAAAAATAATGACTTGGTATGTCAATTTAGTATCTACAAATTATGATTAACTTTTTCAAAATATTTACTATTACTAATACTAAGTTATTATTTTGAAAATGTTTCTCATTATTTTGAGTAAGTATAATTTTTTCGCAATATTAAGTCATTATTTTGAGTTTTTTTTATTATTCTGAGATACAAAGTTATGAATTTAAGTAACATTCTCATTGCTTTGAGATACTAAGTCTTTAATTTGAGTTACTGAGTCTTTATGCTGAGATTCTATGTCATTATTTTGAAATACTAAGTCACTATTTTGAGGAAGTTTGTCATTATTTTAAGAAACTATGATTCATTCACAATACTTAGTCATTATTCCAAGATAGTTTTTCGGACTTTATATTGGGATACTACATCGTCTTGAGATACTGCATCAATATTCTGAAAAAAATTTGAGTTAATTTTGAGATACCAAGTAATTCTTTTGGGATATTACATCATTATTTCAAGAACATTTTCATATGTTTTTTCATTATTTTGAGAAGGTTTCTACTTTCTGAGATACCACATTATTATTTTAAAGAAAATATCTCATTACTTTCAGATACTAAGTCATTTTTTGAGTTACTAAGTCATTCTATTGAGATGCTATGTCATTATTTTGAGAGTTTATTATTCTGAAGTCATGAAATTGAGAAAGGTTTTCATTTTTTTTTAGATAGTAAGTCTTTATTTTGAGTTACTAAGTCTTTCTTTTCTACATCATTATTTCGAAATATGAAGTCATTGTTTTGAGAAAGTTTCTCATTATTTTTGAGAAACTGTAATTCTTTTGCAATACTACGTCATTTTTTCAAGGTAGCTTTTCATTATTTTGAAATATGAGGACATATGTTGAGAAACTACATCATAATTTTGAAATGCTAAGTCAATTATTTTTGAGATGCTGTATCATTATTTTAAGAAAATATCTTGTTGTTTTATATCCCTAGTCTTCATTTTTAGATACTAAGTCATTTTTTCAGCTACTAAGTCATTATTTCGAGATGCTACATCATTATTTTAAGAAAATATCTTAATTTTATATACCCCAAGTCTTCATTTTGAGTTACTAAGTCATTATTTTGAGAGTTTCTTATTATTCTGAGATACCAAGTCATGAATTTGAGAAAAATTCTCATCACTTTGAGATAAAAAGTCATTATTTTGAGTGACCGAGTCTTTATGCTGAGATTCTACATCATTATTTCAAAATACTAAGTCAATATTTTAAGAAAGTTTCTCATTATTTTGAGAAACTGTAATTCTTTTGCAATACTAAGTCATTATTTCAACATAGTTTTTCATTATTTTGAGATATGAGGACATTATATTGCAAAACTACATCATAATTCTGAGATGCTACATCATTATTCAAAGAAAACATCTTATTTTTTTATATCCCTAGTCTAATTTTCCGCAAAATTAAGTCATTATTTTGAGAAAACTATCATTATTTTGACATACTTTGTCACTGTTTTTGAGAAAATATCACATTTTTCAGCTACTAAGTCATTATTTCCAGAAGATTGTCATTATTTCCAAATACTAAGTCATTATTTTGAGATGTTACATCATTATTTCAAGAACATATCTCAATTTTATGTCTCCTTAGTCTTTACTTTAAGATACTAAGTAATTCTTTCACAAGACTCATACTCATTATTTCCAGAAGATTGTCATTATTTTCAAATACTGAGACAATACTTTGAGAAAATATCTCTTTTTTGGATACTAAGTTGTTATTTCCAGAAAGTTTGTCATGATGACCAAAGGATTTTTTAAAAATCCCACTTACTTATGCATTAAAATACTGATAAATGTATTTGAATCTGATGCAATGATACAAAAAAGACTTGCAATTATGAATATTCAGCTGTGGATTTCATCTATTTTCAAAGATCTTAAAATGATTAGAATAATCCACAGTTTACAATATGTCAAATAGCAGGTAAACGGCGTAAAGAACAACCCCTCAGCTGCCTAACTAGCTGCACCACACAGTCCACATGAAAACTGAAACACTGGCCACAACACAGCATGTCTGCATTAGTTTTGGTAGACTGAGTGCACAATGAAATGAGGATTAAAAACCTTGGAAATAAGCCCAGAAACCATTCAAACAGAGGACAACCTGCTTTCCTACTGTCATACACTAGATGACCAAGAGAAAATGACTGAATGCCTCCCGAGCAAAGCACCTAATTTCATGAGATTGTTAGAGCCTAAAAAGATTCAGCATTTTATATCTCATACCTGGAGGCTAAGTAAACACAATGAGTCCGATTGAGATTTACCACTTTAATAATGCCGCATTTATGGCATTGTTCTGGGTTTAAATGGCAAAATGAGAACCATGGCACGAAGCAGTGATGCATGTGTTGACGTCGGAGGGCACAAATTAAACTTACAATAGATACAAATGGGTCAGTGAGCTACAGAAAACAAAAAAAGCACATTTTGAATAGCATATATGAAAATAAATGTGCCGTGCATTTGTGTGAGCGCCGTCCATCTGAGCAGATCCGCACAAAAATTGGGTTTCAAAGCAACTGGTTGTCTAATCTTCCCTCGTGGAAGAGTGACAAGATGAAAGAATTCAATCTTTTAAAACACTCCCTCTTGGGAACGCAGCAACGGCGCCGCAGTAATTCACTCCTGCACAAAGCGGCGTGCAGGAAAAAAAGTGAGACTACTTATGACAGATACATATGTAGCTGTCATTTCAAAGACCCAATGAACACCACTCCATTACAGGCTTTAGGCTCTAAACTGGTCACATAAACGCTGCCATGGGAGAGAGGGAGAGGGGTTGCTGTATATTGTCACGTGCTGGAGAGCCCATTAAACTGTCTCAGTACATACATACAATATGTTTGAACTGTGCTATGCATATCATAAAACAATAAAATCTGTGGTGCCATGTGCAGGGCCTGAGCAGCAATCACGCCTTTTACAGCAGGTCGGTATTTATGTTCAACCCGACTTGTTTAGAGCCTATTGATTTTGCAGAATGATGATGCTGTTTGATGAAAACAGAAGTTTAATTGAATATTCATGCACCAAATGGCCATTTAGGCCGGCCGCATATATCGCTAATAGCTATGAGAGCAGATGAAGAAATAATCGTCGTGATAGAAACTGAAGTGAGAGGTAATCGTTAGGAATCCTTTTAAAAGTTGAACTTTTGTTTATTTATTTATCTGCTGCTCCGATCGAGGCGGCAGATACGTCTTAATAATATTTTGGGATAAACTTTTTCTGATTTGACTTTCTGACTGCAGCTTGTGTCTCATTTTTTAATTTGCCAGTTTGCCTGATTAGGTGCACGTACAGGAAAATGAAAATGTAGATAAAAAGTGCTTTATGCAACAACAAGAAAATGAATTCTTACATGAAATCTTCAGCTGTAAAACTTCCCTAACTGTACTCCAAACACAGACATAACCACATCCCTGTATAGCAAATTTTAAAGACATAATAATGAAGGAGGACTAACTGTACGTCATTGTCATCAGGCGGGGAAAAAAATACAGTGAGGGTATAACAAAGTAAATTTAAGCCTCAAAAGCCAAACTGAAGAGCTGTGATCAGCAACCAGGGGCCCGCATCTGTCAACCCTCTCAAAACGAGGGCTTTCATCTTCGAGGGAAGAAGGAGGATGAGTGGACAGAGTTGTCATGAAATGTCACAGGACCCCCCAAAAACAGGAAGCATGACACATAAGTGGAGCTGCATCTGAAGTACGTGAGTGTCACTCCCTGTCTTTTTCACATTCCGTCGCTGTCATTGTGTGAGTAAGCGTCACACATGACGTACATGTAGGGTTGGAGTCATAGCAGATCAAGGTAGGTTTTTTAGAAAATAGAAAATGTTTGAAAGGGTTGTGACGTAGGCGCAGCCGTATCTAGTCGCTTCCCCACCAGCTCTGCTAAATCTGTGCTAAATGTGTGCTCCTAGGATGAGGAAACCTACTCACCAGTGTGCGACTCTGCTAGCTGGCCAGGTCGAGGTTTTCAAATGTAGACATCGGTGAACATGGAGGGGAAGATGGAGGAGATGGGCAGCAGCTACGATCCCGACCCCATGGACAAGCAGCATCTCTGCAGCCATATCTGTAGAGAAGAATCATTTCTCTTGTTGTCATGTGTTTGTGTTTTCTTGTCTTGCAATAACAAGGATATACAAATAAAATAAAGAGTACAAGCAGCATTTAACAGCAAGGTATACAGAAAGGCCTAAATAATAGAACTAAGTCCTCGTTCAAGGCAATGCTGCGTTAAAAAGTACTGTCAACAACAATCACAGATAAAGAGCAAATGAAAATCCATTGTGCATTACTGCCTGAGACCCAAAGCATAAATAATGCATAAGCTCCTGTGGCACCAATCGCCTTAAAAAATGTTTGCATTGCACCTTTCTGCAAACCACAGATAAGCTATTATGTGGCAACCTTAAGTTTCAACAATGCTGTGGTTAACATGTGGTTAGGTTTAGGCAAGTTAATGAGACATTATATTGAGATGGTACAGAGTTTCTTATGATTTTGAGTTACTAAGTCTTTAAACTGAGATTCTATGTCATTGTTTTGAAATACTAAGTCACTGTTTCACTAAACTAAATCATTATTTCAAGAAAGTTTGTCATTATTTAGAGAAACCGCATAATTTTAAGTCATTGTTTTGAGATATCATGTCATTACTTTGAGTGTTTCTCATTACATAGAGATACTACATCATTATTTCGAGATGCTACATCACTATTTTGAGAGAATATCTCTTTTTTGGATACTAAGTCATTATTTCATAAGTTTTTCATTACTTTAAGATGAGTAAATAATTATTTTAAGAAAATGTCTCATTATTTTCAGATACTATGTCATTTTTTTTTTGAGTTACAAAGTCATTCTTTGAGATACTATGTCATTATTTTGAGAGTTTCTTATTATTCTGAGATACCAAGTCATGAGTTTGAGAAAAGTTCTCATAACTTTTAGATACTTACTCTTTATGCTGAGATTGTATGTCATTATTTTGAACTACTAAGTCTTTATTTTGAGGAAGTTTCTCATTATTTTGAGAAACTGTAATTATTTTGCAATACTAAGTCATTATTCCAAGATAGTAATAGTGTATTATTTTGAGATATGAGGACATTATATTGAGATGCTACATCGGTATTTTGAGATGCTAAGTCATTATGTTGCGATACTAAGTTTTTATTTCAATAACATTTTCATTATTTTCAGATACTAGGTCATTATTTAGAAAAAAAAAATCTCATTTTTTTTAAGATACTTAGTCGTTATTTTCAGAAGTCATTTCACTATTTTTAAATTCTACGTCATTATTTGGAGAGAGTATCTTATTTTCTAAGATACTTAGTCAAGCAACTAAGTCATTATTTTCAGCAACTAAGTCATTATTTTGAGATAGTTTTGTATTATTTTGAGATATGTGGACATTATATTGAGAAACTACATCAGTATTTTGAGATGCTAAATCATTATTTTATCCTTAGTCTTTATTTTGAGATACAAAGTAATTATTTCGCGATACTAAGTTGAGAACATTTTCATTATTTGGAGATACTAAGTCATTATTTAGAGACACTTTGTCATTATATGGAGAAAGTATCATTTTTTAGATACTTAGTCATTATTTTCAGCACCCGAGTCATTAATTTGAGAAAATATCTCGAGTTTTTCAATCCTTAGTCTTTATTTTGAGATACTAAGTAATTATTTTGCAATACTAAGTTGTTATTTCGAGAACATTTTCATTATTTCGAAATACTAAGTCATTATTTAGGAAAAAAAATATCTTCTTTTTAAGATACTAAGTCATTATTTAGAGATGATTTTCACTATTTTTAAATTCTACATCATTATTTAGAGACACTGTCATTATTTAGAGAGAGTATGTTATTTTTAAGATACTAAGTCATTTTTTAAGAAAAAAGATCTCCTTTTTTAGATACTTAGTCGTTATTTTCAGCAACTAAGTCATTATTTTGAGAAATTTTTCATTATTTTCAGATACTAAGTCATTATTTGGAGATAGTTGTATTATTTTGAGATATGTGGACATTATACTGAGATACTACATCAGTATTTTGAGATGCTAAGTCATTATTTTGAGAAAATATCTCAATTTTTTCAATCATTAGTTTTTATTTTGAGATACCAAGTAATTCTTTCACGATACTAAGTTGTTATTTCCAGAACATGTTAATTATTTTGAGATACTAAATCATTATTTAGGAAAAAAAAAACAAAAAAACAAAAAACAAAACTTCTTTTTTTTAGATACTTAGTCGTTATTTTCAGCAACTAAGTCATTATTTTGAGAAAATATCTTTTTTTTTGTTGGATACTAAGTCATTATTTCCAGAAAGTTTCTCATTATGACCACATGATTTTCTTATTAGTCACACTATAAAAGGAAAACCATTATATTCATATATATGCAGTAAAATATCCTGATAAATATGTTTGAATCTGATGCAATGATACATAAGAAAAGATCATGCCTTGGTTTTGGTTGCACAATTGAGGCTGGGAATGCAGCGCTATCTTGTTAAAAGACACCTGCTTTTGTGGCACTAGCCATGCTGGGAAAACAGTGACAAGTTGCTACAAAACACCCATGTTTGTCTCACTAAATCACAACCAGTTATGCTGCATACATATGTATGAAATGTACACATGTAACGTATTTGTGGTTTGCAGAAACATGCAATGCCAACATTTTCGTCTGGAGACTGGTTTGAAACATGTCACCATTATTTCAAAATCACGCTGATAAGCATACTGTACAAGAATGGGAAGAGTCATGAAGCGCCAAGCCGATTGTTACACGTCTCTGAGCTGTTACGCCATCTGATCTGATCTGACAAACAGAACATTCAGATCAACACCTACTGTAGTTCTCTCCCTCCCAACATATCTGCAAACAATCGCACTCCAAACAAAGCACACAGCAGCGCTACAACCCCGAGCTGATGCTTTCATAATTCATACATCAACATTGGAAATGTACGTCATATGCATTTCTTCGGCGAACAACAAACTCGGCGCAGAGGCTGTCAGGATCATGCGACCCTCAGAAGGAAAACAAAAATCACCGTGGACGGGATCTTGTCAGGGATCACAGGTCACCTCTCAAAAGCTGTGAGCTTTACAGCCAAGGAAGAGCGCTTGGAACAGTTGGGATCTGACTCTCAGGGCACAGTGGGTACATGTAGAAGAGATCTCAGTACTGACATGGGATAAAGTCTCCAACCATGTTGGCTTTAATGAAGATATGAAGTATAAATCTAACTTAAATACCTTACAGTCTTCACTTGAGATTGCTTGTCACATAACTTGTTAAGATGTTAATGTAAAAACATATGCAGCAAAATTAACCTTAACAAGGTGCATTATAAGTATTTTCCATCGCCAGGCAACCAACCCAGACAAACATCGACTAAGAACTCACTTTATCTGTGTTGGGAATAGAATGATGTTATGTGTTTTACTATAAGTTGTGTTTCACTATATAAGTTTTAGATGTGTGAACAATGAGAATACTGAGATGATTTCAGCTGATCTGAATGTGTTTGCTTTGCAGAAGTGGAGAAGTACAGGAGAGGAAGAGACATGAAGTCTGAGGAGCACATACCGCAATGCTTAGATAATTAGTTTCATATATGGTAAAAAGAATAGAAAGTGATGTACAGATAGTAAGGTACAGCACGTGTAGGGAGTTGTGTTGTTCTCTTGTCTTTCAAAACAGGAACCACGCCCCCACCGCCAGCGGGAAGGAGTCAGATTAACACGAGGCAGGGGCGTGGTGTGGTGAAGGAGGAAGTGGAACTGCCAATGAGAAGAGGACAACGCCTTGCGTGCACAATGACACTCTGTTACGCTCAAATATACTGGGTCAGGGGAAGGACAGGAGGTCAGACTTCGTGAACTGACACACCTTTGTTGTTCGTCAGGGACGTGAAGTTGAGACCCAGAGCTCTGTAATTTTATTCCTTTACTGCTTAATAAACTACATTAACTGAGACCGAATATCTTCTCCTATTGCTTCATTAAAGAACACGCAGGACTGAGCTCACACATAGCACATTAGAGAGAAGGATGAGACTCTCAGTCCATCATCTGCTTGTCTCTGGGCTTTATACTCCTAGTTTTCATAAATGGCTCATGAAACTAAGAGGCAGCTGCTTTTCACACGTCATCCTGCCAGTTACCATGACTGACTCCTGCTGAATGCCTCCTCCAACTACTATGGTTTGTTTCACTAAATTAGACTCCTAAATGTGGATTTTTTTTTTTATTTTTTTTTTGGTGTAATGTGTTACAAGCTTAATTGGTAAAAAAACGTATTGTATTATTATTGTAAAGCAACACAGTGATAGAGAGATACAGAGATATAAAGAGGAACACAGACACAGACAGAAAAAGAGAGAGATTGCCAGACCCTTAAAAGGCTTCAAAAGAAGACACATCACTTGCTGAATAACAGCAACCAAGGTCCCACAAACAAGATTTAGGCCAGGCTTTTATATGTAAATGTTTACGTAGGCAGATATATAAAAGAAGGAGAGAAAAATGTTTGAGAAGCAAACAATGTGCTGTTGGCTGACTGAGCATTAGAGATAGCAGTGCTTT
The DNA here is from genome assembly GCF_041903045.1 of Epinephelus lanceolatus. Taxonomy (NCBI): domain Eukaryota; kingdom Metazoa; phylum Chordata; class Actinopteri; order Perciformes; family Serranidae; genus Epinephelus; species Epinephelus lanceolatus. The sequence goes on along the minus strand of NC_135757.1, from coordinate 11,507,229 downwards.
TGAGAAACAATTACGAAATGAAAGCATGGGTACAACTTTTTCCTTCATGGCATGATCATATTTTTCAATATTCTTTTACACATTATTGCCAGCCATGCTCAAGGATGACAAATTCTTTCACAGACTCATCTTAGGGTCCTTGCAATACACTGGATAGTCTCTCATAAGTGGTTCCAAACACGTGGGTCCTGGTCTAAAAGTGGGTTGCGGGTCCATTCTGTATGGACCACAAGTGGCTCACAAAAATATCAAGTTTGTTAAAAACATTTTATTTTTCAGCACAGTGAATTTCTGGCACAGAGTTTTTTATTTTTTAGTGCTGTTTCCTGCTGTAGAGGGATTGACTAATGGACAACTACTTGACAGAGACAGAAAACTTGCTCGACGACAAAACGGCAAGTCCTTCCACAGGGCAAGACGATGGCAAAACGCATAATATCGAATGTGTTAAACTGGTGGACCTTGAACTAATGATTAAGGAGAAATCTGGACCCCGTGGCTGGATCATTTTATGTATCAAACTACGCTGATAAATGCAGAGAGTTGAAAGGCGTCCAGCATACAACATGATAGTAAGCAATTTTCTCTTTTTCAATTTCAATTTCAAGTCTTTGGCGCTGCAGAACATGACTCATCATATTTACTGTCTCAGGAGTGACATGCAACTTTTTTTTCCAATTGTACCAAACTTTGCACCAAATCTGGTTATCTATTTTTACCAACACAGAACAGGTTCCCGCGCCTTATGTTGAAATGTTCGGAGAATCTGAACTGAATCCGAAAAGTTGGTTCCCAGCTGGAACCAAAAAATAGCAGGTTTTTCTTGACCTGACATTTGAACCATAATGACATCAGTGGGCGTGTCATATTCTACGGGTTGGAACCATTGACTGTAAAAAATAATGGACATAGCCACCATTATGTCACGCATTGGTTCGTGGACTACTGTTTTGAAGCCTTTAATTTAGCATTTCTGCAGTCGCCATCTTGGGGAATTTGGAGACAGAAGTGACCACATTTTGAGAGAAGGTGGCGCTGTGGAGGAGCGAGGGGTGGATCTGACTGGGAAGCCAAGGACACTATACGCAGACAGCCTGACACTCAAAGTGGCCCTCCCCTAATTATATGTAACTTTAAGCCTTGATAAAATGTCAATGGGTGAGTTATAAACAAGCTCAACCCAACTACGAATGTCATGAAAGGGTAAATTAGCTAGAGACCATAGCAGTTTTTCGTACCATACTGTACACGTGTTTATTTCTGCTGTGAAGTTGGCCATTTTAACATGGGTGTCAATGGATGTTCAGTGAACTTCAGTTCTTTGGCACTTCCATGTTAGCTTCACTTTTCAGCCTTGGAGGTTGCCGCTGGGTTGGAACGCAAGGATGGAGTCATGCACGCAACAGTTTTCTAAGTCTTCTTAACATTTGTTGACCCTGCTTGTTTTTGAATAAAGAATATGTGAAATAACAGAACAAAAACTTGCAAGTAGTTGAACCGCCATTGATTACAATGCTTCCAATCCAAACTGGTGGAACCGTCGCACCAAGGTTCCAAGAAACCTGAACAGAAGTGATTAAAGAACCAAAGCTAATTTGGTGAAAAAGGGTGTCATTGATCAACAAAATCCTGTCTCCAGCTCTGTAGTAATTGGTCATATAAGCAGGTAATCTTTATCCTATTAAGCATCAGTGCTTTCTTAATAGAATTATTAAGCGTATTCAACTTGCTGCCACTTTTGGCAATGCAGAGTTGAATTCAGACGGCCCACTCCCTCAGCAGCTACAACTCATACAGTATGCGGTGCTGTCGAGTGGTGTATTTGACAGAGTTGGCAGTTGAGCGTGCTGAGATGCCTCTAAAACATTTGAAAGTATGACACGTCTGTGGCATCTGGTGACATTTTACACAATTGAATGCTCCCATTCACACAATGTATATTGGATGAAACAGTCTTTTGGTATCAGTTCAAGGGTACTGGCATTGTAATTTTTAAATGATACCCCTGTTTCCAACTCTAAAAATGGCTTTCATCGTAACTTGTGAAGTATATTGGGGATAGTTGTTTGTATGTTTATATTTGGTTGTAAATTGATTTATGAAGCTGTTTAATTTATTAATAGATAAGTAAGAGAGGGGTAGGGTCATATAAGTTTTACTTCTACCTGCTCCTTTTCGGACACTGTTCTTTTTTGTTTGTATTCTGTTTTCTGTCTTTAAATTTTATTTTTTTATGTTCAAAATAAAATAAATTCATTCATTCATTCATTCATAAATTGTACAGTAAGCATCATGAAGAAATGTACTTTCCAAATCTGCAGAGAGAACTGACTATGTTAACTCTTTTTTCATCTTTTAAAGCTTCTCCAGGACACAGCAATGTCCTGAGGCACTGGTATAGTGTTTCCATGCTATAATTAAAGTATTCCCCTTTCAGGCAAGTGGCTAACACTTTTGACTTAAAGTAAGAACTGGATGTTCATATGCAAAATGTCTGTTTTCCTTCACTGATTCAGACTGCCACATACATATTTTTCTCTCAGCCCAGCTTCAGTGGATTCTCAGCATGTCAGCTGTGAGTTGTGTTGATGGTAAGGACAGGAGGGGGTGAATGGAGTTTGTGGATAGATGTGTATGGATTTAAAGTCAAACATTCTGCTGATTCCCCATACAGCGTCGCCGGGTCGATACATCGGGAGCGGGGCTGATGCCTCCGCCAGCAATTCTATTGACTTCCAATCTACACTTGACCCGTCTTTTTCTGTACATGACACATCTGCAAGACCTTTGCTGCATAATTAAAAAAAAACAGAGGTGGTACAAAGGGATTCAAAAGAAAGGACAATTTAAATGTGCTTCATCTTGGGAAATAAATTTTGTGTAGCCGAACTGTTATTTTAAGTCGTACCTTACTTTACTCATTAACCTTTATCTCAGTTGGCAGAAATGATCATTTGAATCCAGCTCCTGTCAGTTATGAAATATGAAAAAAAAAAGCAAAGACTGGCAGGATGTCATTTAATCGTTACAATTTTTTAATAACCTTGCCCTCTTCCAGACCACCTAATCTACTTGCTGATCAAAAATGATTTACTCCCATTGCATGAAACGCCACAAACAGCCATGCCTTACTTTAAATGCTGTCGGCGCACACTGAGCCGAACATGCTGATGTGAAAACAAGCTTAAGATTGCTCCTGACCTTTCTGTAATTACCCATAGAGTATTTCAGTCTCTCAAAACCCTCCTGCCTTTGAAGCCCTGGGAGAGAGCACTTCTCCTGAAGACGAGAGTACACATCTGGAGCTGATGTGGCGTGCACTTGCTCCCCACCTCTCCCAAAATACAGACTAAAAACCTCAGTGGGGGATGGGGACGCCGAGGGAAAGGACCCGATTGGCCGTTTGATGAGACGATTTACAGGAAACTGCTAAATGGAGAGGTTTTGAATCAACAGCAAGAATTGTTGTTTCTCCCCTGGTTGCAAAGCCAGGTCATGTGCCTCGTGGATGTCTTAATCGTTGGAGAAAGGAGAAAAATAATCCTTCAAATAGAGGCCCCAGGGAAGGTCAAGCAGATTTTCCTACAGAAAACACGGTGGCTTAGCTCGATAAATCCCAGGATTCTTTGAATATGTCTCTCTCAGGGAAGGATTAACAGGTATGCAAAGTGTCTCGACGTCCCCTAAATCTGGCATGAAATAAGTCGATAATTACATTTACATTAAATGCATCAAATCATCACAAGTGAGCCAATGATGGCCGTTTGGAAAAATCCGCCAGATGTGAATGGGGGTGGGAAATTGCAAGTCATCTTGTAGCACAACATCACTGCCTGATTGAATGCTACTGATTGGCTTTAGTGTCGGTTTGTCTCTATGGCGACTGCAAACAATTACAAACAGTGTTCAGAAAGCAATCACTATTACACCCTGAATTGTTGCACTGCGTGAGGCTGTATAATTATATCAAAGACTGAGCATAACAGTCACTCCTGCTTGTCAATATTAATATCAGAGTCGTCTTATTGAGCCAAAAATGGACTCAACTATCAGGACAACAGTAACACTAAATGTGTCCTCAAACTTGTAGCTCTCAGCCCCAGCAGCTTTGTGTTTTCACCACTTCTTGCTCAGTGACATGGTGCTACCTCTCAGGGTTTCTGGTTCAATAACTTGCTGCGTGTCTACGGGGAACTGCCCTTTTGGAAATCCTCCCTCGGACAGATTTATTTCTCTTGAGGGACCAATGTGTGGAACTCCAAATGGATCATGACTGGGGTCGTTTTATACTGACGCTGATATTGTTTTATTGTTATTTTATTGTAACACTGGACCTCATGCAGCAACATCATCCTAATTTTCTGTGATGAGAAAAATAGGACAAGTCGACTCCAAATGCACCGAACGTTCTCAACCATCTGAATCGGCTCTTTTCCAGCTGTGCTGAATGATTGGCACATGGCTAAGAATTGTATCAGTCCCACCAAAAAATGCTGGAAGATGATAATTTAAGATAAACTTAAATAAAGTAAATGTGATTTTTGAGAGTGTCAGCACTGGTGTTACAGGAAAATCAAAAACCCAGCAATGACAATGCTGTAAATGTAGTGTCAGCAGCAATGCTGGAAGTATTCAAATCCTTCACTTTAGTACAAGCACTAATCCAACACTGTAAAAAATACTATGTTATTGGTAACTCTGCCTTTAAATGTTACATAAGTAAAAGTATGTAAGTACAATCAGGGAAATGTATTTATTTGTTAAAAGTAAAAGTACTCAGTGCAGAAAAGTTAAAATAAATTCATTAAATAAAAATTTCTAAAAATAATTACAAGGTGTTTTTTGTATAAATATTATTTAAATGATTTTAAAGTTGTTGTCAATTATTTTTAAAATTATTCTACTTACCAATTCAGCTGTAGTTGCAGATTTTCATACTGTTTGTGTGCAAAAACTTATAATTTCTTCTGTCACATCTTCTAATGACAAAAGTGACGTAAAAAGTACAATATTTTCCTCTGAATAAAGTGGCATGAAATTAAAATATTCATGTAAAGAAAAAGTACCTCAAATTTGTACTTTACTGTACAGTAAATGTACTTAGTTACATTCCAGCACGAGTCAGCAGAGGGACATGGAGAAACTATAGTCATAGTAGTACTTCTTTATCCCTTAAATTTAATTTTAATGTTCCTCAAATTTTAAACTCATGTTACCTCAGGTTGGGCAACAATTTGTGGACTTGGATGTTTTCCTCTTATCTTGGTTTAAAGTGCTCTCAAAATGTTGTCTTACTGAAGAGAAGAGAAAATGTAGGTAAACAAAATCAATAGGTACTTAGAAAATAAGAACAAATTGTTGATACAAACAAAAATAAGAGAACATTTGTGCGTATATCATTCCTTATCCAAGGCCCATTGATTATAAAATTGCAAAGAAAACAGCACAAAACAAACAAACATTACAAACTAGCCCAGGCTACAAAAGCTTTGGACCATACACCTGCTTCTATCAAATTAAACACTAAATGAATTCATACACCGTTCAGATCGTCTGCACGTGCTGTACTTGAGCCCAAGTTGCATTGTTTACCCAGCGACCATGTATGCAATGACGTGCTTTACATGAGCTGCTCTGGTGCTGCGTCACGCTAATGAAACTCAACAGTATCTGCACCGCATCATGATGCTGAGCCCCATGCCATGCAATTATTCCTTAGGCTACATTAAACTCTATTATTCTCAATGGCAGAACAAGTACTCACATCTTTATCTTAAGTAAAAGTACCAGCACAGCAATGTAGAAATGACCTTAAACAGAAGCACGAAATCAGCAGCAAAGTGTACTTAAATTACCAAGTACTCCATATGCAGGATAATTGAGCTGCTCTTAATAAGACAAGCAAAATTAACTGAAGACATAATATTGGAAATGTGGCACTTCTTTGCTTCTTTAATGACCTTACTTATCAACATAAATATCTTGAGCTCAAACTTGACCTTTGACCCTCTAGATAGACTCTAGTGATATATCTAAACTATTCCAAGGGTACAGATGACCCTGGCCCAAAGCCAAGTGGGGGCCCATGAAAAGATCTATGCTTAACCCTTGAATGGGATCAAGTACAACATTTACATCCTGACTTAAATCACTGATAACACAAGCTATGTGTATTTAAATGATAAACAACAAACACATTTCACTTTGCCATCTGAAACTAACTGGGTAAGACTTGAAAACTGAAAGATGGCAGCCATGTACTCTTTACTATATCAGTTCTGCACACAATTTAACCAGTATTTAATTAAAGTACCACCAAGATTGAACGGATAGGCCTGGATGAAGAAAAACATTGCTCATCCCTGATTTGATCTTATGATTTAATCAATCAATGTTTGATTTTACTTTGCTATGATCATTCATTTGAGGGTATTTTCTCAGCCCAGGACACACATGTGCGTATCTCTGCAAGGTCTTAACACTACATACAAGTAGATACAAAATATGCATGGCAATATGATGAATTTGATTATATATCGCAGGACGTATGAAAACGTATAGGGATCCTACCCCCCATGGGTGTGGATGAGGCGCCCACTTCTGAAAATGTAATCCCCCTGCCAGTGTCTACTAACGGCTGGCCTGTGTATAAGAATAAATAAATCAATTTCTAGAGTTTTTCTTTTGATGATACGTTACCTACAACTACTATCTGTACTGAATTATGTTTCCAAACCTTCAATATTGCAGGTTGCAACACCGAAAACAATACTGTTTTCAACAAAGTGCAACAAAACAAAGCCAGAAAACCTTGAGTGAAGTTACAGGGTTTGCCTTGGTTTCTCCAGAACTTTTTGTTGGGAAGGTAAACACATGCCACTATTTTATATAAGAAAGCAACACAGGAGAGACTGTGTACTTGGCCCCATGATAGAGTGGATATTTACTTTCCCAAAACTGACAAAAAGGTCTTTTGCTTCTGCATCTTTCACTCACTTTAACTCAAAGGTCAGAAAATATACTGGATCATTTACTGGCAGAAATTGTATATAATATAAAAGGTATGTTTTCTTTAGTGTACTTGAGAATGAGACATATCTACACAGGAAGCAGGTCCTCATCCACATAAATCAACATGTTGCACCGCCATGTTTCTACATTAGCCCTTAGAGGTCAAACTAAACACTGGCTCTATACAGGGCCGCGATCGTTTTCATGTCGCCCTTTGTAGATAGCAGCCCCGCTGTGACAAGAGCATCAGAAAACACCGATGTATTCAGTGTTTTTACCAGTTTAAACCACCAGGTCTGTTTGTTTTGGAGAGGGGGAGACCTCTGCGAATAATTCAGCTCCCGGTAAAAACCCCCTTAATGTTTGGATTTTAAGTTATTAGAGAAAAAATCTGAGCACACAAAAGCAGGCGCTGGGTGAATGGCTCACCTGTGGCGTGCAAAACAGCATCAGAGAAACATTGATTTGGAATGTGAAACTGCTTTTTCAATGATTTAACTGGTTTTAATCAATTGGTCTGTTTGTTTTGGAGAGGAAGAGACCTCTGCGGATAATTCAGCTCACCGTAAAATCCTCCTGCACAATGAACACGGAAGGAAATCTAACCAGGAGAAGTTTCAAGTGGTTGCAATCTGCAATCATCACTGCTAGATATTATAAATCCCCCTAAATCTTGCACACTGTTCATTCAAGCAAGAAACAGTACAAAAATAGCATTAAAAAATACTTAAGTAAGGTAGAAAAGTACATCAAAGCTGTAAATGTACTTAGTTATATTCAACCACTGATGGTGCTTGTGGTTTTAGCCCCTCAGTCTGTATCGTATAGTGTGACTAACCTGTGTCTGCTCTGTTTAGCACTATGGAATTACACCCCTTGCTACACAGACAAAGTGATGTGACAGAAAGAGACAGATGCAGATGAAAAAAACAAGTTTAGGCAGGCAGAAAGAGCGAGGAAAACAAAGGAGGCCAACAACACAACAGGTAGGCAGGCTGCTTGACAAGCAGCAGCAGAAACAGCAGACAAACAGACAGAGAGACAGACAGGCAGGCAGGTGGGCAGGGAGAAATCAGAACCAGTCAATGGACCATAATGGGAGTGCTTTACAGCCATATGTAGGTGGTCTTAATGATGTTTTGCTTATTACAAGCGCCACTGATGCTTTGCTGGACTCTCCTGACACCCTTAGATTGGTCTCTTATTGCACTTGTGTAACAATGAGTGTGTTGTATCCTCTGTGCACACACACACACGCAGAAAAAAATGATGTCAGAGAGAAAGGATATTTAACTTAGCATCCCATTTTCTGTCCTGCTCTTAATTCCAACTGAGCACTGCAGATGGAGGAGGAGGAGGAGGGGTTGGGAAGAGGGGGGGGGGATAACTACCTCAACTCTCCCGTGCTGGCGCTGATGTAATACTATCAAACAATGGAGTATCATACAAATCGATAGCAGATGAGACTGTGTTCAAACCACTTCTCTTGTCTTTTTCTTTACAGATCTATTTTTTTGCGATGGATTTTTATAACGGAGGGGGTAAAGAAAAAAAAAAACGTCACGCACACATGCGCATATAGGGTGCCACACTGACGCATCGTTTGTTGTATAGTCAACTGTTTTTTGCTGGACTGAGGCATGCCTGTAGCGGATTATTGTTTTTACCGCATTCAACAGTGTTTTCAAAGCGAGGGGCGAAAGTCAAGGCTGGAACAGTGGAGGCTCGCGTATGGAGAGGGATCCGCTAAAGTAATGCCGCTTATCCTCTGAGAATGGGGGGTGAAATCTAGGCGCTGAACTGAGGCATCACGATCCAAATGTGAAATCTCACCAGTGGGTTTCCGACGATGCCGACTTGGACACTTTTGCCATGGAGCTGCGAGCTGTTAGAGTCAAAATAAACAGCAGGAGCAGGTTTGGTGGCACAAAGCTCTTTTTTGCGCATCTGGAGGGGGATAACCTACACATCGTGCAGCTATAAAGTGCGATTAAAAAAATCGCCCCTATATGTGGATTGATTTTTTTTCCTGCTCTCTCTTCTCAGCATTCCCTCAGTCAGTCGACGGATTTTTGCCATTACAGCTCAGTAGAGGGTGTCAGATTGTTCTTAGAGCACCGCGCTAGGATGAACACTGTCTTCCTCTTCTTGTGATTCCCCCCCAAATCGCGACAGCAAAGAGGGGTGAAAACGAGCGAGGCAAGACGCCGATGGATGTAAGGGGGGATGCGGGTGTTTTGCAGCGGTGGGATCGCCTCTGAAGCTCCAGCGCAGGGTGTGAATTCAGCACCAGGGGAGAGGGAACAGCTCCCGACGCCGCAACACGCAGCACGACTCGGGGAGAAAAAGGCACGGATTTGCTCGGTTTTTTCCTGCCAAGGTCAGTGTTAAACGAACTGAAAGGAGCCAGGAAGATGCGCTGGACTCTACTGTCGCTCGCTGTTTTTGATTTTGATCATAAACACGCGGAGGCTGCGAGGATTCAGTCGTGAAAGAGACGTTTATGTGGGCATTTTCAAACTGGAAGTCTGGACACAAGTGCAGGTTAGATGCAGCATGGATCTGTTATAAAAGACTGCCTTATCCTCTCCCTAAATGTCTCTATCCCCCCTGTTTTTTTTCTTCTCATTGATGCAGACTGAATTCACAGCTCGTATGTCTTGAAACCGGGAATGAATTGTCCACGTTGAAAAATGCTGCTTTGGATTGTTCTGCTGAATGCGGCTCTTTGTGTTGCTAGTGGAAATGTTACAAGGGACGTTTGTAAGGAGCAGATATGCTCTTGCAACGAGATCGAGGGAGATCTGCACATAGACTGCGAAAAAAGGAGCTTCACCACTCTGCAGCATTTGACTGGCCCGAGCTCGCAGTTTTACCACTTGCTGTTGCACGGGAATTCTCTATCCAGGCTATTTCCCAACGAGTTCGCCAACTTTTACAATGCTGTGAGCCTGCATTTGGAAAACAATGGTTTGCACGACATTGTCCCCGGCGCCTTTCTGGGATTGCAGCTGGTGAAAAGGCTGCACATCAATAACAATAAGATAAGATCATTCAGAAAGAGTACATTTCTGGGGTTAGACGACTTGGAATATCTCCAAGCTGATTTTAATCTATTGAGGGATATTGACCCCGCCGTTTTCAGGGACCTAAATAAACTTGAAGTGTTAATACTTAACGACAACCTAATCAGTGCGCTACCTATAAACGTGTTTCAACATGTGCCCATTACGCATCTCGATCTGCGGGGAAACCGAATCAAAACGTTGCCTTATGAGGGGATCCTTGAGCAAATACCGGGCATTGCGGAGGTTTTGTTGGAGGACAACCCGTGGGACTGTAACTGCGACCTGGTTTCTCTTAAGGAATGGCTGGAGAACATACCGCATAACGCGCTTATTGGGAGGGTGATATGCGAGGCTCCCACCAGGCTGCAAGGGAGCGACTTAAACGAGACGTCAGAAGCGGATCTGTGCCCTTCACAGAGCGGTGGTGTGGACACCAGCCTGGTCGCCCCTCCCACCCAGGAGGAGACCTCGGAGACCGCGGCCCATGGCCCGCGTCCCACGCCTTACAAGCCCAATGGAGACACCAGTGGGCCCCCGACGCCTGGCGGCCACGGACCCAAGAGTCGCTCCAAATCTCGTGAGAACTGGCAGCTGAAAACGAAGCCCACTCCAGTGGTGACAGGTGTGAACGGGGACAGAGAGCAGCTGCACAACATGACGTGCCCCCAGCCGTGCAACTGCAAGCTGGTCGGCTCCAGACAGGGGCTGGGGGTCAACTGCGAGGGCAAAAAGATCGAGAGCTTAGCCAACCTCAAACCTAAGCCCTTTGCCGCGCACGAGCTGAACATGAGAGATAACAACATACACGCAGTGAAAAAGAACCAGCTGCTCGGCTACACCAGCCTCAACCTGCTTGATCTGGGTGGGAACAACATCAAGGTGATTGACAACAGCACTTTCCAAAACCAGAGCGAGCTCAGATGGCTGTATATGGATAAGAACTATCTGGATACGCTGATAGCAGAGATGTTTGTGGGCCTTGTGAATCTGGAATATCTCAGTTTGGAATACAACGACATCCAGCTGATAGTGGCAGGTGCGTTCAGCCCCATGCCAAACCTGAGGGTTCTGTTCCTCAATAACAACTTGCTGAAATCTTTACCAGTGGATGCTTTCCTTGGGATTTCTTTGTCCAAAATTAGTCTGCATAATAATTATTTCCCCCACCTCCCCGTGGCTGGAGTGTTAGACCAGCTCAATTCAATCATACAGATCGATTTGCACGGGAACCCGTGGGATTGCTCGTGCAACATCGTGCCCTTCAAGCAGTGGACGGAGAAACTCGGGGCCGATGTGATAGTGAGCGATCTCAAGTGTGAGTCCCCTGAAGAGTTTTGGAAGCGAGATTTCCGCTACGTCCGGAACGACCTCATGTGCCCCAAACTCTATGACAAAGTCTCCCCCACACCCCTGTCCAAAAACAGCACTTTCACCCTGGACTCGGGGACGCGCTCGAACTCTTATTTGGAGCCGAACAGGGTCTCCATCTCCGTGCTCGTCCCCGGGTTGCTGTTGGTGTTTGTCACGTCCGCTTTCACTGTCGTAGGAATGCTTGTCTTTATTTTGCGGAATCGAAAGAGATCAAAGCGGAGGGACGGGAACTCGTCCGCCTCGGAGATCAATTCCTTGCAGACAGTGTGTGACTCGTCTTATTGGCACAGCGGGCCTTACCACGCAGACGGGGGCGCGCACCGGGGCTTCGACTGCAGCACGCACCTCTCCACGACAAATGATGCGTAAAAGGGACTCTGCTGTAGTCTAGTACAATAAGCCCACACCAGACTGGATTACAAACAGTCACACAGACAGACTGACGCACAGAAATGACTGATCCGCTTTTTTGTTCGTCCAGAGAGCGAACACAGACTTGTTTATGTCTTGTTTTCTCCAGTTGAACCAAGTAAGTCAGTCTGCTGCTGCTGCACAGGCCCCACTCTGTAATATATGTATATGCCAAGCCCCCTGGCTAAAACCCCTCCCTCCCTCCTCCTCCCAGTTCTGCTATTTGCCGCAATCGGACTACGGATCTGTATGAGACAGAAAAGAGGGAGAAAAAGGAGCGAGGGAGAGGGCGTGTGTGTGAGAGGGAGAGAAAGAGAAAGAGAGAAAGCGAGAGCAAAGACCGAGGACCCGGGGAATGGTGCACGAACGCATGAATGTAAATGTAAATACTCGGACCGATGTATCATAATCTGCATGATGATATTTCGCATGGTTTCAACACACAAACACACACACACACGCGCGTGCGCGCGCGCGACGGCGAGGAACCATAACCACCATAACCAACAAAGAAGCGACCCTTTCATGTTATATCAATATGACAATATATAGATATTAAGAATTATATATGACTATTACAAAGTGCCATTTCTCTATTTTTTGTGAACCTGCAGTTAGGATTTGTATTTGTTGTTTTAAACTTGTTTGGAGAAAAGAGAAGAAAAAAAAATCAATAACGGATGACTATCGGAAAGGAGCGATGGAAGTGAAGCTGTCAGTGCATGTTTCTTTTTTCTGTTTGTTATCATTTGATTGTCGATAAATATTGGGGTTATTTATACCGTACTAGATGGTGCAGATTAAATCCATGTCTGCGCAGTCATCTCCTTTATGAATGTAAAACTGTGTTATTTTATGGTGTGCCAATTGTTGACTTTCAGATATTCAGACATGCAGATGAGCATGACCAATTAACGTCACTCAGATGCTTATGCTGCAAAGTTAATGTAGCTAAAATAACAGTTCTGTGGTTTTGTGTGTCAATGAATATAGCCTGCTTTGGGGTGAGAGGAAAAAAAATATCAAGAAGTCATTTAAATGGGGGGTTTATACCATCATATTTTTTCAACAACTGAGCAAAGAAGTGTTTTCAATTTGAGCTATGTAATTCGATCTATGTAAACAGCGCAGGTAGACAGATATAGACTAGAATGCTTTTTTTAATGTCAGAAAAAAAAGTATTCCTCCACAAAAAAGCTTATGGCTATGATTCACTTTCATCATATTGTGAGCTTTTGTAAAGCCATCTAATCTTGTCCAAATAAGAGAACTGAAACTCACTGTATTTACTACAAAATGTGCTTGAAACAGGCTGTTTTTGGGGTGTGTGTGTGTGTGGGGGGGTGTGTGGGTGGGGGTTCTTGCTTTCTAACAAACCAACCGGAGCCATGCTATGGAGAGAACTCAGCATGTGGCCAGTCCATAAAGACACAGGAAGTGTCCCTGAGGGGGGACGAAATGACAGAGAAAAAAAAGGCACACACACACATATATACGCAGGAGGTAATTTGATAATGCAAGATGCCTTTTTCAATTCAGCATTTTGAACTTGAGATACTCTTCTCGGGAGGGGAGGACAGGGGGGGTCGCATGGTATTTTGTGGGCTCGTGAAAACAATGCCATGACTGAATACCTGTTTTGCAGAGCTCAGCTGTCGGGTCTGCTGCTTAGCCTATACTGCTTTAACTGAGCGTGGATTTGGAAAAAAAAAAAAAGAAGAATTAAATCGTTGGGGCATACAAGTATTCAAAAAATCTCTGCAGTGTCTAAAACAGAATGTGCAATCTCATTTTTTTCCATTTATTTGTAATTATAATGTAATATTCCAGTGCTGGTGACATCTTTTGACTTTGCCAATTGATTTCCTCTTAAAGAAACCCATTCTAAGACGCCTAATTTAGACCAGATCTCAGCATAATTCGGCAACAATCTAGCTAAGATGCCATGGTCCATCGCAATGAGAGTGTACAGAGTTGATGTGAGACGGGCTTACACCCCCTAACTCTCCCTCACCCTCCTTCCTGTTCCCCCAGCTCGCAGGCCTTCAGTATCCCCCTCAGTATACAGACTATCGCTGTCCATGGTGCTGAATCACTTCCCCTGCTTTCTCCGTCTGCCTGTGTGAGGACAAATGAGCGAGAGAGATGTTGCGTGCCAATTCGCATATATGTGTACACACCCCTTCCTCTCCCTGCTGTCACCCTCCCTCCCCCCATTACAAACATGTAACCATGTGCAGCTTGACCTTGGGGACTAACATTTCAGTGACACTCATCATCCCTCCCTTACTGCATTTCTATCCTTCCCCCTTCAAATTCCCTGCTTTTCTGTCCAATCACACTGGGTGGTGGTGGCAGTGGTGGTGGTGACTCGAGGTTGGGGGGTCTAGGGGTAACTACGTGTCTCTTCTGTGGAGTATTACTGTGCCACAGCCCACTGATGATTTGTCATAATTTTCAAAACGCTGTGTTTCAAAGTTACATTTATATGCTTTGCGATATTTGACCTGCTTCTATTTTGTTAAATAAAGTGTGGTTGAGGTTGAGTAAAAAAAAAAAGACGAAATGTTTGAGTTAATGAGACATGTGACAGGTTTGATTTATCATCTACGCATATTGTTTTGCATAAGGGTTTACGTATACTCAGATATACTCAAAATAAGGTTTAAGTGATGCTATTTCTTTATTGTGTTCACTATGAGGGAGGTTTTTACACTGTATTGCATTGTCATATTATTTTTAGACTATCTTATCATGACTCTTGGATGCTAGCTCCTCAGTACCCTGGAGAGACAATGACACATTTAGATTCTTGCTGCAGTGCCGGCTGTATTATCATTCAACTTGCGCCACTACAACGTGAAATACCCACAATATATTACAATAATTTTGACTGTAAAAAATCAGCAATGTTATGAATGTTTAAATGAATAGAAGACGCTGCTGTGGGGTTTTATCGGTTGTATATGGCCTCCTGTTATATGTAATGGAAAAAATGCAAATGCTATATGTTGTTCCAATTACAGTGGATAATAGATCTTCAGCACCTTCCAGATGAATCCAGTGGAGATCTGTTTCTGTCAGGTGTTGCTGTGCTGTGGGTCCGTGTGACTCAACGTCTAACAGTAGGCCCCATTCATTAATGCGATGGATAATAGCTGTTGGAAACACAGCCGAGTGGAGTAGCCTCTTTTACACGCTGGGCACACAGCGCTCCAACACTGTTGTGGCCCAGCAGGCCTGCCGTAGATTGTGTGATAGCCCCCCCCCCCTGAGGAGCTGGCAGTTGATGCAACACTTCCAGCAGGGATAACATTATCCGCACACCTCATACACTCCGCTTTGGTGTAAGTCTCCACGGTCCCGCTTTGGTTTAAGTCTGGGCCATTTAATCCAGAGGGTGTGGGTAATAGTTTGCTCTGTATTTGGAAGCTGTGCTTTCTTTGCTGCAGGGTTGCTTCTCTGTGAAAAAGGTGCACCTGTGGCTGGTTAGTCATCAGTTGGAAATCCCATTACAGCTTGAACACCCACGACTAACATCATGTCTTGTTTTTGTGCTACCTCGGGCACATCTACATTGTTTTTTTTGTATCGCATTTATGTTGTTCGTTTGAGGTAATAATCTGGATAACTGGCCACAAGATCCCAAGCAGGTAGCGTTTGAAACAAATTGTACTGCAGCGGGGAGGAAAATCACTCTGGAAATGATACAATCTGTCATTGAGCATATTTATATCTTGCTTGTGATGTCTCAGATTCATGCAGAGTTACAAATGGCAGCGTGATAATGGGAAAATCAATCCAAAGCACAAGTGTCTCCCTTTTAATTAGCACTAACACGTTGGTGGCTAGCCTTTCACTGACTCCCAATGGTCACACTCAGTGTGCCTGCTCTTGTTTAGGTTTTGTAAAAATCCCCAAAAGCTTTCAAGCTCCAGTATTAGCCTTTGATGTTAGCTTTGATGAGAGTCCCATGTGTTGCACTGAGGAGTTGCCAATAGTCCAAACTCTGCAGCCACTGCAACCCTTGCTGCTGGTTCGAGCCGGTGGGTGTGTGTAGTAGTGATTATCTGGCATTATCCCCAGGGATTTCTTGGTGTTACTCCCAGATATTATTATTAGCCCATCCGCTTGCAAAGCACTTGGCCTATAAGTCTCAGTGGTTGGGTTTTATTAGCGGTTATGTTCTTTGCGAGCCACAATGGTTACTGCGTGGAGTACCCACCATTCTTTAATGTTGTAGAATCAGTGCCACTGATTGAGTTTGGCATTAGCCTGAAATGTGATGGAGTGTTTTACATGACAGGAAACGCAGCAGGCGCTAGCTTGTGTAATCACTGTGCTTGTTAATATACCTTTCAATATGCAAACATATCCTAAAAACACATCTCCGATATAATTACACCAACAAAGAGAAATCTTTAGAGGGTAAAAGTGTGTTTGTGCTGGGTGGAGTTCTGCCTGCAGCCCATACTGTAAAGCATTGTTAGAGCAGCTAATCAGTCTTACACTGTTGTGTATTTGGCTTCATGACAGCCAAACAAGAGTCAGTGTGGGGTGGAGCTTTAGATCACACTCGCAACAAAGCAGCAATACATGAAATAACTCCAGTAAAAGTTGCATAGTTTTGAAGCAGCTCCAGGAGTTAAGACGTGGGCAGATAAATCAATCAAAACACAACCAGTTCACACATCTCAAACCTTACTCATATTTCCCACGTCTGCCAGACAGACTATAGAGCAAACATCCAGTGTAATTAAAAGGATCTCGACTCATAATTGACCCAGATCTGGTGTCAACCCACTGCACGCTGGCCCACGTCACACTGCCAAGCGGGGCCTTTAATCAAGATGAGTGAATGGCCTACCGAGTGTTTCCTCCAGCTCTAAGTAATCCTCTTCTTCCAGCCCCCACTTATCGATTATCTCATTGATTTCATTTAGCGGCCACACGCGTCCCCCATCCCTCACCAGCGTTTCAGGCTTTATGTGGCTCCACCTGATCTGATTACACCGCTCAAACGGGAGCTACAACCGCAACACAAAATGGAGTTTGTTTGCAGTCATAAAGTAAGGATGTGGAGATTTGTTCAGGGGAAGAAAGCTGCGTCAGACATTCTAACAGACTCCTCCGTTCAAGGCTAACTTCATTAAATGACAGCCCCCCCCCCCCTTCTGCACATATAAGTGGGTGGATGTATGGCCACGCACATACTGTCCAGCTTGACACCAGGGCTATACGAAATTTTAATTTCCTAAGGCAATCTTGGTCTGAATCCAAGGAAACCTGCCCTCAATGATTTTTTACAATTATCTGACTAGTCAGAGAACAGCTTGTACCTGCGCTAAGGGGGTTTGGCCTATTGAGCGCTCAGTAAGAGCACATCCAGGCACGTTGTATACACCTGCCCTTAATACATTAGTGTATTTACATCCAGGGCTCTCCTTTTGTAGGAGAAGTGGCATTAAGGTGCTTGATGGTATACAACGAGGCTCTAGGTAGAGTGTCAGTTTGTGGATTGGAGAGCTTGAGCACGCGCCAATGCTTCATTCAGGCACCCTCATTTCTCTCTGACATAATTTCTACGTAAACAAGCAGACTATGCAAACTCTGAACGAAGAAGCTCAAGGACAATTTGTCTGGCTTTCTTCTCTTTAATTGTAATGTATGAACCGTGGCTTAAAGAAAGCCAAGCAGACAGCGCAGACAGAAACGGAAATCCAAAATACATTAGGCCTTGTTTCAGGTTGTGGCAGTTTGCTCCTAATGAGATTTAACGCTTTTAAGTATAAGAACAGCACAAATTCAGTTCTATAGTATTGTTAATTTAAAGAAATCCACCATATTAAACACTGAAAAACAGATATAAACCTTGTAATTTGTCAACATTGGCTTCCCACAGGCTCCACTGCTGTCCAAAAAATTTTGTCGTTCACAGACAGAAATGTACCATATGTCATCCTACATGGTGATGTAAGGTCTTACTAATGAAAAACCCCAATAACACAAACCAAAAAAGACATATTTAGGATTTGAGAGGGTAGTCCTGGGTAAAAAGTACTATCAAAACCAATCAGAGAGCAAGTAAGTAGCTATTCAGAATCACGTTCAATTAATTCCAATAAAATTAGGAAATTCAATGCTAATACAACAATGTCAGGTATGTTTTTTAAGCTGTTAAAGAGGCTCCAGGGTCTCCAGGACCCCAAACACAGCATTACGTCAATGAGAAAAGGCTCTCATAAGTATTTAAGATCATTGCAAATGCATTGTTTTACATTACAATTACAAGATGTGAGGCCATAGAAACCTAAACTATTAGCATTTACAGTAAAACGTGAAATAGTGCCACCAAATTCACTTCGTATTGACTTTATACCCGACTCCTTAGTATTGTTAGCGTAAGGTTGGCATTAACGTTTCTGCAAACCACCTACACGTTACATTTGCACATATTTTGTGTTGGATAAATTGTGACTTAACATTTTTAGCAGCGCTGTGGTTAAGGTGTTGTAAGGTTTAGGCACAAACGCCACTTGGTTATGGTCAGGTAAAGAACGTGTTTTGGCTTAAAATACCCCATTTGGGTGGCACAGTCCCAGCAGGTAAAGCAGGGATGTCTTGGTAAAAGACAATCGCTTTTTGTGCAACCATCTCCTCTGGAAACACAGCAACGTGTTGCTACAAAACACCCATGATTAGTGCCTAAAAAGTGGCCAGAAACACAGCAATAACTCTCTAAAACACAACAGGTTTCGTTGTTTGTTGGTCGTAAACAGTGGTCTGCAACATGGCAGGCCTCCCTGAGGTGGCACGCCATCAACCAACCCCTTTACTTACCGATAACAAACCTAAGTCAGCTCATTTACTGGTTTGAGTTCTTCACTTCCAATTTTAAATTGTCTAGATATCACTTTCAGAACTAATCGTTATTAGTACAGTCTTGTGACTAAATAATGAGTTGACAAAATGTCCAACTGCTTGTTTACCCAACTCTTCAGATTATGTTATTTTGAACCCATATCATGTCATTAGCTCCTATTTCATGCATTGCATTGAGGTTAAAATTCACCAGTCTTGTCTTTGTTCCCGTATGAGGAGAGTTACATAATGGAGGCTGTTGTGTCTATAAAAGGAGTCACATGGTCTTCAAAATAAAAACAAACCCTGATGAAGATAGGTAAGCACCTCAGACTCTTCCTGCTGTGGGTGATAAATGGTCGTGGTACAGCAAAAATTGGTGATGATGAGAAACTGTTGCCAGTGCTGGGTCAAATTTGATATGATGGATGATGCGTTTTTCATTTTATTCAAGTTTTCTCAACCTGTTCTTTTATAATGTGATCATATTTTACTACATATATATATATATATACAACCCAAAGTTGCTATTTTGGTCAACTTGGTTGGAGCGCTTCAACAACACCAAACAGCAATTCAAACACATTTCAGAAATGGGTACGAAACTCATTCCCATTATCTGTGCTTTCCACTTGGTACTTCAACTTAGCTTCACACGAGCACACATAACTGTTTCCTGTCTGAACAAATTCAAAGTTTCATGAATTGCAAAGCAGTGCAATTACACTTGACGGACGTGTCTAAATCCTTTGGTACCAAAGCGGTGTCATTTCAAGGATACTTTGCCTTTGTTGTAATGACTCATTTGTTTTCCAAAAGGAGTATAATGAAGTGTTTTGGAATAACCTTTCAGATATGCTAATTAAAGTGAGCCTGATTAATCTTACCAGACACCTAAATGCATAATTTCCAAAACAAGATACTGTACGCGTCACTTTTTTTTTTTTTTTTTTTTTTTTTTTTAAACTCTAACCTCCTTATGGAAATATCAAGCCACAGCAGAGCTCAAACACATTTGCATTGCCACATCCTGTGCAGTGCAGAGGGAGCTTTACTGCCATTAAGAAGACACACAGCAGGCTTTGATATGTCAATGTACACTAACCAGTGTCCATATGTGCACAGAATGAGCAAATAATGGCAGTGATACTCTTACAGCCACTTGGTGGCCCAGCGACCATTTTCTAATTCACAATGAAAATAAACTGATTCACAGTTAGAGTTTTTGGTACTTTGAATGTATAGAAGATATATGTGCCACAATGCATATAAAGAATCTAAATATCAAGAAATAAATGAATTAATTAAAACTCCCAGACCTCCCAACAGAGGTCTGGGCTAACCCTAAAACGTCCTCAAATCCTAGAAACACGTCTTTGTACACCGACCTATGAGGGGCTGCTGCAAGTGGATTTGCATCCTGGTATAAATGAATGAAGACAGCAAATGTCCAAAGGTTGGAAACAGGCAGTTCATGTACAACATACACTGATGATTAGTATGATTGTTTGTTCAATGTATCTGCATAAAACTGTGCACATGGTATCCAACAAATTCTGAGTGCTATATTGTAGGCAACTGGACGTGCTTAGGCTTCTTGGAGACGTTTCAACTCTCATCCAAGAGGCCGGATGTGTAAATGACTCACATGTGACCTCAACAACTCTGTAAGGGTTCACACCCACACAGAGTTTAAAGCCTGCAACTCCCCACCAGTCAGTTAAAACTGAAGAAGCCTCTTGGCTGAGAGGTGAAACATCTTTATGGAACTCAAGCAAGTCCAGTTGGCTACGATATAGCACTTACAATTACCATGACCTTGATGAGAATCTTCACTGACATATCTAACTAATTACCACCCAAAAATGACCACCCATACGAGTTAGGTTTCGGTTTAGGGAAAAAAAAAACATGTTGCGCGTTGTCATGTTGCGTACCCAATGTAAAGTTACACACCTAATGTAAAGTGACACGGGTTAGGTTTCAGAAAGTAAAGATACACAGGTTAAATTAGGACAGTAAAGTTACGTAGGTTAGGTCTACGGAAAACATTATGGTTGGGCATTGGGGTTTGGGCATTATCTACCTAACAAAGTTACGTATGAAACGTAAAATTGCATACGTTAGGTTAAGGCAAATAAAATTATGTACGTTAAGTTTAGTAAAAGAATCATGGTTTGGCGTTGCCATGTTAGATGTTTAAAGTAAAGTTACGTAGATGAGGTTTAAGAAAAGAATCGTGGTGAGGTGTCGTCCCTTTACATGCTAACATAAAGTTTCGTACCAAATGTAAAGTTACATAGGTTAGGTTTAGGAATGTAAAGTTGCGTAATTTAGGTTCAGGTAAAAAAGCATGGTTGGGCGTCATCACATTACGTACTTAACAAAAAGTTAAGTACATAATGTAAAGTTATATAGGTTAGGTTTAGGAATGTCACATTTCGTACTTTAGGTTTAGGTAAAGAATCATAGTTAGGTGTCATCACATTACGTACTTAACATAAAGTTTCGTACCTAAAATAAAGTTACATAGGACAGGTTTAGGAATGTCACATTTCGTACTTAAGGTTTAGGTACTGAATCATAGTTAGGTGTCGTCACGTTACATACTAACATAAAGTTACATACATAATGTAAAGTTACACAGGTTACGTTTAGGAATGTAAAGTTATGTAATTTAAGTTAAGGTAAAGAATCATGGTTGGGCGTGATTACAATACCTACTTAACGTAAGGTTATGTACGTAATGTAACATGAAGACAACACGCCGTGCCTTGAAATAACTCAGAGTTCACTTGGTTTCACCTGGGACACAAACACCAGTTTTCGAAGAGAAGTCCTGTTTTTATTTAACACATCCACCACCCCAACCTACCTCCTTACGCTGATCTTCTGTCTTTACTCTCGTAAACGCATTCATCACAAGATCGTAGCCTTCACAATTACATGGGTTGTATACAATGATTATGCTCGTGATTATGTGGGGTATTAATGATTCTGGTGAGTTACATTTTGTAGGTGTATATAAAACCAGTGCATGAGAACAGACTGGTTTGTTAACTGACCCTTGGCCTTTGAAGAAACGGCCCCTCAGGCATGGCAAGCTCAGTATCCTTGACGTGTCTTCCATAGGAGACTCTTACTGGAGCTTTTAAACTCAGCTGTGCACTCAAAGCGGTGATTCACTTCCATATACGATGCAAAGAATGTATAATCTAGCCATGGCTGACAGCTATAGGCTATGTAAAGGTTTACGAGTAGTGTAAGAGGAAACACCGTTACAATGTTAGAAAGGCCGGCGTCCTTGACATCTAAACACTGCTTTAGAAACAGGAGAATGAATAAAACCTTCTATTCAAGCTGGATTTTTCCACATGAAAACACAAGCTGAATGGCGCAAAGTTACCAGTTGGAAAAGGTGATCCTGATTTCATTTTTCCCTCTTACTACACTGTTTGCCCTCCTTCCAACTCGCGCCATTTAGATGGATATGTTTTGATTTTTCACTCCTTTGTCACTCTTTGATGACTGGCAAATCGATAGGCTCTTGAAGACAGGGTTGGGGGAGGAATTGACTTCCCTTACACCCACTCTATTTAGCCTGACAGTTTGTGGCAGCTCGCAACAAACACATCATCATCCCCATCATCAACAACAACAACAACAGGCCACAAAAGGAGAGAAAATAACAACCGCTGACATCGCTAAGCTTTCCTTCCGATTATATGTGTCAGACAAATTGTCCACATGTGTCTTCACTCCTCTTTGTTATAGGTAGCTATATTTTTTGCATCTTTGTATGAAACATCTCTGACAAGGCTTGCATCTTTGCTTTCTGTGGCTGCTGCCACCGCTTTCCAAGAAAAAGTTCTGCTTTCCCATCTTCTCATCGCCTGAAGGATTTTTTCTTTCTCAAAACAAGAGCATCTTCTTCCTCTCTCTCTGTCTCTCTTAGATTCAGTTTGAGACAGAATGTTGAGTTGCTGCTCAGCACCTCAGGCTACGCAGTGCTGGTATTGCGTTCATGTATAGGAGATAAGGGAATAAAGGTCTGTTGCAGCGAGCCACGTGACAAGAAACTGAGCAGTTGTTTCGGAAGATGTTACTGGCAATTAATCCATTGTTTGGTGTAGTGGAGTTTATTTCTATTTCAGGCTGCCGGCTGCTTCTTGACCCTTTTTAACTGTTGAATACATTTTTAAAGATTTCTGTCTTTTTTAATGTTCCTCACAAGAATGTGTTACCCTTGACCTCACCCCCCCAGTACACACACCCACACACAAAAACATATAAAACCTCTTGCTCGCACACACACTGATGCACATACCCAAATACAATTGCATGCTGGTTAAATGTTGTCCTTAACCTGGTGTACTACAACCGCTCAGCAAATGCCAGCTGGGTCAACAGATGCCCTGGGCATTCTAGCCCGCTCTCATACAAAGAACACTGGGGCTGTCGCTTCATCTATGAATACACACACAGAATCACACACACACATGCGTAACCACATGCCTGCACATTTTTGAGCTCGTGTGCAGCAGCTACAAGCAGATTATATGGTTTTATCTTGCTTTGTGTTTGGGGCACTGGGATTGCGGCGAGCAAAGGAGGTGGCAGGTCAAAATTAGTGGGTTTCGGGATGTGACTCTACTGCGGATAAATCCACTTGATTTAAAAGGGAAAAAAATGCATTACACAGTATGAAACCAATGCTGTAATTGCAAAGTGTAAAATGAGCACAGTGGAGGGGTTTTACTGTTTGCAGGCAAAAGTCCCTTAGCTATCAAAAGGTGCACTTTACAGAATCAAGGATAATAATACCAATGCACTATTTATTACAACATTTTCCAATGTTTGAAAGACCCAAGGCCACAAAGCTCGGCTCACGCAAACTCAAAAACATTTTCTTAAAATCATTTTTCCTCTTTGTTTTGCAGCTCCATGATAAGCTATTTAAAACTGTTATCACCGATTGCTATCTCCATCTGTACGGCGATCAGATAAAAAAACACTGGCTTTGTCCCAGTTCTTCCTTGTTTTGAGTCATTCTCAGTTTGGGAAGCCCTCCAAAAAGATAGCTACAAGGCGTAGTGGTGAAACAACTCCACTATGGGATGAGACGCCACTTGTGACTCATATCATCAGAAGCCAGCAGTGGGAAGGAAACCACATATAAAAGGCTGGTGAAGAGGATGTGGAGAGGCAACTTTTAATGTTTGATGTTGCATTCCCACTCTCTGGTCAGTTTTAATTTTTAAAATATTACATTTTTCTCCCACAAAACACATTTTTCTTTGCTTATCTCACTCTTAATGGTAAATTCCCCCTTTACTCACATAATTATAATAACAAACTGAGATATCTTCTTCCTGTGTGTGTCTATTCTCCATTTACATTGTCGATAAAGTTCTGACGAAAGGCACTCTTGTCTGACAGGAGCTGTGGTTAGCGGTCTGGTGAGCCGAGCCAGCCAGTGATTGTGTTTAACAAATACGAGCAATAGGAGAAGGCCTGTGGGAATAGCTGTCGCCAGTTCTGAGTGAGACACGGGAAGGCCTGGAGGGGTGGTGGTGGTGGTGGGTGTAGGGGGTGGAGAGTTGATTGCATTCATTGATGGAGGATGGGGTATGGGAGAAATGTACAGATGGAAAATGATAGGGAGAGAAAGCGAGGTTAAAATAAACCAATCTAGAGTTCATTTTCAAAGTACTTCACACTGTATATCATTCCAGTGTTGCCCCCATATTTTTATTCCAGCACTGTGGTGGCAGGAAGTGGGAAGCAATATCATATAGGAGACACAGGGAGCATCTGCTAGGCTCTGAGTCAGAATACATTGAAGACTGAATTATCTCTCTGTGAGAAACCTATAGAATCAAAGCAGATTTGATGGCTCGTATAAAGCCGCAGTGTATTTCTGCAGAAGACTTTTTCCTTTCAACTTTCATTGATAGTGCAAATCTGTTGTGACACGAAGCAAAGTCGATCCCTTTCTACTCTTTTAAAACCTGGCATTAGGATGCAATCTGTTTCTAGAAACATTATGGAGATAAGACAGCTTATAGGGACACGGGTGCGGTATTGGGTTTTCATGTTAATGTATGCTTTAAAAGTTCTGGTTTCATAAAGAGTTTTAAGTTCAGGGCCCTGTCTAAGAACACAACACAGTTGACAGAAGAAGTGTTGGCATTGTATGTTTCTGCTGACATGCTACATTTGTAGGTTATTATGTAGTGGATACATCGGGTTGAGGCGTAAAAACCACTTAGTTATGGTTTGGAAAAGATATTTTGACTTAAAATACCTGATGTTGGTGGCACTTTCTCTACAGAAATGCAGCAATGTCTCAGTAAAAAACAATCGCTTTTTGTGCCACTATCCTGGCAGGAAACGCAGCCATCTCTTGGTAAAGAAGAA
Source organism: Epinephelus lanceolatus (assembly GCF_041903045.1). Classification (NCBI taxonomy): domain Eukaryota; kingdom Metazoa; phylum Chordata; class Actinopteri; order Perciformes; family Serranidae; genus Epinephelus; species Epinephelus lanceolatus. The sequence continues at coordinate 11,482,087 of NC_135757.1, read as the reverse complement.
CTGCTTTTTGTGCCACCATTGCTGATAGGAACACAGGGTTTGTAGGCTAAAATCCCTCTGAAAACACAGCGATGACTCCCTATAAAA